>NW_008341457.1:287290-291332 GCF_000622305.1 Nannospalax galili | reverse complement strand
TTTATTTATTTATTTATTTATTTATTTATTTAATTTTTGCCTCCATTACATTGGCCTGTGGCCACATCTGTGGGGTATTTTCTCTTTTTTTAATGTACATTTTTATTCAGTTTTCTTGCATTTCATATAATAGATCTTAATCAAATTTAGATCCCCTCTCCCATCTGTTCCCCCGCAGACCCCCCAACCAGATTTCATGCATCCCTTCATATGTTCAGCCCTATCCAGTCAAGCATTTGTACCCAGATGCCCCTCAGTGCAAGTTCATCCACTGGCGTCTGGTCAGCCAATCTAGAGCTAATCCCTTAATGAATGCCAACTCTCCCTCACCCCACACTAATCAGTTACCAAGAGTTCTTTGGCTAAGGTTGGAGCCTGCTGCTCATTTCCCATATTCTATGCTGGGTTTTGTCTGGTTTAGTCAGCATGGGTCTGTGCATGCTGTCGCTATTGCTGCAAGTTCATATGAGCAAGTTCCCAGAGGCCTGAAAGCCTCTGTTTCCTTATGTTCATGTACCAACCCTGGCTCTCACAATCTTTCCACTCCCTCTTCTGCAATGGTCCCTCACCCATGGGTGGGTGAGTTTAATATAGGGGTCCTATCCAGGGACATGCACTCTGCAATCTCTTATTCTCTACACCTTGACCATTTGTGACCTTCTGTGTGCATCACACTGTTGTATGAGGAAGCTTTGCTGGTGAGAGCTGAGGGATGCATTGGTATTCCCTCTACCCCATGTTCTGCTGTGTTCCATGAGCCTTACATGTAGATGTGTCACTTAGGGCTGGGCATCTCTCAGACATATGTCCTCTGTGTATGGCCAGTTGTGGAATTCTGTAATAGCCTCTATCTGTTACAAAAAGAAGTTTGGTGAGTGGTGTATGGTATGCTTGTCTGTAAATGTAAGGATCCACATTTAGCATACAGTAAGAAATTATTTCATTTGTCTGGAGATATGACATAGATAGGGTTTTCTCTAGTATCTGTGACTTCTCCAGCATGCACATTTGGCTATATTTACAGTGCCACCCATTTTATGTTTATGAGTGTTTTGCTTGCATGTATGTAAGTGTACCACATGCATACAATACCTGCAGAGGCCAGAAGACGGTGTCAGATCCCCCTGGAACTGGAGTTACAGACAGTTGTTGGCCGCCATGTGCATGCTGGAAACAAAACCTGAGTCCTCTGCAAGAGCAGCCAGTGCTCTGAACCCCCAAGTCATCTCTCCAGTCCTGATCAAAATATATTATATGAAAATTTCCAAAACTTCAATAAAAATTAATGTAGTAGCTTCTAAACCACCCGAGATCCTTTTAAACATGCCTCTAACCTTCTCAGCTGCACAGCTCACAGACCCTGCCCCTGCTGGCATATGTAGGTATCATTTGCCTGTCTTATGCATATACACTACAGCATTCTTTTCTAACACCTGTGAAATGTCATATTATTGGATTTCACCTTTAGTTTATTTAACTAATTTCTTGAGAACGTAATATTTCAGAAATCATTTTGAAATGATTACCCTTGTGCAAGGTCCTTGCATAATTTCTAAGTATTTCTGGAAGAGTTAATTCCTGGAAAAGAAACCTCTGGGTCAAAGAGCATGTGGAATTGCAGGCTGTTACCGGTACTAACTTACCATGTTTGACAGGCAAGACTGACTTCTCAGGAATTCCCAACAGGGCTTCTTGACTCAGGAGATGGGGACTGAGTGGGCCCTGCCTTGGGCTCTTTTTGTTTCATGGGATGGACTCTTACGTAGCTCAGGCTAGCTTCTGACTTGCTGTGTAGTCCATGATGGCCTTGACCCCTTGCTTCAGCCTCCCGAGTCCCATGATTACAGGAGCACCTCACCAAGCCCGCCTGCCTGATTCTCCTTTGGCCTCAATCTTAATTTCCTTTCCTGAAGAGAAAGAGGGCACAAGTTACCCTGTTAATGATAGGAGAGGAAAGGGAGGAGGAGGAGGAGGAGGAGGAGGAAGAGGAGGAGGAGGCAGAGAGAATATGAACAAACACTTTTTTTCTTGCAGAGTACAGCTAAGAGATTTTCGCTTGTGCTTAACAACACACCCACATGGACCAAGCTCACTCAGGAGGAGACATCCACCCTGGGCACTGTCTTACTGGAGTCTGTGGAAAGCACGACATTAGCTGCTCTTCTGAAGCCCTCTGGGAATGCCAGTCAGACTATTCAGACAGAGTACCTAGGTAACACACACCCTTCAGACTGTCAGGGGCACCCTTGGCAGTTGGATTTTCCAAGATTTTCTCAGACACTTTTGCTATTTCGAAAACTCCATTTCACAGCAAAGCAGGTCTAGTATGAATGACATTTCCCACTTACTAATCACTTGGCCAAGGTCAGACACCATGCTGAGTATGCTGTTAATTCATTTAACAAACATTTATGATTGCCTACTATATGGTGTAAAGTTTGAGATTCATTTTCTTTAAAGAATTCCAGTTTTCCTTTCTGAGACCACAGGAGGACTGTACTTCTTGGTGTAGAATTAGGAGTGGGGTTTGCAACTGTGTCATGTCACTGTTCTAGAACATTCTTTCACTCTACCTTAGTAACTGTCAGCTACTTCATCTGTGTCCAAGAGTTAGAATAATGAAGAGCAGAGCCCAAATCAATTAATGAAGAACACAAAGCATTATTGAGACATCAATGTTATTTATAATCCATGAAGACTTGGGGCTGTTTGTTACTGCAGCATGGTAGATTCTTCCCTGACTGATACATACTTGATAGTTGGCCATTTGGGATTATTAGGTGCTGTTGCACTTTTCTGCAGCTCTTCATTCCAAATAGCAGTTTCTGTGCCTGTCAGTCACTTGAACTTGAGAAGATTGTGATAGCTGCTCAGAACGAGGGAACAGAAATGCATGTAATATTTTATCAGCTTCCAAAACATCTCTCAGGAGTCTTATATTTTGGTGAGTTTGGCCCATATAGACATAGAATTATTAGGAAAAGTACAACAGACTAAGAAAGTTAAAGAAGACTTGAGAAAGAGTTGCTATGTCATATAGTGTGGTGAGGAAATAGCACTTGGGCAGTGTGGTGGTTGTTTTTAAAGATTTTATTTTTATTTTATGAGCATGAGTGTCTTGCCTGCATGTATGTAAGAGCGCCACATATGTGCAATGTCCCCAGAGGCTAGAAGAGTGTCAGATCCCCTGGAACTGGAGTTACAGATAATTGTCAATTTCCATGTAGGTGCTGGGAACTGAACCTAGGCCTTCTGCAGGAGCAGCCAGTGCTCACAACCTCTAAGCCACCTCCCTAGTCCCCGACACTGTTTTGTTTATGAGACAGTGTCTCTCACTGTCTGGAACCCCTGAAGTAAGCTAAGGTGGCAGGCTAACAAGCTCCAGGGATCTGATGTCTCCATCTCCACAGTACTGGACATGCACTGCCATGCTTGGCTTCTTAAAAAAATGTGGATTCTGAGAATGGAACTTGGGTCCTCATGCTTTCAAGGCAAACAGTTTACCAAATGAACTATCACCCCAGCTGTGAAAGCTCACTTCGTAAGCTGTATCCAAGGTTCTAATTGTTGCATGCTAATGTCCCGGTCATCATTGATCAGGGAGCTCAAAGTGTTCCCCGTGCGAAATGGTCTTCTTTTATCCCATTTACTTGTAAGTACAGCTGTGCATCTTTCTTGGATTAGAGATCAAATTCTAGATACACTTTCTGAGTGGACTAATGAAACTCTCCCTTTCTCTTTTCAGATATCGAGAGCAAAGTTATCAATGCAGAATGTAACAGGGAGAATGCATCCTTTAACTTGAAAGCCAAAGGAGATGAGATGAAGGTTGGGTGTTCTGTCATCGAGGAATCTGAATCTGCAGGTACAGACCCACTCCAGGCTACCCTGGTCGGGGAGCATTCAACCTACCAGTATTTACTGGTCTTGTACAGTTGTGCAGGTCAGTGATAGGTGGTTGAGAACTGATGGTAGCAGAGGAGTAGATGACTCATGCACTGAGTTTTCTACCTGCAAGGGAAATTGAACATTAAAAAGCACC
>NW_008341457.1:279290-286999 GCF_000622305.1 Nannospalax galili | reverse complement strand
ATCTATCTATCTATCTATCTATCTATCTGTCTATCTATCTATGTATCAATCATCTATCTATTTATCTTTATTTTCATTTTATTTGTATGAGTGTTTTGCCAGAAGAAGGCGTCATATCCCCTGGAACTGGAGTTACAGGTGGTCGTTAGCTGCCATGTGGGTTCTGGGAACGGAACCCAGGTCCTCTGCAAGAGCAGCCAGTGCTCTTAACTGATGAGCTACCTCTTTACCCCTCCCCTTGCTAAATTTTGAAATTTGATTTGTTGAACTTTTCACTTACAAAATCTCAGCTTGATAAGGTCAGTACTTCTTGCCATCGAACGTGCCTTTCTTGTCCCATGCTGCCTTCTTATTTTATTCAGCTGGTTGTGTTCTCTTTGGATTCACTGAATTTATTCATATCCTTTCTGATTTTGTTGAATTTTTACTTTTTATTGTTTGAGAATTTCATATTGCATGTAATGTGCTTTGAGCAAGTCTACCTCTCCATTCCCTCCCTTCCAATTCTCCCTATGCCCACAGCACTTTTCTCTCCCAATTTCGTGTGCTCTTTTTTTGGTGTTTTTGAGCCAGGATCTCCTGTAGCCCCAGCTGGCTTAGAACTCGCTGTGTAGACCAGGCTGGCCTCGATCTCATAGAGATTCACCTGCCTCTGCCTCCCTAAAGGTGTGTGCCACCACTGCCAGCTTCACCTGTTCTTTTAACCCACAGAGTCCACTAAGTGCTACCAGCATGGGCATGGGTGTAGTCTACTGAAGTACAAGCAGCCTCCCAGAAAACACGTCTTTGGGGAAAGCTAACTCTCCCTCCTCCAGCAGCCATCAATTACCAATAGTTCCTCAGCTAGAGGTGGAACTTTGTGCTCACCTCTCCTGTCCCTGCTGGGATTTTGTCTGGCTTGAGCTTGCACAGGTCTTGTGCATGCTGTCACAACCACTGTGAGTTTATGTGTGCACCTGTCCTGTTTCGTCCAGACAACATGGGTTTGCTGTGGTCATCCACCACTCTGGCTCTTACAATCTTTCTGCTCCCTCGTCTGCAATGGTCCCTGTGCCCTGGGAGGAGGAGGGGGTGATATACGTGTCCTATTTAGGGCTGAGCCCTCTGAAGTCCCTTATTCTCTGCATGTTGATCAGTTGTGGGTCTCTGTGTTAATCATCTGCTGCAAAAAAGAAACTTCTCTGATGATGTTTGAGAGATATGCTGATCTGTGGGTGTAAGCCATTAGGAGTCAGTTTAGTATTATGCCTTTTACTAGGATATTTGTTACTTTTCTGATGCTGTGATAAAAGCAATTGGGAGATGAAAGTGTCCATTTTGGCTTATGGTTCCAGAGGGATGAGTCCGTCATGGTAGGGAGGCATGGTGGTGGGCGGCAGGAGCAGGAAGCTGAGCAATCACATCTCAGCAGGAAGTGGGGCATGGTTATGAACCCTCAAAGCCCACCTCCGTGACACACTTCCTTCAGCAAGGCTTCGCCTCCTCAAAATTCCATAACCTTCTCAAACAGCATCAACGGGGACCAAGTGTTCAAATACGTGGGACTGTGGGGACATTTCTCATTCAAACCACCATAGACTGTAACTTGGAACTGTAAGTCAGATAAACTCTTCCTCTGTAAGTTGCCTTTGGTCAGGATATTTTATCAAAGCAACAGAAATTACACCAGAACATATATTATTCAATTAACTTTACCTGTTTTTTAGTTTTCAAAATATAGCTTCTAGAAAATTCAAAATTATGTGTGTGGGAAGACTCTTTCTATTAGGTAGTGCTAATTTGTTTCAGGGTTAGCAACTTTTAATTTATCTTTATGTATATGAGTGTTCTGCCTGCATGTATGTAAGTGCACCACCTGCATGCATTGTCTGTGGAGGGCAGAAGAGGGTATCGGATTTCCTGGAACTAGAGCTGTGGATGGTTATTAGGTGCCATGTGGGTGATGGGAACTGAACTCAGGTCCTCTGCAAGAGCAGCGAGTGCTCTTAACTGCTGAGCCGGCTCTCCAGCCCCTCAGCCTGTCATTTAAAAAGATCTTTAATTTATATGTATTTTCGTATGCGTCTGTATGCCACATGTGTGAAACTCCCTTGGAGGCCAGAAGAGGGCGTTGGATCCCCTGGAACTAGATTTATAAACAGTTGTTAGCCACCATGTGGGTGCTGGGAACTGAACCCACCCAGGTCCTTGTAACAGCAGCCAGTGCTCTTAGCTGCTGAGTGTCTCTCTAGCCCTTTAACTGTCATTATACTGCAGAAGTATTCACAGGTTGCACAGACATGAGTGGCATGGGTGTGTTACAACAGAATCATCCAGATCACTCCATCCCAGGTAGTCCACAGGCTGCAGATTGTTACTCACGTGCTCAACAGCATGATTGACACTTCAGGTCAAAAGCAGAGTGAAATGTAGATGAGATAATCAAACTAGATGCCAAGTAATAAGTAGAGAGAGCAGAAAGGAATGTCTTAGCAGAAAAAGAACGGCTCTGTTTTAATAAAAGAGCTTGGTACGGGGCTGGAGGGACAGCTCAGCGGTTAAGAGCATTGCCTGCTCTGGCAGAAGACCTGGGTTTGGTTCCCAGCACCCACATGGAAGCCAACAATATCTGTAACTGCAGTTCCAGGGGATCTGAGGCCCTCTTCTGACCTCCACGGGCATTGCATGACACGGGTGCACTTACATACATGCCGTGTTTGCCTGGGTTCTTCCCCCTGTACATTCATGGTACACAGGACTGTGCTACCTCACAAACACACACATTAAAAAAGTGTGTTACCGAAGGGTGGTTTAGTGACGTTAGCCTGGCTGTCCTGACCAAGGTGGGAAGACCCAGCCTGAAAGAAGGTGGCTCCACTCCTAGTGGGTGGCCCTGGACAGACTGAGCACTCAGCGTGCGTTCACTTCTGTCTGCTTCTGACTGCCGATGTGATGTCATTAGCTGTTGAAGTTTGGCCTATGACCCAGGATTGTGAGCTGAAATAAACCCTTTCCTCCTGAAACTGGGGTCGGGCGTGGTGGTGCACGCCTTTAATCCCAGCACTCGGGAGGCAAGGGAGATGGATTTTTGTGAGATCAAGGCCAGCCTGATCTACATAGTGAGTTCCAGGCTAGCTGGGGTTACAGGAAAACTCTGTCCCCAAGAAAGGGCTGGAGAGCTGGCTTAGCAGTTAAGAGCACTGGCTGTTCTTGCGGAGGACCCAGGTTCAGTTGCCAGATGTGGTGGCTCACAACTATCTGTAACTCCAGCTCTAGGGGATCTGACACCCTGTTCTGGCCTCAGCTGGCTGCACTGTATGACACCAGTGCACTTATATACATGTGGGCAAAACACTCATGCACATAAACTATAAATAAAGTAAATAACCACCGCAAATAAACTAGGATGGGGCTGCGCTCAACATGGTATATCCTTTCATGAAAATGCCCATAGGTAGCACAGTCCTATGTACCATGAATGTACGGAGGGAAGAATATTAAAGACAAAAGCAGCTTCTCCAGTTCAGCATGTCTAGACTCTGGGTGCTCCCAGACTCGGGATGCCATGTGGAAGATGCTGCTGTACTTCTGGAGTGCCCCCTCTGGCCAGCCTGGCCCTTTGGATGAGAGCTGCCCCCAGGCCAGTGCCTGCAGCTCAGCCTCCAGCAGCAGCTGCACCATCTGCAGTTGGCCCACCTGCTGCTGTACCCTGGCAACCAGGCCTGATGGCCCATATGGCAAGCACTGCAGCTGGTGTGTCTGTGGGCTCTGCTGTGGGGCACACATGGGCATGCCATCCCTGGAGGCTTGTGGTGATGCTCAGCCCACAAACCCTGACATCACTTACCAGGGGCCTCAGGGAACCCAGTTGATGGAGCAGCAGTCTGGCGGCCCTTGCCTTTTTGAGGTTAGATAGTTTCTGGAGTGTGCCCAGAAGCAGAGTGCCATCAGCTCTGCGAGGCTTTCAACGAGGTCCTGAAGCAGGACAGACTTGTAAATGCAGGGCTTCTCTAATCCAGGAGTTCTAACTGAGGAATTGGAAAATCAGCTCTGATGACCAACTTTACTTTAGTACAAAAAAGTAACTCACAGTGGTAGTGTGGACCCCAAGTAAACCTGGTTATCAGTAGCTACACTGTCGAATGGCCATGTGCTCACTGCACAGAAGTTCACTGTGATGTGTGGAGTTTGGGGCTGGGCGAATGTTTGGCCTTCTTAAACCAGTTTGCTGAGTTTTATTTGCGACTTAATTAAAACAAAGTGATTTTTATTCTGAAAATGTTTCTAATTATATGTATGTGGGGGTGTCTGAGTTTGGGTGTGGGAACATGGGTGTAGTGGGCGGTGGAGGCCAGAAGAGGATGTCAGAACCCCTGGAGATGGATTGCAGGTGGTTGTGAGTCACCTGATGTGGTTGCTGGGAACCAAACTCGGGTCCTCTAGAAGAGTAGTATGCACTCTTAACTGCTGAACCATCTCTGCAGCCCTGTTCTTCAAGATTTTGAAAACCACTGTGGTTTTACTGAGTGTCACATTAGTGACAGTGGGAGAGAGCCCTCACCCTGAGCTCTTTCCCAGGGTGAGGGCTTTTCACTTTTATCAGGTCTCCTTTGGGTTTTTTGAAACAGGGTCTTCCTAGAGCCCCAGCTAGCCTGGAACTTCCTATGTAGACTAGGCTGGCCTCCATTTCATGGAGATCCTCCTGCTTCTGCTCCTGCTGGGACTAAAGTCGTGCACCACCACACCTGGCTCTCATGTCCCCTTGACTCCCTGTCTTTTTATCCATCCTCAACTGAGCTAGAAGTTCTCTGATATTTTAATACTCAGAGTAAACCAGTGAGACTTGTGGAATATTAGCCCATGTTGTATGTGTATGTGTGTGCACATGTGTCATGTCACCTGTATTATCTGTGGTGTAAAGAATTCTTACTTTTCTTTCATTTGTGGGGCATGCAGGGACCATTGGAGTGGCTTTTGTCTCTTTTGCACACATGGAATTGGTTTTGGATGAACGCTTTTTTGAAGACAATGAGACCTCCTGGACCAAGTCCAAGAGGAAGCTGAAGATGAATTCCCGTGTTGTTGGGGGCATCATGACAGGGGAGAAGAAAGAGGACTTCTCTAGTCCAGTTATCTACACCCTGGAACACATCCAGGTTTGTGAGATCCTTTCTGAGGCTCCTGTCGCTCTACTGAGGAAGTGCTGTTGCCCCAGTTGCTGAATCACTTATCTGAAAAACTATCAGCCTTTTTCCTTTGAAAGGACCATAGATTCAAGAGCACGGAATCAACCCCAGGTTTCCTTTATTAAGAGACATCCTGACTGTATTTATTGAACTTCTTCAGTGGTAGCATTTTGTGACTCTGTGGTGCAATATTTCAATCAAGGTGATAGTGCAGTCAAGATATATGTCCATTGCCATGATAACATGTCCTCAGTAGCTTTTTATGTGTGTATACATGTGTTCACATTCTTATGTGTTCATGTGCAGAAGTGTGGGCAGGTATGCACATATGCGTTTTTTTTTTCCTTTTTACATGCGTGCTGGGGATTTGAACTCAGTTCCTCATGCTTGTGCAGCAAACATTCTTGTCTACTGAGCCATCTCCCCAGTCCTGAGAGTGGTTTTATTGTAGTAATAGGATGTGGTCTGCCACACTGGAGTAGGCATATTATACATGGAGATACCATCATTTTCCCCATCCCCTGCATTGTCAGGCCCCGGGTTGCTCTTGAGTTGGTCACATTCAGTCCATTAGAGTATAACTCTCAGGTGACTGGGACCTTTGATTTTTTTTCAGCCAATGCAGAAGTCTGAGAGGCCCATCTGTGTTTCCTGGAACACCAGTGTGGGGGATGGGAGATGGACCACTTTGGGCTGCAAGATCCTAGAAGCTTCCGAGATGCACACAGTCTGCAGCTGTAACCGACTGGCGAACTTGGCCATCATCATGGCTTCTGGGGAGCTCACAGTCAGTGCTTTTCTCTGTCCAATGAGAATATATTGACTAATCATCTTTTATATGTTTCTCTGACATCTTGGGTATTGCAGGAGACAGCTCTGGGGACAGTGGGACGTGTTAGGCTTCTGAACTAGAATTCTTGATGTGGTCAGGCAGTTATGACACTGAAATACAAATCAGATGTAGTGATCTTGTATTAATAAGTGTTCTGTAAAGGAACAGGGTGAATATGGATTAAAAGGAGATATTTTAGGTTGGCCTACACGATATGGGCTGGGTTGTCCAATAATGGGCAGCCTGCAGAGGCTGAGGCTCCAGTAGCTTCACAGTCCATGAGTTCTCAGCAGTCCCAGCCTGGCATACAGTCCATGAGGATGGTTAAGAAAATGCCTCACATATGTGCCCAGAAGCTTATGTCTCAGTTGATTCCAGGTCCAATCAGTTGACAGCCAAGATACAACACAGACCTTTGTCAGGTGCACCCAACATCATAATCACAGGTCTCACAATTACTGTGTGCTGGGGCTTTTTGCTTTAAGCGAATTGCTTATTGACCAATATCACGAGATTGACAACCAATGCTCAGTAATCTATCTCATTATGGAGTTAATAATTGATGGGGGTGGGACCTGAAGTTTGGGGAATCCTGGCTCTAAAGCCTCTTTCTACTAAACTACAGAAACCAAGTAGTAGGTTGCGCTGTAGGGATTTGTAGGGCTCAGTGAGAGCTGGCAATTCATTGGCCTCCCTTAGTGCTCATTCCCACCCCCAGTGTATGAACCACCGTCAGTATTAATGGGGAGGTCATCCACAAACTACAACCCCCAGAATCTCTTGCCAGTGAGGCCCTGGTTATGGTGTATATTCTCCACTGAAATGTATCCACCAAGAGCTGGACAATGAAGTGAGCACTGATGACTGGGTTGACTCAGAAGAAAGGCATCTTCATTTGTGTAGGAAGTATCCTTTCTTAAGTCATTATAAATGAGGCACAAAGGGCTGGAGAGATGGCTCAGCTGTTAAGACCACTGGCTCCTCTTGCAGAGGACCTGGGTTCAATTCCCAGTATCCACATGGTGGCCAACAGCCATTTGTAACTCCTGTTCCAGAGGGATCTGATGCTCTCTTCTTTTTTAAAAATTATTTATTTAATAACCACATAATTAGAAGAAGCATTTCATCACAACAGCATTGACATATTCAATAACAATTTCCAGAGCTCAGATGCATCTCTTTCAAAATTGGCTGTAAATTTTTAGGTTTACAATTGAATTAATACAGTTATACAATATTGCAATCAGTATAAACCCTGTAAGACATAAAATTAAATGAGGTTTTAAGCTTTAAAAAGATCTCAGTTTCATTATTAAAATACACAGTTTCACACAGAAAAATTCATTTTTAATGCGATTGACACTAAGATTTTTGCACATGCGTTTCTAATCTCTATATATATCTTATTATTACTATTCACAGTTGGTTACTTTCTGAGCCTCTTGGCATCTGAGCATGGATATAAAGTCATCAGGTAGATTTCAATGGTAATGTTTTTTACATCTACTAATTACTAAGGAAATTTAATAACTACATGATTAGAAGAAACATTTCACTACAGTTTTAACATATTCAGTAACACACTCCACAGCAAGAGTACCTCTCTTTCACAAGTGGGTACAAGTTTTTAGGTTCACAGTTGAATTAATACAGTTATACAATATTGAATTCAGTATTAACACTGTAAGAGATAAAACCAAATGAGTTTTTAT
>NW_008341457.1:278234-279238 GCF_000622305.1 Nannospalax galili | reverse complement strand
TTTAAATTTTTAGTAACTACATGATTAGAAGAAGCATTTCACTACAGCTTTAACATATTCAGTAACACACTCCAGAGCAAGAGTACACCTCTTCACAAGTGGGTGCAAGTTTCTAGGTTCACAGTTGAGCTAATACAGTTATACCACTATTGAACTCAGTATAAGCCATGTAAGACATAAAATTGAATGAGTTTTTAAACTTTAAAAAAGATCTCATTTCATTTTAAAATATACTGTTTCCTACAGAAAGACTCATTGTTTTTGCTACTAACACTGAGATGTTGGTGCATACATCTCTAATCTGTATGTATCTGATTATTACTAGTTATAATCTGTTGCATTCGGGTCCTTGGCACCTGTGTATGTCTATAAAGTCATCGGGTAGATTTCAATGGTAATGTTTATCACCTCTACTAATTAACATGACATAAATTTCCATGCTTCCTTCTCAAATATAATACATTAAAAAATTTCTTGATTTTTTTTGGTATATATCACTCAGAACATCCCAAACCATCTTATTCAACTATACACCCACTTCCCAAATGTCATGCTCCAATAGCCTCCCTCCCACCACTAGAGCCCTTATACTCTGATATCCCTGCTACTGTCTGCTGTGTTATCAGGATCCCCAGCCAATCCCCACTACTTGCCTTTCTGGTGAATCTAGTCAGCCTATCTAAAGGTCTTTGTCATAGGAGGGTCAGCTGTTCCTCATCTAGCGGTATTCAGTTGTCAATATTCCTTTGGATAAGATTGGCATCTTCTGTTCATTTTCCCAGTTCTCTGCTGGGTTACTATCTGGGAATCCTCTTGGCCACCCTGGCCAACAACTCAGAAGGAGATATCACCTGTCTGGAATTGTTGCTTGCTATGTAGCCTTTAGCTATACATATGGTCTCTTATGAAATTATATTGTTCCCTTTAATCTTTGGTTATACTTTCCTTTTGGGTGTTTAAGGCCATATAGTTAGACCAAATAAACCAATTTATTTTTACTCTTA
>NW_008341457.1:275654-278212 GCF_000622305.1 Nannospalax galili | reverse complement strand
GTCACATGGGCTTGGGAGGAGCCCCTGGCTCCTTTCTTTTACCAGTTCCACCTATGTGAAGATAAGTCAAAGGACCTGCTCGACCATGGCTGGCTTTGCTTGGAAGCATGGAGGAAATGATTTCTCTGAGTTGACCCTCCACTTTTTAGACTGGACACTGGTTCAAGTCCATCTCATGGGGTCTCCTCGGCCTCCTTGATCAAGAGGACAGGTGAAACACCACAATTACAGGGCATTTTGGGAGATGCTCATAGTCCCCTGGAACTTGTCGACCTAGGAGGGCAAGGAGCAAAAACTGTCCTTTATGTCCCTCTGACCAAATTATTATAGGTCTCAAAGTATGTCTGTTAAGCACCCAAGAAGGTTAGTTCTACCAGTCTGGTACTTTTATTTACTGTGTTCCATGTAGATAAATCTTGGGCAAAGACCAATTGTTCTCAGATAAACCTTACTTGGACATATATTTCTTGATCTGGTATGTATAATTTGTCAGTAGGTTGTTGAAGTAATATGGTTCCCTCTGGTTTTTAAAACTAGCTAGGCATTGTTTATCTCTCGCATTGTCTAACTCATCCATCATGGTTTCCCAATTAAGGTGCCCCCATTGCGCCCCTTTCTCCCTTACTAATACCCTTCTCCTATGGTCCTACCTCTCTTGAGCTCCTTCTTTCCCTTTATCCCCTTGGTTCCTTGTATACCCTTCTGTCCCTACTCCCTTAAACTAACCCAATTTTTATCCACATTTCCCTTATTAAGGCCTGTTTCCTACTGTTCTTCTCTTTCGTGTTCTTTTTTTTCCTTTACCTCCCTGTTTCCATTATCCTAGTTCCTGTAGTTATGTCTGGATACATACTCACTTATCAGGATTTGGTGCTAGGAGCCACATATGAGGGAGAACATATATGTATTTTTTTCTGAGTCTGTGTTACTTCACTTAGTATAACAGTTTCTCGTCCATCCATTTACCTGCAAATTTCATGATTTCATTTTACTATGAGTAAAATTCCATTGTATAAATGAACCACATTTTCATTATCCACTCGTCAGTTGAGGGACACTTAGCTATCCATCTCTTAGCTATTGTGAAAAGAGCAGCAACAAACATAGATGTAGAAGTGTCTCTGAAATAGGATTTCATTGGGTATATGCCAAGGAGTGGTATAACTGAGTTAAATGGCAGGTTCATTTGTAGTTTTTTAAAGAGTTCTCCACATTGCTTTCCAACAAGCTTGCAGTCCTACCAGCAGTGGATGAGCGTTCCGCTTTCCCCACATCCTCTCCAACATTTGGTATCATTTGTTCTCTTGATCTTAGCCAGTCTGACTGGGGTAGGATGAAATCTTAAAGTGGTTTTAATTTGCATTTCCCTAAATATTGGTGATGTTGAACATCTTTTAAGGTGTTTCATAGCCATCTTTACTTCTTCTTTTGAGAACTTGCTGTTCAGCTCCTTAGCCCATCTTTCAATTGGGTTGCTTTTTCTCTTCGTTCTCTGTTTTTTAAGTTTGTTATATATTCTGGTAATTAAACCACTATCAGATGTATCACTGGTGAAGATTTTCTCCCATTTTGTGGGTTTTCTGTTTGTTTCCTTGGTTTTCTCCTTTGATGCACAGAAGCTTTTTAGTTTGATGAGGTCTCACTTGTTAATTCTTGCCCTTGTTTCCTGGGCTATTGGTTTCTGGTTTAGGAAGTCCTTTCCTACACCTAAATCTTGTATGTTTTTCCAAATGTTTTCTTCTAAGAATTTCAGAGTTTCAGGTTTTACATTGGGGTCTTTGAGCCATTTGGAATTGACTTTTATGCAGGGTGAAAGATAGGGGTTTAGTTTCATTCTTCTAAAAGTGGAGATCCAGTTTTGCCAGCACCATTTGCTAAACATGCTGTCTTTCCTCCAGTTAATGTTCTTGGCCCCTTTGTCAAATATCAGGTGGCTAAAATTGCAATTACTCATATTTGGGTCTTCAATTTTGTTCCATTGGTCTATGGGTCTATTTTTGTGCCAGTACCATGTTGTTTTTATGACTATAGCTCTGTAATACAGCTTAAAATCTGGTACAGGAATCCCCCTGCTATTGCTCTTACTGCTCAGGGTAGTTTTGGCTATTCGAGGTCTTTTGTGCTTCCATATGAATCTTAGGATGTTTTTTTCCAATTCTGTGAAGTATGTCATGGGGATTTTGATTGGGATTGCATTGAATCTATAAATAGCTTTTGGTAGAATGGTCATTTTAACAATATTAATTCTTCCAATCCATCAGTATGGGAGGTCCTTCCCTTCTGATGTCTTCCTCAATCTTTCTTAAAGATTTTAAATTTTCATTGTAGAGATCTTCGATGTCTTTGGTAAGGTCTATTCCAAGATATCTTTTTTGGCGCTATTCTGAATGGGAGGGTTTCCCTGTAACTCTTTCTCCAATTGCTTGTTATTGGTATATAGAAAGGCTACTGATTTTTGTAGCTTAATTTTTGTAACCTGCCACTTTACTGAAAGTGTTGTTCAGTTTTCTGGTAGAATTTTTGGATCTCTTCGTTATAGTATCATATCATCTGCCAAA
>NW_008341457.1:238057-274474 GCF_000622305.1 Nannospalax galili | reverse complement strand
TGGTATTTGGTGAGGATATGTTATTTTGGTTTTTCATGTTATTATTTTTTATCCGTGATTTTGACATGTGAATTTCTTTCATAGTTTCTGATTCTTGTGTGAGACTCAAACCTTCAAGTTTAGGTCTGCTTCTTTTTGTGAACTTTATGTCCCTTTGTGGTTTACATTTTGGTTGTGAAAAGCTGGTTCCTCTAAGCTTCCAGTTCTCTCTTTTGATTTTATATTGGAGTGGCCAGATTGCTTTTGTCTTCAGGAGTTCCCACAGCAGCCCAAGTCAGATGAGGATCAGATGCTCTCAGGAGGTCTGGATCCCTCCAGGAAAGATTTTGGCCTCAGGAGTTTGGGAGTTGGACTGGCCTGGGAGCAGGGCCCAGGAAAGATGCTGGTCTCAGGCAGCTGGTGCTACCCAGAGATGCAAAGGCAGATGAGGGTGGGAAGAGGCCCTTAGGGCTCCTGGGGATTGCACTGAGGCACTGGGTTGGTTTGGATGCAAAGGATCAGGAAAGAGCAGGATCTGAGGCCCTCTTTTGACCTCTGAGGGCATTGCACAACACGGGTGCACTTACACAGATGCAGGCAATATGCTCATACACATAAAATAAATAAAAATGACAAAATGTTTTTTAAAAATGAGGTGAAAGTCTTAGCTCCAGAGGTGCAGAGTGCCATAGAGGACTGCGTGACTTAGGGCTTGAAGGAGCTGGGTACAGAGCAAGAGCGGTTCCCTTTGATGTCGTCTCGGTCACGTCACAGCTGTGCTCTCTTGGATAACACCTAAGCTCTCTCATGTCCAAACAGAACCAGAGGGGCTGGAGAAATGACTCAGTGGTTAAGAGCATGTGCTGCTGCCCCAGAATTCAGTTCCTGGTGTCCACATCAGGCAGCTCACAATTGCAGAGACAGGTGGATCCTGGGGCCAGTGAGAATCCCTGTCTCAAAACTCTGGGTAGTAGCCGGGCGTGGTGGTGCATGCCTTTAATCCCAGCACTCGGGAGGCAGAGGCAGGAGGATCTCTGTGAGTTCCAGGCCAGCCTGATCTACATAGTGAATTCCAGGCCAGCTGGGGCTATAATCACCCTCTGGATCTCTGGATAGTGTTCTTGAGGATGGTGCTTGAGGATGTCCTCCAGCCTCCACATGTACATGCATATATGTGCACATGCACATGTGTGCAAATGCACCTGAACACATGCACCTGGACATGTACATGTGCACACACATATAAAATATATATGAAATAAAGCAGCTATTAGTAAAATTCTATATTATTATTAATAATATTTTTTTGATACAGGGTCTCTCTGTAGCTCAAGCTGATCTGGAGCTGGAACTCACTATGTAGACCAAGCTGGCCTCAATCTCCCAGAGATCCACTTGTCTCTGTCTCTGGAATACTGGGATTAAAGGCATGTACCATCACACCATCTTATATTTTTACAGATTAGTAAACCAAGGCACAAAGCACATAAGAGTCTCGTTCAAACTCTTACATCTGGGAACTGGCAAAATTATGGGCAGTTTTCTTAACAATTTTGTGACAACATTGTACAGAGGACCCCATGATATAGTGCCTGGCATTATCCTTAACACAGAGAAGGTACTCAAATAAATGTCATGAAGTTTAAAACTCCCCTTGAATAAACAGCACAGGAAAAGGATTTTTGTCATGTTCGGTTCCCTGATGTTGGAGCATCTTCAGAATCACAGTGAGCAGGATTCGGTTTGAGAATCCTGAATACCACCTCAGGTATTTCAAGTAGTGAGGGATTTAATAAAGTCCACTGTGTACACACTGAAAGGAGATGGGGAGTTGAAATTTCCAGGCTGACACTTGGGTTTTAGCTTCTAAATCTTTCCGCTCGATCCAAAAGGCTCAGAAATTGCTGAGGCCATGCGCTCCCGTCCCTATGCAACTGGGGACTGAAGAGCTGGAATGTAGATGTAGCACCAGCTCACTCCTGTCTGCACAAGGCTGGTAGTTTCCTTTTTTCTGCCTTTCCAAACTTTCATGGGTATTCTCAATGAGAATCTACATGCCAGCCAGGATCTCCATGGCAAGGGATTTTGGGAACTGTTGTTTGTAGATGGCCCCTCTAGTAACATGGAAGACACAGTAGATGTGTGGGTAGGAATGAGCGCTCAGGGATGCCAGTGGATTGCCAAGGAGCAACATGAGAAATACCCAGTTCATTCTGAGCGTCAAGGGGACAGAAGCCCTAGACCTTTTTACCAACCAGGGAGGTTTGGGAAAGTTGTTTTTATCTTTCCTGAGGTTGAGGGTGATTTCAGTTCTCTTCTGAGGCTAACAATGGATGTCCTTCTTGACAGATGGAGTTCTCCTTGTACGCCATCAGCCATGTGGGTATCATCATCTCCCTGGTGTGCCTTGCCTTGGCCATTGCCACCTTCCTGCTGTGTCGTGCCATTCAGAACCACAACACATACCTGCACCTGCACCTCTGTGTGTGTCTCTTCTTGGCCAAGATTCTCTTCCTCACTGGTATAGATAAAACTGACAACCAGGTCAGTATACCTTGGGCTGTGGCCCTATCCAACCCCATCACTTGCCCATAGGCCTCTGCTCATCACCATTCAGTTCCCTCCCTTGGGGTCTTTGCACATGCTGTGTCCTCTGCTAGTAATAATAACCACCAGCCTCTGTTGTATAACTCTGTTCCTGGGGAGATGTGAATAAATGTCTACTGCAGATATGGAACCAAAGACAGACCAAAGCAAGGAAATCCAACCTTGTGAACCAATGAGTTTTATTGGGGTTCCTTACAGGAGTATAGGTGAGGGGTTACAGATGCAGAAATGACTCAGAGACAGCGCACCATCATAGTCCATCCCAGCATGGGTGACAGCTCATGAGAGCTGGAAACTTGGAGTGCACTGCACAGCTGTAGGCAGCTTGACAGGTTGCAGTGTCCTTTCCAGGCAGTTTGGTTGGTCTGAGCCTTTTCCAGGCAGTTCAGCTTGTCTGAAAGCCTTCTAGGTGCTCTGAAGGTTGGGGAGCAGCTCCCAGCAGTCCTTAGAGCTTCTATAAGCTGGAGGAGGGAGGGGGCAGTGAATCCAGTCAGTTTCCATTTGACTTCTTGTGACAGGTGTCGTTTAAAATCAAAACACTTACCTTGTTATGAATTGTTCTGATTCCTTCAGTTACACACACACATGCTCTCTCTCTCTCCTCTCTCTCTCTCTCTCCTCTCTCTCTCTCTCTCTCTCTCTCTCTCTCTCTCTCTCTGTGTGTCTGTGTACACGTGTGCAGGTGCAGGTACATGTGTGTGCACATGCGTGTGGAGGCTAGAAGCCAACCTTGTGAAGTCATCCTAGGTCTTTCCTTAGGATTCATCTACCTTACATTTTTTTCCTTATGCATTTGTGTGTGTGTGTGTTGTGTGTGTATGTATATGCATGTTTGCATGTACATGAGCGTACATGTGGTGTGCATGAAAGTTTGCATGCGTGTGAGAAGAAAAGCAACAGGACAGGCAAGCTGAAAATCCCAGAAGCTGCCAGGAAGGGAGATGCAGAAAAAGCCATGCCCTTTCAGTTAGGCATGGAGGTCAGAGAAATCGTGAGGATGCCTAGGGTGTCTGGGAAGGCTTGCTTAGGAGTGCCGAGCCACAGATCTGAGTTTAGAGGGCACTGAATTCCAGGCTCTTGTCTCTCAGGGCAAAGAACTGGACCAGGGATACCTGTTAAGAAATGGAAATAGAGACAGCTTATTTAAAAAGGAAAAAGGGGGCTGGAGAGATGGGTCAGCGTTTAACAGTACTGGCTACTCTTGCAGAGGACCTGAGTTCAGTTCTGTGCACCCACATGGAGACTGAGAATGGTCTGTAACCCCAGCTCCAGGGGGGATCCAATGGCCTTTTCTGACTTCTGTGGGCATCTGCACTGACACGCCCAAACCCATACATAGACTCACACATATACATAATTAAAAAATAAAATAGATATTAAAAATTTTTTGCTTTTAAAAAGTTTTATGTGTATGTGTACATTGCGTGCATGTATGCAAGTGCACCCATGTTGTGTAATGCCCACAGAAGAGGGCATAGGATCTCCTGGGACAGGAATTACTGGCAGTTGTTAGTCACCAGTGGTTGCTGGCATTCGAACCCAGGACTTCGGCAAGAACAGTCAGTGCTCTTAACAGCTGAGCCATCTCTCTTGGCCCCAAATAGATCTTTTTTAAACAAAGAAATATTTGAGGCATGAATGAATGGGTCATGTGCTAACTTTTCTTAGAGAGATAGGAACAAATGTCTAACCACACCAAGTAGGGCACCAGCAACACACCAGAGAATCAGTTCCACCGAAGTCCTAGTTAGTGAACCAGATGAGTTTAACTGGATTTGTCTACAGAGCATGGGTGAGGGATTCGTTACAGGAAGATGGACAGCCCCCAAAACATCTGCATCACTGCAGTCTCACCCTATCATGGGAAGCTGCCACTGCAAAGTCCCACCCGATCATGGATGGTGATGGGATGACCGTTATGCCCACAGGATCATTATACCCTCAACCTTGTCCACACTGGGGACCCTCACATCCCGCTTTCTTCTCTGCAGACAGCCTGTGCCATCATCGCTGGATTTTTGCACTACCTTTTCCTTGCTTGCTTTTTCTGGATGCTGGTGGAGGCGGTGATGCTGTTCCTGATGGTGAGGAACCTGAAGGTGGTGAATTATTTCAGTTCTCGCAGAGTCAAGATGGTGCACCTCTGTGCCTTTGGCTACGGGCTACCGGGACTGGTGGTTATCATCTCCACCAGCTCACAGCCTCATAGCTATGGGATGCATAATCGGTGAGTGGCACTTTCTTCTCTTTCTAAAGTCCTTGACGCCAGGGTTCATGACAATTATGCACTTTTATCATTGCGGCAACAAGAATAACAAGAAACAACTTAAGGGAGCAAGGGTTTATTTTGAAATACAGTCGTGACGGGGAAGGCACAGCGGCTGGAGCAGGAGGAAGCTGGTCACATCGAATCCACAGTCAGGAAGTGAGTGTGGGCAGGAAGTGGGCTGGGCTTTAGAAAACCTTAAGGCTTGGGGCTGGAGAGATGGCTCAGCCATTAAGAGCCCCAGCTTCTTCTGCAGAGGACCAGGGTTCTGTTCCCAGTGCCCACACAGTGGTAACAGTCGTCTGTAACTCCAGTTCCAGGAGATCCAACGTCCTCTTCTGGCCTCCATGGGTATTGTACACATGGATGCACTTACATCCATGCAGGCAATACACTCATACACACAAAATTTAAAAAAAACCCTCAAGGCTTGGCCCTGGTGGCCCACTTGCTCCAGTGAGGATCCATGGAGCCCGACACCAAGTGTTCAAACACGTGACCCCGTGGGGCATTCCACATTCCAGCTGCGGTGACCACATGGGTAGAGCAGCAGCTCTTGCAGTGGCACCTTGGTCAGGCAACCGGCTGGAGGCTTTCTGCTCCACCCTGATAGATGATGTGGTTAGGCAAGGATGATGATCGTAAGTAGGCAGCAAAGCCCTTGTGCTAGAGGCCATTGATCAGGCCTAGTGTTCCTAAAGGAGGTTTCTTCTAGCTGGCTTAGAGTGAGCTGTGCAATCTGCTTCTTGTGGAAAGGGAGCGTGGTAGTGCTGTTAGTACCAACCACGGCAGGCCTCCAGGCAAATGACTATTGCAGGCAAGTGAAGGGCTGCACTTGTACCAGTCACCCCAGGCCTCCATGCAAGGACAGGTTATATTTCTACTAATCCTGCACAGTCACCTCTTCAAAAGAAGGACTCTGCCAGTCACGGACCCATTGGGCCACCAGGAGAAATGCTGTCTATCTGGTCTGGATAAAAATGACTTAGAAAATGACATAGACGTTATTTAGAATGCACAGTGACTTATGTTGGTAAGAAATCTGCCACAAGCTGTTTGAAACAGTCATGGTACACAGTGCCTTCTGGAGTCTGAGTTGTGCTCTGACAGCAAGCAGCTGTGTTTACTGTGTAGCTCCTTCAAGCTTTGTGGGGTGTTCAAGGCAGCTGGGTTGTGGTGAGGGCAGGGGTCTAGATGCTTGACTGGAAGTCCTTCACTCAAGGCAACGTGGCACTAGGGAGGGTCTAACAGCTGTCAATCAGGGAGTCATCTCACCCTGGCCCACAGCACTGTAGCTTATTTAAAGAAAAAAAGGGGACCTACACTTATTAACACTGAGCATTGATTGGGCAGTACTTTACAGTGCTCTAACAATGATTAACTCCTGCCCTAGAGCCCCAGGGAGAGGTGGATCCCTCTAGTCCAGTTCAGTCATGTTGGCTTCCCAGTGGCTCACATTGTGCACAGCATAAGTGTAAGAACACCTATCATTTAGACTTACTCTGTGCACAGAGAACATTAGCTTGGACTAATTTGACTATTATTCTGATAGAGAATATCAGAGTACAGTTATTAAAAGTGGAGGCGGGCTAGAGAGATGGCTCAGTGGTTAAGAGCATGGGCTGCTTTCGCAGAGGAACTGGATTCGATTCCCAACACCCACATGGCGGCTGTGGCTAACAACCGTGTGTAACTCCAGTTCCAGGGAAATCCAATGCATGATATGGGTGCACTTACACACATTCAGACAATACACTCATACGTATAAAATAAAAATAATAAGTAAAATATTAAAAATAAAAGTGGAGGCATGATTGCTATATAGGAAAGCCAGAACATACATATTAGAAACATGATAGGAAGAGCCAATCTCCTTCCTCCCTCTTTTCCTGTCTTCCTAACAAGCAATTGCAGAATGCTCGGTCCATGCAAAGCTTTGCACTGAGTGGTATTTTATTATTGAATAAAACATTCAAGATCTAAATTTTCATTCACCTCACAGTCTAGTAGGAGCAGAAAAATTGCAAGTACACAAGAAACCAAAGAAGATATGCTTAAGAAAAGAAGAGGTACTATTCTTTAAAAAATGCAGAGTGCTCTGCTAGAGAGGGCCTAGGTGTTGGGATCCGTGTCTTAGCTAAGGAGGATCAGGAAGGAATTTTCACCAGAAGGAGCATTAGAGCTAAGATTTGCATGACACAGTGTCATCCAATGACATTTGAATAACTAGTGGAGAGTTCTGTGGATTAAAAGGTCTTACAAAGGTCATGAACTGATCATTACCTCTAACTCCAATTCTAGGTCAATGTCTCAGGAACATTTGCCCAGTAGGAAGTCTGAGCAAGGATGCACCTTGGTCCAAATGTCTCTGACATGACCCACCTCATTGTTCTAGTTTCATTCTGTTGCTGTGATAAACCAGACACAGCTTGGGGGAGGAAAGGGTTCATCTGGCTTACACTTCCAGGTCACAGTCCATCACTGAGGGAAGTCAGGGTAGGAACTCAAGCAGGAACTGAAGGAGAAGCCATGGGGGAATGCTACCTAGGCTGAGGCCTAGGGAGTGGGGCTGCCCACAGTGGGCTGAGGCCTCCTGCATCAGTTAATAATCGAGACAACCCCCACAGACATGCCCGCTGGCCAATTGGTCCTTGAAAATTCGTCAGTTGAAGCTCTTTTCTCAGATGACTCTCAGCTGTGTCAGGTTGATAAAGCTTACTAGGACATTCATTATGAGAATCGTCTATGAACCCCTTCCCAGTGTTCTCCATCAGTGAACTTTGCAAAGACCGAGACAAATGCTCACATCTCCTGCTCTCCTCCACAGCTGCTGGCTAAATACAGAGACTGGGTTCATCTGGAGTTTCCTGGGACCAGTCTGCACCATCATTGTGGTAAGGAAGCCATTTTATGAACTGATGATTTAGCAGAGGATCAAGGAGACTCAAGATTAGGAAGTGTTACCATGTAGCAAAACGGACATCTGGTTCCTTGCTTCTTAAAACTCCTTGTTGTGAGCCTGGTTTTTGAAAT
This sequence comes from Nannospalax galili, assembly GCF_000622305.1. Classification (NCBI taxonomy): domain Eukaryota; kingdom Metazoa; phylum Chordata; class Mammalia; order Rodentia; family Spalacidae; genus Nannospalax; species Nannospalax galili. Next base: position 266,589 of record NW_008341457.1, on the reverse strand, counting down.
TTCCAAGGTGGTTGGAACTTCTTTGCCACTTCTCACTCACGCTGAGGTATAACACCCATGTGCATATGAACCTCCTTCACACATGTCCACACACATGCAAACATGCATACACACATCTACTTATGCCATTTAGGATACCCTGCCTAGGGTACAGTGCCACCCACAGTGGGTTGATCTTCCTGTTAAGAAAATCTCCCATGGGTGTGCTCAGAGGCCAGCCTTGCTCTAGATAATCCCTCACGGGTTTAGCCTGTGAGGTGTCAAGCTGGTAATTAATACTAACCATCACATGGTGGAGGCTGAGTTTGGGGGCCAGGGATGGAGGATCTTGAGAAGCTGGGAATTAAAGAAGATCCACAGAGCCGCTGGCAAATGAGACCTGTCTTATTTTTTCTGGACAAGGACACAAACTGCTGGGCAGGTGGCCACTGGGAGGGGACAACTCCCCCTTGATCCCAGGGATATTTTGTAGGAAGTTACATGAAGGTGGCTTCTTGCCCAAACTGGTTATATATTAGTTTATGTCACTGTTTCCTTTGGAGGGTCCCTGGACATCCGGTGTCTCACAGCCCTCTGCACGTCTAGTGTTAGCCATCTTGGCTCACACTGGAAATCCATATCAGCACCATGCTGTCTAAACACAAATCCCTCATGGCCCTGATTCCCTTCACACACCCACCTTGAGATGTTGAGGGAGTCTTTCAAGAGAATAAACCATCTGCTCCATGTGAAAGCCTATGATCTAAACCTTAATTTTGATGCTAATGGGACACATCTGGGGGAAATAAAGAAGTTCATGTGCAGATAACGAAGAGCAGTTTGTCTCATGGTGTCTGAAGTCACAAGGGTGTTCAGCTCTTTTGCATTTGGCATAGACTCGGCAGGCAGAGGAGTGGGCCAGTTTTATTACAAATGAAAGGGCAGGCTCTGGGTTAGCACCAGTGGATGATGCTGGCATTGAACATCTGCAGGTTCCCACCAGAAGGGGGATATACTACGTGATTCATCAGGGGTGAATGCTAGCCTTCTGCTGGTCATTCTAATCGGAAGTTGGGGCATCAATTAGATAAGTTGTCAGCGAAGAGTCAAGTCCTGGTTATTTTGGGCAGATGAATACTGGGTCACTGTCTGGCTTCCAGGATTTGTTACTAGAGGTCAGAGTAGTCTTTGTAGATGGACTGGCCATGGTCTGTTTGCACATCTAGCCTGTCCATCCATTTGCTCAATGTTGCAGATCAACTTTGTGCTCCTAACCTGGACCCTGTGGATCCTGAGGCAGAAGCTCTGCAGTGTCAATTCAGAAGTCTCCAAACTCAAAGACACCAGGTGCAGCTTCCTTTCCTGTCCTTGGCTACTTATCTCTGCCTTCTTTTGATGAAAGCTTACTGATCACATTTTCTGGTAAATCTTTTGTGCCTGGTTTGCAGGTATGTGTATGTGTTTGTGTGTGTGTGTGTGTGTGTGTGTGTGTGTGTATGTTTGTGTGTGTGTGTGTTCAGGTATGCATATGCAGGTGTATGTGGGTATGTGTGTGTAGGTCTGTGTGTGCAAGTGTGTGTGTATGCTTAGGTGTTTGTGCAGGTGTGTATGCAAGTGTGTGTGCGTAAATGTGTGTGTAGATGTCTGTGTGCAGGTGTGTATGTGCAGGATGTATGTGTAGGTATGTGTGTGCAAATGTCTCTTTGTGTATGTGCAAGTGGCTGTGCAGGTATGTGTGTGTGCAGCTGTGTGTGGATGTCAGATGACATCCTTGGGTGTCTGTCCTTGCTGTCCACCTCATTTGAAGTAGGATCTCTTTGATACCCTCCCTCCACCCCTGTGTACACCAGGTTGCTGCCTTTGAGCTTCCGCAGTTTCTCCTGTCTCCTTCCACCTCACAGGAGCATGGGGGGTGCAGATGCTCATGCCATGCACCCAGCTTTCTGTGAGCTCTCAAGATTTGAACCCAGGTCCTCACATTTGTACACCAAGCACTTACCCACCGAGCTGTCTCTAGCTTCTGATCACCCTTCAGATGCTCATGAGAGAGGAGCCATGAGGCTGGAGTAGAACAGCTGGGTCCAGATATGTGACCTCTGACACTACCAATGCTTTCTGTGACCTGTGTGGCATCACGTTACTTACACGACTTCTACAGAGCTCTGTTTCCTCCCATGCAGTGTGGGGTTATTAATGACGTTTGCCTTATGTGGCTAATAAGGTATTTATCACGGTTAATGGGAGTTTTGAGAGTTTCATAGATTGCAACTATTAATTTATCCTGTGTGAACACACACACACACACACACACACACACACACACACACGAGAAAGCATCATTTCAATTCTTTGAGATGTTTTGGCTATTTTGAGACAGGCTGTCACTTTGTAGCATGGGCAGCCTCAAGTTCCTGAGTCTGTTTTAAATTAAAATTTTTTTTTGTGTGTTTTGAGTGTATGAGTATTTTGGCTGCATGTATGTAAGTGCACCATGTCATGCAGTGCTCATGGAATCCAGAAGGGGGCATTGGATCCCCAGGAACTGGAGTTAGAACAGTTGTCAGCTGCCAGTGTGGGGGCTGAGAACTGAACCCAGGTTCTCCGCAAGAGCAGCTAGTGCTCTTAACTGTGGAGTCAGCTTTCCATCTCCAATTGGCTATCCTTGATATTTAAGCAAATGAAACCATTCAACATGTGGCCTTTGTCTGGATTCTTTTATTTATTCCGAAGTTTATAGGATCTAGTCACGTTGCATCAGGCATCACTGCCTCCTTCTTTAGTATTCAATTGATTGGACAGTCCACATTCTATTTAACCTATATTTATCTTTATTTATCCTATGGGCACATCCATTAGTGGACATGACATGGCCTATCTATACTATATTTATTCTATTCATTTATATGTTGATGAAGATTTGGTTATTTCCCACCTGAGGGAGAAGTGGGGGAAAGAGAGTGATTCCTTAATATGCATAGGGTTTCATTTTAAAAAATAATAAAAAAAGCTGAGTATGGTGATGCATGCCTTTAATTCCAGCACTTGGTGTTAAGGGTCCATAAAATTCCCTAAAGTGACCACTCGGACACCGAGTCTTAGTAAAAAGGAGAGCTTTATTGGAACCAACAGGTTGGGGACACAGACAATCTTGGGAGCTGTGCTGCGACCCTGAACAGTAAGAACGCAGGGCTTTTAAGAAGAAAAGCCACAAAAACCACAAGACAGGATGTCCATAGAAACTATACACAGAATAACCAAGGAAGGATTGGAACAACCTAGGGCTGATTTCCAGAGACTTTACCTATACAGCCATTGGCTGTCTTACCTGGGGCAGAACGTTCTTTTTCTTCTGCCCCAGATTATTCCCATAGAGACCATACACAGATGGATCAAGTATACTGTCATTGGCTAGCCCACCTGGGGCAGAACGTTCTATCTCTTCTGCCCCAGACCATTTCCATAGAAATCATAAGCAGATACCAGGAAAGGGTTCGAACAATGAAGGGGATTTCCAGAGTTAGGTGGAGGGGCCTGAGGGGCACTCTCTTTCATTGGGAGGCAGAGGCAGTAGGATCCCTGAGCCTGAGGCCAACCTGGGCTACAAAGAGACCCTGTCTCCACAAACCAAAACCAAAACCAAAAAAACAAAAGAAAAAAAAAAGACTTGGAACTATTAATTGGTGACAATTGCACATATGTGAATGTACTCAAAGATGCTTTATTGCACATTTTTCATAGTTAAAATGGTGGCTCTTACCTCGATACAATGAAGGCTCTCCAGTATTCCATGCTATGCCCCCACCGTTCCCTTAATGAGCCCCACATTTCTGGGCATTGGCTCCTTCCAGCTCTTCATTGTGGAACACCAAATCCATTCCACACCCACATCCAAATATCTTTGAACCCACCTGTACTGTAGTCCAGCTGCATTTTAATTGCCTGTAGGATGCAACTTTGTTATGCTTGAGATAGGGAGCTTCATTTTACCTTTATCCCCAGCCAGGTGGTGAGTCACCCGATGTCACCTTCAGACAGTTCCCATGGGATGCGTCCCATGGAGACAACTCCAAGTCTTACTACATTTCATTTTGTAAACATTCTCCTGCAGGTTGCTGACCTTCAAGGCCATAGCCCAGATCTTCGTGTTGGGTTGCTCCTGGGTGCTGGGCATTTTCCAGATTGGCCCCCTGGCGAGCATCATGGCATACCTGTTCACTATAATCAACAGCCTGCAGGGGGCGTTCATTTTCCTCATTCACTGTCTGCTCAACCGCCAGGTATGTGGCTGCAGCTTCCCACCTTCCTCTGTCCATATTCTCTGGACATGCCTGTACCAGATCCATTCCTCTGCACCCAGGAGGGTGTGTGTGTGTGTGTGTGTGTGTGTGTGTGTGTGTTCATGTGCATGCATGCTCTCCCTGTGGAGGCTAGAGGTGGAGTCATGCTTCACCTTCCACCTTATTAAAAAGATTTTAGGGGCTGGAGAGATGCTCAGCAGTTAAGTCACAGCTGCTTTTGCAGAGGATGGGGTTTGGTTCCCAGCACCATTATATGGGTGCTGGGAACAGCACCTGGGTCCTCTAGAAGAGCACCACATGCCCTTAATTGTGACACCATCTCTCCAGCCCCTCCACCACTTAGTTTTTGAGACAAGGTCTCTCACTGCAACTGGAGCATCAGTTTAGCTAGGCTGTCTGGCCAGCAAGTCCCAGGGATCCTAATGCCTCCACTTTCCCAGCACTGGGTTACAGACCCATGCCACCATGCTGGGCATTAACTTTTTTCTTTATTCCTGAGAATCTCATACATGTGTACAATGAAATACGGTCCTGTCTCCCCATTGCCCTCTTCAGCTCTTGTTACACCCCACACATCCTCTTATCAACTTCATGACTTTAATATATTTGCCAGGTGTGGTGGCACACGCCTTTAATCTCAGCACTCAGGAGGCAGAGGCAGGTAGATCTCTGTGAGATCCAGGCCAGCCTGGTCTACATAGTGAGTTCCAGGCCAACTATAGCTATAAGGAGACCCTGTCTCAAAAAACAGGTGGCCTGGAACTGGCTATGTAGACCAGGCTGGTCTTGATCTCACAGAGATCTGCCTGCCTTTGCCTCCCAAGTGCTGGGATAAAAGGCAAGTGCCACCGTTCCCAGCCATGTCTTTTTAAAAATAAATAACTCACTAAGTCCAGTTAGTCCTGCCCATATGTGCATGGGTGTGGAACCGTGCTCTGGAACATGGAAATCCTATCAGTAGCAACATCCTCAAAAAAGAATGATTCTATCTCCTCAAGAAACTGTCAATGCCAATAGATCCTCAGCAAGGGGTGGAGACTGCCTAACTCCACCCATGCTGGAATTCTGACTGGCTGGATCTTGTGCAGGTGACCACAGTTGCCGTGAGCTCATGAGTCAATGCTCCTGTCATGTGCAGAAGACAGCAGCTCACAGTGCCCTTCCCCATTCTCTGGCTTTTACATTCTCTCCTCCTCTTGTTTTCTGAGCCTTGGTTGGGGGGTGAGTGTGTGTCTATAGGTGTCTTGTTTAGGGCTGAGCACTTTGCTGGGCTTTTTATGTGGGTGATGGGAATCTGGGCTTAGGTGCCGATGGCCCTCAGCAAGCACCTTACTGACCAAACCATTTCTCCAACCCAGTTTATCTTCCTCTGATGCATCTGTCTCCAGGTACGAGAAGAATACAGGAAATTCATCATCAGGAAGACTGAGCCCAGCTCCCATTCACAGACTTCAGGAATCTTACTGTCATCCATGCCTTCTACTTCCAAGACGGTGAGAGACTGTGCACTTCCCACAGGTGCTCTTTAGAAAGAACACAGGGTGCTCAGCAGCGCCAAAAGCTGCTGTGTACCAGTTACTGACTGGGTGCTAAGTGCACTCATTTCAGTTGGCTTATTGAGTTGTAGGGCATAAGGCAGGGGATGTTGGGAGCCAGGATGTGTGGGCTTATCTGCCAGTGTTCCCCCTTATTAAGTGTGCCATAAAGGGGAAGACTTCTAGAGATGTACGTTGAGGGTTTTATCTTGCTCAAGGGCTATCAACTAGATGTCATTACCGGTTCAAAAGAAAATGAAATTTGACATGACTTCAGTTGAGTTGCCCATTAACAGATGAATGTATTGAAAGAAAGATGGTGTATCAGCTGTTATTGCTGGGACAAAATATCTGACAAAAACATCTTCAGGAAGAAAGGGTGTATCTTGGCTCATGGTTAAGGGCACAGTCCATCCTGGTGGAGAAGACACGGTAGCAGGAGGTGAGGCAGCTGGTCACATGGCACCCACAGTCAGGAAGCAGCGAGATGAGTGCCACTGCTCAGCTCACTTCCTCCTTACTGTGCAGTCCGAGACCTCAGTCCGGGGATGGTGCTGCCCACAGTCACAGCAGCCCTCCCACCTGGTCTAGAGCATCCCCCACAGACACGCCAACAAGGTTGTCTCCTAGATGATTCTAGATCCTGTCAAGTTGATAATTGGTATGACCATCACACAGCAGAGTTTCATTTATCATAAAGAAAAAAAAAGTCCTTTTCAGGAACGTGGTTGGAACTGGAGATCATTGTGTTAAGAGAAATAATCCAGACACAGAAATAGAAATATCACACACACATTTTCTCTCGTATGTGGAATCTAGGTTATAAAAGGCATACAAGTAGAAGGGCAGTCATTTGGGAAGAGAAAGAACTAGTGGGGGTAGGGAGAGAGAAAAGAGGGTAAGTAGTAGGGTGCTTTTGATCAAAGTACATGATGTACATACATGGAAATGCTACAGAAAACCCTGTCATTTATACAACGGACATACACTAGTAAAGAAAAAGCAAAGGCATGTTATTTACCATATCAATGGGCTTTGCCTCAAGTTTTACCTTAGTAGAATTCCATACTATGACCTCACTATTCATTTAATGCATACCAAGACTTTGGATATGTGGGTCTGTATTAGTTTCATTCTGCTGCTGTAATAAAATGCCCTGACAAGAGCACTTAAGGGAGACAGGGTTTATTTGGCTCAGAATTCCGGGTGACAGTCCTTCATGACAGGAAAGTCACAGGAACAGGTGCTGGAGAGAGCTGGTCACATCACACCCACAGTCAAGAGCTGATGCAGGCATGCACGTGTTCAGCTGTTTCTCTGGTTCTGAATAGTTTAGAATTACCAGAGCCACCCACAGTGGGTGGGTTCTCCTACATCAGTTAATGTAATCAAGACAGCCTCTCACAGACATGTTTGCAGGCCACCCTGATCTTGACAGTCCTTCACTGAGACTGTCATCCCAAGTGGTTCGAGATTGTGTCAAGTTGACAATTAAAACCAACGATCACAGGAGTATTTTTACTCTATGAGCAAAATTCTGTCCAATATGTATACACAAACATCTTTGCATCTATATGTAAATATAGGGAAATTTCGTTTATATGTATGTGTATGATATATTTACATACACAAGAAGTAAATGTAAATATGCCTATATTTCGACTCTATAAAATTTACTCTTCCAAAATTTTAAGTTTGCTAATTTCATGTAATATATTTTGATTGAATTTAGATCCCCTCCCCTCCTGCTACTTCTCAGCTCTTCCCCTAATTTCATATATTTTCTTACGTGTGTGTGTGTTATATATATATATGCCAACCTGTGTCCCCAAATGCCCTCTGGAGTACTGGAGTAAGTCCATCCACTGGAGCCTGGTCAACCTATCAAGAGTCTCTTAACTGTGACAAACTCTCCCCCTCCCAGCAGCCATTGGTTGCTAATAGCTCCTCAGGTGGGGTTGGAGTTTCTTGATGTGAAGGACTAAACCCAGGGGCTCACAATTCTAGGCTTTAATCTCTCATTGTGGGGAAGTCACAGTGGCGGGGGCTCGAAGCAGGCAGTCACATCATATCTAGTCAAGAGCAAAGAAAAATGAACAAAAGCACGCCTACTGCTTGGCTTGCTTTCTCTTTAATACAGCCAGCCCAGGACCCAAACCCAGGGAATGATGCTGGCCACAATGGGCAGGTCTTCTTACTACAATGAACACAAGTAAGAAAACTCTCACAGGCATGACCACAGGCCTACCTGATCCAGGCAATCCTTTATTGATGTTCTCCTCCCAGGTGAGTCTAGATTGTGACACGTTGACAGTTAAAATTAAGCATCAAGGGTGTCATATTCCTCAGAGCTGTGGCCCTGACAAATTGCCCATGCTCTTGTAAATAATGCCCAATGATGCTCATGTAAACACCTCCAGTGAACCCCAGTGGGTCAAAAAAACAGGACAATCATGTTAAACCTTTCAATGCATAGGCTTCTAGTCTGTTTCTGTATTTATCTCAGTGTATATTTATCTCAGACTGGTGCCTCTGTAGAGACGACCTTTGCAATCATGCTTGTATTAATTCTGCTTTAATCTCTAAGGAAATTCTCCTTTTTCTCTCCTAGGGTTAACATCCTTTTTTACTTTCAAACATGATGTGAAATAGAATGTGAGGATTTCAAGCGCCTGCAGGAGTCCACTTTGAAATCTCTTTGTGGCTTATTATGGAAATTCAGGGTTTCCCTGGTTTAGGCTTAGAAATGTCCTTGTTAATTCAAATATGCATGGCGGAGTCAAACTCCCAGAGTTTCATGCGCTGATGAGAAAAATTTGCTACTCCAGATTAGTGTTATCTTCCGTAGCCTGCAACTGTGAATCTCCAGAAGATTGGCAGGTAACAACGGCGAGCCTGGGAGTGCGTCACTGTGTTTTCTCCTGCGGTCACGGCGCATGGCTCCAAGCACACCCTCTATCACCAATTGGGTACTGGACACAGAGTAGCTTTTAATAAAAGATTTGTTGTCTGTCTGAGTGATTTACCCTAAGAGAAAAACTCTTCATGTTTCTTTTAATCATTTATTTAATTTCATACACGTATACACTGATCATATCCTCCCCAACTTCCCCCTCTCCCCCTGAACAACGCCAACATGTTCCCCTCCCACCTTCACATTTTCTGTCTCTCTCTGTCTTTCTCTCTGTCTCTCTCTCATAGCTCAGGGAGTTGAAGTAGCATATTAACTGATCTTCTTGGCTTGACATTGTGCGGGTAACCATAGCTACAGTGAGTTCATGAGTGCAACGGCTGCAAAGCGTCCAGAAGTCAGCATTTCACAGCTCTCCTCCCCATCCTCTACTCTCACATTCTGTCCACCTCCTCTTCTGCCATAATCCCTGAGCCTTGGAGAGTTTGTAGCAGTGCCTCATTTAGGGGTGAGCACTCCACAGTGAGCACTCAATGGTCACATATTCTCAGCACATTGACCAGGTTAGCCAGGCTCCAGTGGATGAACCAACACCAGGGCCATTTAGGGACACAAATCTGACTCTATAGGACTTTATATAGACACACATATAAAATATAAATAAAATAGAGCAGAAAGTGGAGGACTTTATATAGACACACATATAAAATATAAATAAAATAGAGCAGAAAGTGGAGGGGATGAAATACGATCCAGACATTGTGTGCAATGTGCAAAAATCCAATAAAAATTGAAAAAAATTCTTGAAAAAGGGCATCTATTAGAGGAGCTATTCCTCATAGCTATATAGACTGCAGGGTTGTGGGGGCTCTGGGCGGAGTTAGGGGTCCCTTACAGGGTTCAGAGGAAGGAGGAGATCTGATGCCATGTGTTTGATGAGTAGCCCATAACTGCTCACAGTCAGGCCACCTGTGAATGGTCTATGAGGGTGAGTAGGGCACGAATCTAGAAAAGCATTTTTCTTTAGTTCTGGGAACCAAATTACTTTAGTTTGGGGAATCTACATTTTTCTTTCTTCTTTTTAAATTTTATTTGTTATTTTTATTTTATGTGCATGAGTGTATTGTCTGCATGTATGTGAGTGCACCCGTGTTGTGCAGTGCCACGGAGGTCAGAAGACGGCTTCGGATTCCCCTGGAACTGGAGTTAAGGACAGTTTGTAGCCGCCATGTGGGTGCTGGGGATCGAACCCAGGTCCTCTGCATGAGCAGTCAGTGCTCCTAACTGCTGAGCCATCTCTCCAGCCCAAGGGGAATCCACATTTTTCAAACAACATGGAGGAGGAACTTTACAAAATGGGGAGACCATGGCTAACAACAAGCAACTTCACTGTTACCATAAACTTCCTCATGGGTTGGTCAGGATTCTGCACCCACAAAGTTGGCACTAGTGACCTTCAAATAGTAAGAATGAGAAGAAAATGTTAATTTAAATATATATTAAAAAATCAAGCAAGCAAAGAAACATAGAAAAAGAGGTGTCCTCATTTCTGTGGGTGCTGTCAAGTCTACCTACTAAACTTGAATGTGGACACCAGAAGCAGCACCATGTGGAGGCTTTTGGCAATTTGATGCCAGACTGAGAGACTAGAAGAGGAGGCAGATAAAACCGTAACAGGAAGAGTAAGGGGTGATGAGGGACAGGACATTGCCAGGCTTTACTTTCACAATAGAACCTCTATACCTACGGCTCGCAGAACATAGTGGAACAATAGAGAGAATACTATGTGTCTCTCAACTGGTATCAATGAAGCTCCTCATGTAGCAGAGGGCAATGAGCACAAAAGACCACAAATGGCCCAAATGCAGAGAATAAGAGTCTGCAGAGTGTGGGTCCTTGGACAGGACTCGTATATTAAACTCCACCCACCCAGGGCTCAGGGACCATTGCAGAAGACAGGGCAGAAAGATTGTAAGAGCCAGGGGAGGAGGTGCAGGACCATACGGAAATAGAGTCCTACAGGTTCCTGGGACCCTGTTCATATTATCCAATGAAGCAATGGCATCAGCATGAACAAGCCCCATGCAAACTCAAGCAGACAAAAACCCTGTTTAGAACTGTGGAAATGGGCAGCAGCCCCAATCTTAGCTGAAGAACCATTGGCAGCTGATTACTGCTGGGTGAGGCAGAGCTGATTTTCTTTAAGGGTGTGACTCTGGATAGGCTGACTAGACCCCAGGGGGTGAACTTGTACTGAGGGATGTCTGCGTACGCTAACTTTACTCAATGGGCCTTAACATAAATGACAGAGTGCATGAAATCCAAAGGGGGGGGTGGCGCTATGGGAGGGCGTGGGGGGGAGGGGGTATAAACATGATTAAGATGTTTTATATGAAATGTACAAAAATTCAATAAAAATACCTTGAAGGAAAAAACCCTAATTTTAAATTTTTCTTTTCTTTCCCCTTTTAAATTGAACTTTGCAAATCTCATACAGTATAGTTTGAACCTGCTTAGATCCCCTCCCCTATCTGCACCAGGCCCTTACTAGGTCCCGCTCAGTTTCATGTGTCCTATTGCATATATTATATTATGTTGGCCAGCTGATGGTGATTAGTGCAGGTTTTATTTGAACTCCTACAGGGCCCCTTCAGCTGAGCTGCTGAGATGGCCTTAGTCACGTAGCTTGGAGTTATGGTCTATCAGCACCCACTTCTTTAAATTCATCAATCCAAAATTAGGAGAGGGACGCTATCAAAAACACTTAAAAGGCTCGAGCCCTCCTGGGAGCTTTGGGTTTTTCAATTTCAGAATCCTCTTATCTCCAATTCTCTGTGTGAATGTGTGTATTTCTTGCAATAAACTTTGAAACCTGTTGCTTTCTGCTGTACCTGAGATTTTTCCTGCCATTTAATTCATTTAGTTGGCAGAAGAGAAAATGAATCCAGCTAAGATTCTTAGATGGCAACCAGGATGAGGGGAATGTAGATGGAAAGAATTTATGAAATCAGATCATTCCAAAACGGCAGCTGCATGCTTGTTTCATTTCCGTTGCTGGTAGATCACTCTGACTAAGACGCCTTGAAGCGGGACAATTTCATCACATCTGACACGTCTAAGTGACAGTCCATCACTGAGGGAAGTCAGGCAGGAGCTCAGGGCAGGAACTTGGAGGCAGGAACTGAAGCAGAGACCATGGAGGAACACTGTTTACAGCTCTTCCCCTTGGCTTAGGCTCAGTCTGCTTTCTTATATAATCCAGGACCACCTGCCCAGAGGTGTCGCTGCCCATAGGAGGCTGGGCCCTCCCACATCTGTCAACACTCAAGAAAATGCTGCACAGACATGGCCACAGGTGAATCTGATAGAGGAAATTCCCCAGTTGAGGTTCTCTCTTCCCTGATGTGTCAAGTCAACAACCAAAGCCAACCATGAGAAGTTGAGTCACATCTGAGAAGCTGAGAATCACGAAGTTTCTCTGTCCTTGAGGCCCAACATCTGTCTCACACTGGAGAGGCCGAGAACCTGGCGGTTTCTTAATCCACAGAGCTGGGTGCCTCAGCAGCCCCTATCTAGTACAGAAAACCTAACGGTTCCCAGAGAGAGGTCCCTAGTCAATAGTGGAATCCTGGAAACACCAATTCTAGTATCAGTGGAGAACTCAGCAGCACCAATGCGATAAATGAACTCAGTGGCAAGAGGGAAGGTCAAGGCAGTGAAGGTCACTAATCTCCCTTCTTCCATGGCTCTTTTTATCCAGGCTGTTTCCAGAAGGTGCTGCTCACATTTGGGGGACAGTCCCACATCAAGTCTGGCAAGCAAGACAATTCCTCAGCAGAGGCTCCTGCTGAGGTGATTCTAACATGGCAAGTTGACATTAGAACCAACCACCACAGCCTTTCACTTCAGATCAAATGTGTTTTTCTGTATTTGCACAGCTTTCTCCACACTCCCAGATGAATATAAAGAGACCGCACATTTCACATGCGTGTGCGCACTCTCCCAGAAGCGTGTACATTCTAGAACCCAGTAAAGAGACACTCGACCTTTGTGAGATGGCTCAAGCAGAGTTCATATATGAAACACAGGACTCATTTCCAGTTAGTCTTTGAATGCCTGATGCGCGTCCCATGGTATAGACGGAGAAACAGAACATCACAAGACATTGATTTACAGACACTGAGGAACATGGAAGCCAGGCCATATTCTGAAATTCAAAAATGCAGCTTCTTTTCTGCATTTGTATTGACAGACTGACTTGGAATTTTTGGACTGAGGATTTTATTGGTTCTCCAGGCAATGGGTGAACACATGCACTTGCAGGAGAGTTTGCATTCGTGAGTTATGTCCCTGTTGCTTCACTGGACCCCAGGTATGTGAGGCAGTTATTTCCTGTCTTGGGCATTGAGGGACATGATGCCCTGCATGTCTGGAGGATCCTTGGTTGACATGGGTCCTTCTGACCTTCACACCTCACATTTTAACTTTGAGTCCTCAGCTGCCATCCAATTACATCACGTCAGATGGTGTTTGTGCCAATAGTTAATGGACACAAGTCTTTCTGAGTTGAGTTGGTCTCCATGGCTTTGCTCTTCTTGGAGCTGGATGACATCATGGTACCTGGGACTGGTGGCGATCATCCTAAAGCATATGATTCCAACTTGTGTTTGTCACCTGGACAGGGAAGCTCAGATGCAAGGCCCGAGGGCAGAAAGTGGTGAAGACTTCTCCTGGGGAGTGGAGCAAGCTGGGCTGAAACGAAGAGGGGTCGAGTGTCCTCCTCAGCCTGTGGCACTAATAAACGCACACATGTACACACCCAACTGGGGTAGATGTGCACCTGGCTGTGTTTCCATTTCCGTTCAGGCTCAGCATTTTGCAGACCCATTTAAGATGCTCACTTCGAATGATGCCTTTTTGATCCTGACCCTTGGCATAATTTCATGCAATTTGGTTGATTCCAGATGCATTTTGAAGAGAACATACACTGTCTACCAGAATGGAGATTTGATGATCAGTGTATTCTTACCTGTGTACAAATATCAAAGATCACCACACACTTTAGGGCCTGACAACACACTTATATCTTGGTGGCAAGTACCGTCTTCATTTGTGTATCATGATGAATAATGAATAGGACACCCGTGGATGGATGGACTAGTAAACTCTGCCTTTCATCCTATTTGTTGTCATCCCACTACCCAGGCTGAACCCACAGTTCATTTCCTCATCAGTATTTCTCCCCTTTCAATATGGCAGAAGAGTACTCCAGCTTCATCCTTTGAGTAGCCATGGCATCCTCACCGTGTTTCGTCACCTCTGTTCCTCCTGACATGCAGCTGGCTGTGCGAGGTCACTCAGAAACACTACCCAAGACAGTGACATATGTTCAGCACAAAGAGTCTGCAGCAAAGCATTCCTTACAGAAACTCAGGGGCCCCAGCACTTTTCCATTGACGTCTACTTCCCTTCTCTTTGTGTCCCACATGTTTGCATAGATTGCTTACTGTAGATACTCAGACACTCAGTAGGTCATTATTTTATGTGCCTGGGCTGTTCAGTGCTTCCTGGTGCTGGAAGCCAGCCTGGGAACTAAGAAAACAGTCAGGCATGAGACCTGCAAGCTTTGCAGTTTTTTCAGGTGGACCTGCACCCAGGGCATCCTTACTTTGGGGTCTGATCAGTGTCATGTCTATAGTAGAAGCTTGGGCAAAACATGAGTGAGGCCAAATGCAGAGAATTTGAGAAGGCTCAAAGCAGAAAGGCAGGTGCCACTCGCAGCAGTGATTGCCTTCTCCCTCGTCAGACACCTGACCAGCCCCTGTGCTGTCTGCACACGTGTGGGGGCAGGGGTGGGGAGTGTGGAAATCAGATCTCTTCCTGCTGCTAAGGGCTCTTTCTGGGATTCCTGTGTGAAACCTTTTCTTTTTTCTTTTTTTATTGAATTTTTGTGAATTTCATACAATATATTTTGATCTCATTTAGAGCCCTTCCCTCATCTGTGTCCCCCCACTGCCCCCAATTTCATGTTACATATACACCTATAGAGTCAAACTTGTGTCCCCAAATGCCCTTCAGTGTGGGTCCATCCACTGGAGCCTGGTCAACCTGCCATGAGTCTCACCCTTAAACGAGACTGACTCTTCCCCTCCCAGAAGCCAATCGGTTGCCAATAGTTCCTCAGGCTGGGTTGAAGTTTTGTCTCCATTTCCCCACATCTTTGCTGGGATTGTCTGGCTTGAGTTTACATGGGACTTACGCATGCTGTCACCATTGCTGTGAGTTCATGAGTAACTGCCCAACTGTCTGGAAAGCTCTGTTTCCTTGTGGTCATCCACCTCCTCAGGCTCTTACAATCTTTCTGCCCCCTTTCCACAAGGATCCCTGATGTTGGGAGGCAGAAGTCTGACACAGGTGTCCTGTTCAGGGATGGGCACTCTGCAGCCTCTTGTTCTCTGCATATTGGCCAGTTCTGGGTTTCTGTGTTAATCGCCATCTGCTGTGTAAGGGAGCTTCTCTGCTGAGAGCTCAGAGATGCATTTATCTATGGGTATAACAAGTCATTATGAGTCGCTTTAGTACTAAGTCTGTTTGGCAGAGTAACAGTATTATGTTCCCTCCATGGCCTAGGAGCTTATGTGGCCCCCAGCCTCCTCCCATTCTGTGCCTGCCCTCCAGTTACTATCTTCCTGCCATGACAGACTCTATGGCTCTAGAAGCCAAAATACACTTTTCTCCCCTAAGTTGCTTTTTGTGTTGTATTTTATCACAGCAACAGAAAAGAAACTAACAAAGCCCCAAAGCTAATGAGAAAGTGTCTCTCCTGTTCCATCAGCTATGCAGGAACACAGTGTTTCCTTCCCTTTTAATTAAAATTGTTTTGGCCTAATTTGAAGATTTCCACGGTTTTATTACTGAGTATACTGAAATATTTATCACTGATCACATTTATATGCTCTTTCTTTTTAAAACATTCTGTTTATTTAAAAATATTTTTGGATGTATTTGTGTGGATGTGTAGACACGGGGGATGGTGAGCATGTACCTACGTGTGTGTGGACACAGGGGTTGGTGAGTGTGTATATATACATGTGTGTTTGGACACGGGAGATGGTGAGCGTGCACACACATGCGTGTGTGGACGTGGGAGATACATGTGTATGTGGAGGCTAGACTTTGGCATCAGGTATCCTCCACTACCACTTTGCCACATTACCTTTGAGACATGGTCTGTCACTGAACCTGGAACGATCTGATTCAGCCTGAGCCTGATTGGTTGATTGGGAAGCCTCAGAGGTCCCCTCTCTCTACCTCCCCAGTGTCGGGGTGACAAGTGCAAACCACTGCACCTGGCTTTTACTTACGGTTGTTGTCAGGATTAAATGTGGGTCTTCATGCTGCAAACAGGAGTTTTACCAGCTGAGCCCTCAGCCTGGCCCATGAATGACTTGCTCTTTCATCTGTTTATGCTCAGATTTTATTTTTAAGTAATGTTTCACATGCTAAAGCAAAGCTAACTTTGTTTTCAAGGGTGTAAAATTGATAGTGGAGCTGTTGCTTGTTTTAACTAGTTTTGAGTGTGGCGTGTTTAAGGTAGAGAAGAACCCAGTGTTTTAGGTTGGGTCATGCCATCTTTCCTCTTTCTTTCTTCCTTGTAGAGGTACAGCCACCCTGTTAGAACTTTACAGATAGAGACATTACAGTTTTAGTGCTTCCTCTTTCTCCACGAACTACTGGAGGCTCCTGAGTCTACTTTGTATACTTGTTGCTTAATAACCTTTAATCATTTATTTTCAGCATTCATTGGGTAATGTCTTATTCCTCTACTGAGTTTAGTACCACATTGGTGATGTGCAAATTTTTGAGCACATTTTGGAGAATATAGCCACCCATGTGATATTGTTCATGGTCTTTTATTCCTTAGTAGGGTTTTATGATTTTTCAAGGAGTTGGTGCAATCTTGGTCGGTAATGTGTTTCCCCCTGTTGTCTTGTATTTTTACTGGTATTTTGAGAACACATGTACAATCACATGTTTATGCAGTGCTGGGCCAGCGAGTGCACTTTACAGTTATCTTCCTTCTTCCCATACTTGATGCGGTTCCATGTGCTCCCTGGTGAACTGTGACTGACATCTGTTCTCTTTTTCTATTTTTCATAAAAATTTTATCTTGCATATCAGAAGATCTTAAGTCTTTTTATTGCAAACATACGTTTTATTTGACTTCAACTTTATAGAAATGTTTCAGTACACCCATAGATGCATGCATCTCTTAACTCCCACCAGAGATGCTTCCTTATGCAGCAGATGGTGATTAATGCAGAGAACAGGAGGCTGCAGGGTGCTCATCCCTGAATAGCACACCTAGTTCAAACTTCTGCCTCCCAAGGCTCAGGGATCATTGTGGAAGAGGGGCAGAAAGATTGTGAGAGCCAGAGGCAGTGGACGACCACAAGGGAAGTCTTTCAGGCAGCTGGGCAGTTACTCACATGAACTCACAGTTCCCATGTAAGTTCAAGTCAGACAAAAATCCCGGCATAGACGTGGGGAAGTGGAGAAGAAACTCAAACCTAACCTAGGAACTATTGGCAACTGTTGGCTGCTGGGAAGGGAAGATTCAGTTTCATTTAAGGGTGAGACTTGCAGTAGGTTGACCAGGCTTCTGTAGATGGACCCACACTGAAGGCATTTGGGGACACAAACCTGAATACATAGGTTTTTATACATACATACATACATACATACATACATTCATATACACATACATACACATATGTATAGCAATTTGGTGGGAGTTCAGTAAGGGGGCTGAAGGTACAGGACGGGATCTAAATATGATCAAAATATAATGCAAGAAATTCACACAAATATATTATAAAGGTGATAAAAAAAGAAAAAAAGGGAAATGTTTAACACATGGAATTCTCCAGTGTGCTTCTTGGAACTACACTATAGATGCCCACTACAGTGTCCATTCCTGAAAAACCGAAACCAGACCAGGGGACCTCAGCTTGTGCCAGCTCAAGAGCACATTTACTGTCCCCCTGAGAGCCTTTATTGGAAGCTTAGTGTTTGAAGTTCACACGCAGTTTACATATGATGAGTGCTCAAGCAGTGCAAAACACAGAATTTTCCCATCACAACAGTGAGAAGGCAGCACAGTGCACACAACGCCGTGGCGACTGACCCAGTAACAGACCTCCTTTGATGTATGCAGAAACATAGAAGGGGGGTACCCACCTGCCCTGGCACCCCAGGGACAGCTGTCTAATTGGCCTGCTTCCCAGCATCCTGGGAGCAGACTGCCTCTTCCTCAAGATTCTACATCAACAAAGTCCAAAGAAGTCTGTTAACTCTTAGTGAGCCAAGTGACATGAGCCCGTTAACTATTAGCGAACAGAGGGCTATTGTTTGTAAGGGACAAGGTGGGGGGGTCACCACACTACATAAGAAATCCCAGTGGCTCCACGGCTTGTTCCTTTGTTTGCACAGCCTCAGAACTTCTGCAGTTTAAAGGGTGTCCATGCACACAGTGGACCCCAGGTGTGGGTGGAAACAAGTGATTTATTGCTGCCCACCATGCTCTCAAGGAAATGACTTCAGGTTCTTAGCACAAGTTTCTCAATGAGTGTTTATTTGGTGTTTAAATTGCAATTTTAAATGAAATTAAAAATATACATTTATAGTGCAAAATGCCATATTTTGGTATATCTGTGCCTGCTCAGTGTGATATTTTGATGTAGGAATTCATGTTCAATCATATCAAGTCAATTAACGAACATGTCATTTCTGTTTTCTCCACTGGGGTGAACTAGGACATGGATGTTAGTGTGGTAGTCAGGTTTAGGAAATAGCCTCTAATGAAACTAGCGTGCTCACTCAGAAATGGATGTTCAGTTTTACAAATGACTTTATACACTTCAATGGTTATACTAGCTGTTTGCTTTGAGAAATTCACTAACATTAAACATAGTGGTTTTAAAAGAGCATCCAAGGCTGGGCATGGTGCTGTATGCCTTTAATCCCAGCACTCAAGAGGCAGAGGCAGGTGAATCTCTGTGAGTCCAAGGCCAGCCTGGTCTATATAGTGAGTTCTAGGCCAGCTATGGCTACATCTTTAAAAATAGATTTAAAAAGCTACATGTTGCCAAGGAGGTATTGATGTGACTGTGGGTTCATCCTGAATTGGCACACCATCTTAACAACACAGATTGTTACATAAAATACCAGACACTCATGGCTTAAACAACAAACCTCTAATTAATTTATTTTTTTAGTTCGGTTTTAAAAATTGAGTTTTCGTAACTTCATACAACAATTTCTAATCAAATTCGGGTCCCCTCCCCCAGCCATGCCTCCCCTACTTCCTGACAGAACCTCATGCATTCTGCTGTGCACACTAAGTCCTGTTTATTCAGGCATTTGTACCCAGGACTTCAGTGCAAATGGTCTACTGGAGTCCAGCCAGCCCATCTAGTGATTGTATGTAAGTCATACTCTCCCTCACCTAGCAGCAGTTAGTCTTGAATAGTTCTTGGTCTACTTTTTATATACATGGAAGATGAGAATTTCAAGGCCAGGGCATGAGTAGATTCACTGTCTGATTACGATCTGGTTCCTAGTTTCTGTGTGGCAGAAAAGCTTATTGCAGTACCCTTTAGTGGCAGGCAGAAGATTCAGACACACCTGAATTTCCCCAAGAACATTAATATCATTTATGAGATTCATTTGCCCAATCATAATCAGTGCCCAAAGACCCCATGTTTTCATGTCATCACATTAAAGTCATTCCACATAGACTTTGTAAATGGAAACTACCATTCAGTACATAGTAATTACAGTACTGGATTTGAATATAACAATAATGCAAGACTGAGCAATAACAGTCCTTGTGCCCTACGCAGGATACATCTAAACCAGTACCAGTGTGTCATGGCATTGGTTTGTGCCACAGAGGACGTCAACAGGAACCTCCATCTTTTACCTAACAAGGCCCTGGGATATGGTGTCTATAGTGCTGAGCCAAGTTAGCCAATGGCACTGCAGGTTTGGCTTACAGGCTTGGAAGAGCCATCCCTAATTATAACTGCAGAGGAGAGATGGAATCTGCAGCAATAATTACAGGAACAACATGGAAAATTTCTTCCCAAATTGGCAGCTTTCTGGAACTCTACAAACATCTGCAGGTGAGGGTGGAATGGGGTAAATAAAGACATTTTTTCTTTTTGCCATTGCGGGTATGAAAGAGGAAGGAAATTTTCATAAGATAGTCTTTATGTGTCACAGCTTTTAAGAAAAGATTTATTTTATTGTTCATTATGTGTATGTGCATCTGTATACGTGCCATGTGCATGCAGTACCTGCAGATGCCAGAAGAGGGCACCAGATCACTGGAGCTGGAAGTGCAGGTGGTTGTGAGCCACCTGATATGGGTATCAAATTTGGTTACTTTGCAAGATCAATGGTTCTGTTAACCACTGAGCCATCTCTCCAGCCCCCCCAAACAATCCTGAGGAATAGGATGTTACTAGTAGTATGAGACTTCATCCTGAGACTTGGTGGGGTTCTAATTAATTTTATTTGAAATAGAGAAAAGAGGTATGACAGGCTCACAAAAAGACAATACACTGAAACTCTGCTATTGTCAATAAGACACTTTAAAATTCTTTTTACATGTTTTTATTTTTATTTTATTTTTTGTGTGTCCATGTATATGCACCCCATGGCGTTTGTGTTGAGGCCAGAGGACAAATTGGTGGAGTCCTTCTCTCTCTTCAGCATAAGAGGTCCTGGGACTGGAGCTCAGGTCATCAAATTTGGTGGCAAATGCCATTACCTGCTGAGCCATCTCATGGGCCTCTTCTCAGTAATTGTTCTAGAGTATTCTCAGAAAGTGGATGCTGACTTAGATGACTGAACAACTTTCTTCCTGTTCCAGCTTCACTTCTGTTGCTGTAATTAAACACTGTTCCAACCAGCAACTTAGGAGAGGAGGGGCTTATTTTGGCTCACACTTCCCGGTCGCAGTCTATCACCACGAGGAAGCCGCTGCAGCAGGAGCCCAGACAGCCTGTCGTTTCACACACACCGCAAGGGAAATGTGCACATGTATGCTCAGTTAACTTTCTCTGTTCTTACCCAGTCCAGGGCCCAAACCATGGAGTGGCCTTGTGTACTTTCAGGATGGGTCTTTCCCAATCCATTAAGATGATCAAGACAACCCCCAGACATGCCAACAGGCTGATCTGAAATAGACACTCCCCCACTTAGATGCTCTTCCCAGATGATTCTAGACTGTGCAAAGATGGCAAAACCAAGTATCACAATTCACAGCTGCTTCCAGCTCTTGCTCAGTCCCCAACATTTCTGTTTGAACTTGATGAATCACCTTATTCTGAAGGGAGCTTCAGCTGACTGTTGGGCCTTTTGATTCAATACTGAGTGACCATGAAAAGTTTCCTTCTCTCTATCAGATAGCCCCCCTAAGGACACATTTTTAGCCTCTTTGATGGTTCATTTCAGCTGGACCTGGGTAGGGCTGGTCATCTCAGAGAATGAAAAAGGAACTCAGTTCTTACCAGACTTGAGAGGAAAGATGGAGAGGAAGAGTCTGTATAGCCTTTGTGGAGAGGCTCAGCGCCAACCACATGTACCCCTTGGATGATATGTACATCTATAGTAGTCCAATTGTGAGGGAATCAGCAAAAGCAATTACTGTTTTTGGTGACACTGACTCTACTGTAAGTGTGACATTTATGCTATGGCAACATGTGGTCCCATGAAGAGTGTGGGTCACCACGTCACAGTGGGACGTTGCTGGCAGTATGTGACATTTCATCCTGGACTCATCCCATGGAACTCTCATCTTCTCACAACACCGCCATGAGCTTTCTATTTTAAGAATTTTGTTCAGACTATAAACCCTTCCAAATACCCAGAAGATGTATTCCTTTCAACATTGTGGGAAATGTATTTTAATTACCCAGCCTCAAAGACTAATTGTAAAACACTAAAGAATTGTTCATCCAAGGGATCCTTGGAATGGCTGCCTTGACATCGCTTTGACAATGACACAAGCATACCATGTCTACAATGCTGTGTACGCTGTGGCCCACTCTCTCCATGAGATGCTTCTTCAACAAGTTGATGTTGATATGGAGCCAGTGCAAACTGGGAAAAGACTGATGTTTTCTCTCTGGTGGGTAACATCTTCCTTTGGGTATTACTGTTTGTTACCATCATGAAGATGACTTTTATAAAGGGATCCACAGGTGAGCTTGTGTTGAGACAATATTCCTAGGGTGACAAATGTCTATTCACCCTAACATGGTGTTGTAGGAATTAAACCAAGGTGGCCTGGCACAGTGAAAAGACTCAAACCATACTCAGAGAGCAGAGGTTTTCCTTTATTACACGTGGACCTCACCAGAGCTCCCCCTGCTCTAGAAGAACTGAGGCCCTGACAGGTTTTTATAGGATTTTTTGTGTCATCCTTTGGTAGTAACCATATCGGTGGATTTGAGACTTTCAGCATAGGAAGTGTATGTCCCCTTTAAGCTATTATAGGAAATTTAAATGGTCAGCCTTTTAGCAAAAGCAGATATTTCAGGCAAATGTGGTGAAGGATCGCAACATTCTCAGCAACGTGACATATTGTTGACACCAGTACAATCTCTGCTATTTTAACAAATAAGCTACACGGTAGGCAGATTGTTTCCTTGACACAATGAAAAGGCAGCATTTCTCCAGGCACGCACAGACTGTGGTTTTGTGGTTTTGTCTGTCCTGTTCTGTGGCATCTTGAGACTAAATTCAGAGTGAAGACTTTCCTTTTTACACCCTTTAAACACAGATGTAAAGTAGAGGCTTATAAGGCTAAAACCTTAAAAGCACTATTACAAAGTCCTAAACTGTTATTCCTACATATACCAACAAGCATACATATTATTAGGAATGTATAAGGCTTTTATCAAATATATTTGCTAGTGCTTATTCATCTACCACACAGAACAGAGTTAGACTGAGGTCATAGATCATTAGTTTCACCTTGGGTTAATTGTTCCTCATCAATGCAACTGATGACAAAGTCCACCGGAGTCCAACTTTGTGAACCAGTGAGTTTGTGTGGGTTACGTACAGTATATGGGAGGAGGTACTTACATGGGCAGGAGCACTCAAAGGCAAGCGTGTCACCACAGAGCCCACCTCGATGTGAGTGATGACTCACTAATGCTGCAAACCTGGAGCTCCCTGCAGGGCCTGCAGGCAGTTTGACAGGTTGGAGAAGGGTCTATTCCAGGCAGCTTGGCTGGTCAGTCTCTCTCAGGCAGCTCAGCTGATGTGAGTCTCCTTAACATCAATTCTCTGCTTGTGTAACGTTGGGGGAATAGAGAGACCATGCACATCTGGTCATTTTTGGGACTTCCCGAGACTTATGAGTTGTTTAATTCCTGAGTCTTCACAAATCTGCCTTAGAATTTTCTGAGTGTTAATGGGCTTCTTTTGAGAACATCCTGAGTTTCCAGAAACTTCCCTCCAGCATGGAATGTTTCAACTTCAGAGGGAATTTCTGAGCAACAGCTCCAAACAATCACTTTAGAATCCATTCCACGAGCACAGAGTATTTTGTGACCTTTCATTACTTATTGTGTGAATCTAGACTTCTGTTAAAATCCAGATAAGGTGTCAGTGACACAGAAGAAAACCTTGGCCACAGAGATCAAGGATTCATGCTACTTTGTTCCTCAGGAGGTCACCCACTAATGTTCTCACCAAGGAAAAGCAAGACTTCCTACTGCTTTCTTAACGAAGAACTTGGAATGAAATGTGCTTCAAGTTGAACAGTGTTGTGAGCAGTATAAGGCATGTTTACTTGAATCTTCTTATGAAAGTATGTGAACACTGTGACTACAGATGAGCAAATTTTAAAAGAATAAACATTAAAACCAGTAAGAGTCATCTTCTAATGGAGGTTTTGTGTCTCAACCATGAGGCACATGTGTATTACATGTAATGAATGTCTTTCAGCTGCACCCCTTCCTCAAAAACATCCAGTTCAACAATCCTGATGGAGATGCAGCAGACATGAATCAGACAGGAAAACTGGATGCAGAGTAAGACATTCTGAACTTCTGGAATTTTCCTCAAGGTCTTGGCCATAAGGTGAAAGTAGAAACATTTTCTCTATATTTCCCTCGTGGTCAGAAATTGTCTCTGTCTGAGGACAAGATAGAGTGGATGACAGGAGAGAGACAGGTGGGCTAGTCTCATTCTAAAGCTTTTCAGAACAAATGACTAAACAAAGTCTTACAGGCAGGGGGGTCATGTCTCCTTGTAGACAAGAGGAAGTCCACCATGGGGATTGAACGACTCTGTTTCCAACTAGAATGGATTTTAAATTTTATTTTTTAAAAAATTATTTATTTATTTTTTATTTTATGTGTATATGTATTTCCTGAATGTATGTAAGTGCACCTGTGTCATGCAATGCCCTTAGAGGACAGAAAAGGGTGTCGGATCTCCTGGAACTGGAGTTATGGACGGCTGCTAGCCACCATGTGGGTAATGGGATTTGAACCTTAGTCTTCTGCAAGAACACTCAGTGCTTTTAACCACTGAGCCATCTCTCCAGCCCCTCCAAGTAGAATAGATTTTAAATGCAGTCCTGTCAGATGAGAAAGGAACAGTTACTCATCAATATGGTTCTAAATGTGCATATACCTCACCTCATAGAGTTTACAAGTCATCTGTCTATTTACATACAGTTTGTAAAAACTCAATTTATTAATGGACTAATAGTTCAACATGCTTTAGTTATCACAGAATTAAATGATAATTGACCTCTTTTGAAAATGTATGTAACTTTCCACAGACTCCCATCTCTGTGTGCAGTGCAAGTGGTGGTTCTGGGTTCAGGAAATACCCTCAGGAGGGCAAGGCTGTCTGCTGTTTTGATTGCAACTCTTGTCCAGAGAGTGAAGTTTCCAAGGAGACAGGCAAGTGCATGCATTAGACAAATATCTTCCCGTACTTCATACTCGGTCAGGTAGAAGGTGCGATGAGGCAAACAATACAGGTGTTTCCTTTCTGAAATCTATAACTTGATGGTTATATTGATGGCATTGCTCCCCGACATTCCATGATCTCTGCTCCTTCATAGACATTGTTCCCTGCTGGAAATGCCTTTTGTAATCCAGCAGAAACTTGTGGTGTATCTCCATCAGGGAACTGAACACACATTATATATACTCCATTTGTTTACTTTTTATCTTCCTTTAAAAACTTCAGACACATTGAAGTCAACTTCTCACAAACCTTCCCTTCTCCTTGGCCAGCACTGCTCATGACACTGAAAAAATGTTTAGAAAGGATCATTTTGGTTCAATAAATACAGATTTCTGTTAGCTATACAATCTGAGGTACAACACACTCTCCGTGGGAAGATTGTATATCTGTCCTCTTTAGTCACAGGTGAGTCTGCGCATAGTGATATGATGTGAGGTGTGGGCACCATGTCCCACAGGATGAAACAAATGATGATGTTCTGAGATGGTGACAGGAACATTTTTTCTTAATTTAAAAAATATTTTTAATATCTAGTTTTTGAGAATTTTATACATGAGTATTGTCTTGGCATTATTTCTACCCTTCCCTGTCCCCTCCAGCTCCTCCCATGAACCCCAATCCCTATCAATTTCATGTTCTCTTCTTTGATTATTATTGATATATCCTTTTCTGCCCTCCACGAGCATTGCATGACATGGATATATATATATATATATATATATATATATCTGTATAATTTCACAGAGCCCACATAATGGTGCTCATGTGTACTTGTGCTTAGGGCTGCCCATTTGAGATTAGATAGCCTCTCAGGGAGCTGGCCACTGGAGAAAACTGACTCTTCTTCCCTCAGGGTCCATTGATTGCCTGCGGCTCTTCGTCTTGAGATGGGACTCTGTGAAGTTTTCCCCAAGCACCTTGGCTTGTCAACTTGTTTTGTCAATGTGCAGATCTCGTTAGATTACCTTACTATTGAGATTTCATTGGTGTATCTTCCCTTTACTGTCTAGAAGGAATCAACCAGCTGCAGGTGTTTTGTCCCTCTGGTTCTTACATTGTGGAACTCTGTAATGGTCTTCATTTGTTGCCATGACATAAACTTTTATAAAATATTCTTATCTATGTATCATATGATTGTCTAATAAATTACTGGTAGAAGTATTACAAGTGGGCAAAATATTAGAATTGCCTTTTCATGTAAAATCCAGAATCTGAAATGTTTTCATTGAGTTTTGACACAAAGATATAGGAACTTTTGCATATCACAAAAGAACAAATCTATTAATTATAGCCATATAATAAGGAGAAGAATCCTATGTCAATGGCATAGACCAGATCTTCAACAGGATCTTAGAGGAAAACATCCCCAAATTAAGTAAAGACACATACACAGATACAAAAGTACACATACCACCAAACAGACAGGACCAGAACAGACACTCTCACATCCTGTTATAGCCAAAATTCTACATATCCAGAACAAAAAAAGGATATCGAAAGCTGCCAGAGAAGAGCCACAAGTCAAGTATAAAGAAAAACCCATCAGAATAACTATTGACTTCTCAACGGAAAGATTAAAAGCCATAAGGGCCTGGAGTAATGTACTCTAAGTTTAAAAGCCCACAGAAGCCAACTCAGACCACTGTACCCAGCCAAACTATCTGCTACAGTTGAAAGAGAAAGAACAACTTTCTATGACAAAAATGAGTGATTGTGGAGCTCAGTTCTGCAGAAGGTGAATCAAAGACAAGAGAGGGTTCCGCTGTCTCTTGAAAACAGCTGTTTGGATACTGGCAGAACACTGAACTATCTCAGCTAATCAACCTAGCCTGTTACTCCATTTTTCCCAAAGCAGCCATTTCAGGAAAAGTGCCGTTTACACTACTTATGAAAGATACTTAGAAGGGAGAAACAACTTTGAATTCCGAGAAATGGCCTGCCTGCATACCACAGGGTGTTCTAATCTAGGCCGCACTTGACTGCTTGTCTCGCTTCCATAAACCTGCTTCGCTTATCCAAGCCCGCACCCACGCAATAACAGGTAGTTGACTGGTAAATTCAAAGTTTTCTGTGTTTGAATTTTGCTGTGTTATGTAAACCTGATTGGCCCACTGATGTTCTGTTTGAATTCTGGCTGACTGGTGTCCGCGACTGCTTCTATTCCCCACATAGACAGCCCAGTTGGCTGAAATAAAACTTTACCTTGCTACTTTCAATTAAGTGGTGTTGGTGATTTTTATTTGGAATCTGGCATATAACAAACACTGCCTCCTGGTCAAGGGCAGAACACTGTAAGAATAATAGGGGTTAGGCTTGGGTTTTCCGTTCTCATGGCCTAGGGCTCCGGGAAAGACTTTGGTTGGTAACAGAAAAGAAACACACCCTTTCCTTTGAACTTTGCTTGATTTATGCTTTGCATGCTGTATCCTTGGCTGACCCTACTCATTAGGTATAAAGAGCCACTCTTAGAATTAAACTTGCCTTTTTCCACCTGAGAGTTGGGTCCTTTGCCTTCAATCATTTTGTCATCCACCAGCAGACCTGAGTCTCTACAGCTGGTGCCGAACATGGGGGCTCCAGAGGAATGAGGTGAAAGGATTTCAAGTTAAGGCCAAACAGAAAGGGAAACGGTAGGCCAGGTAAGCGAATGCTTTGGCAGTAGTTGGCAAAGTAAAAGTAAAATGGGGAATTCCCTGTTAGTGGAGGTGCAATACATCTAGTTGTTAAAGCCCTGTTGAAAGGAGGGGGAGTAAAAGTAAAAGATAAAACTTTTAAGCAGTTATTTAAACAGGTAAAAACATTGTTATTGGTTTCACCCTGAAGGGTGGAGTATTTTAAACTATAGAGTATGGATTCAGATTATAAAGTTTTGTTTGTTTGTTTGTTTTGTTTTTGGTCTTTTTGAAACAGGGTCTCCCTGTAGCTCCAGCTGTCCTGGAACTCACTAGGCTGGCCTTGAACTCACAGAGATCCACCATGGTGTGCCACCATGCCCAGCTAATTATGAAGTCTTTAAGGAGAACCATCAGCGATGGGAGATAATTCCCATTCCAGTGTGGTCTCTTTGTACTTTAATTCCAATGCTTTACAGCCTCTTCAAATAGACTCAGAGAGCTGCTCAGATAATGGACTCTCTGACAATGAACTTTTTAAAAAACAAAGGTGAAGCCCTCACCTCCCTCTGCTTCCCTGGGCCTGCACAACACACAGGCCTCTCCCTGACCCGCAGGCCCCTCTCTGGGGTAAGTCAATCAAGCCCTCCGTGCCTTGACTCCCCCAGCCTCATTCACCCTCCAATCTCCCCCACAGTCACTCTTCCTAGCCTGGGTCCTGTCCCATTTCTTGTCTTGGCACCCTGGACACCTGGGGAACCACCACTTCTTCCTGATCCTTTGCATCCAGACCAACTCAGTCCTTTCTCGGTCTCCAGGAGCACTATGGGCCTGGCCCTGCCCTCACCTCCCTCTACTTCCCTGGGCCTGCATGACCTGCCAGCCTCTTTCCTGGGTGCCCCTTCCTGATCCTTTGTATCCAGACCAACCCAGCTCCTCAGTGTAGTCCCCAGGGGTGCTTGGGGCTGCTTCCTGCCCCCATCTTCCTTTGCATATCTGGGTGGCACAGCCACCAGCTTCCCTAGACCAGCATCTTTCCTGGTCCCGGCTCCCAGGCCAGTCCAACCCCCAAATTCCTGAGGCCAAAATCTTTCCTGGAGGGATCCAGACCCTAGGAGAAAGCCTGAGAGCA
>NW_008341457.1:234811-235222 GCF_000622305.1 Nannospalax galili | reverse complement strand
CAAGCTGGCTTTATTCCAGAGATGCAGGGATGGTTCAATATACGTAAGTCAATAAATGTCATAAATCACATAAATGGGCTCAACGACAAGAACCACATGGTCATCTCAATAGATGCAGAGAAGGACTTTGACAAAATTCAACATGTGTTTGTGTTCAAAGTCCTAGAGAGAACTGGACAGGAGGAAACATACCTTAACATAATTAAAGCCATATATAACAAATCCACAGCCAACATCATTCAAAATGGAGAAAAACTGGAAGCATTCCCATTGCAATCAGGAACCAGGCAAGGCTGTCCATTATCTCCACTCCTCTTTAACATACTGCTTGATACTCTTGCAAGAGCAGTAAGACAAGAGCAGGAAATTAGAGTAATAACTGGAAAAGAAGAGATCAAATTATCCTTTTTT
>NW_008341457.1:230932-234591 GCF_000622305.1 Nannospalax galili | reverse complement strand
AAAGAGATTGAGGAAGACACCAGGAGATGGGAGGGACCTGCCATGTTCATGGATTGGAAGAATTAGTATTGTTAAAATGACCATCCTACCAAAAGCAATATAGAGATTCAATGCAATCCCAATCAAAATTCCCATGACATACTTCACAAAATTAGAAAAAAAATCCATCCTTAAATTCATATGGAGGCACAAAAGACCCCCAGATAACCAAAACAACCCTGAGCACAAAGAGTAGTGCTGGGAGCATTAGTATACCAGATATCAAAATATACTACAGAGCTGTAGTCATCAAAACAGCATGTTACTACTGGTGAAAAAACAGACACATAGATCAATGGAACATCGTTGAAGATCCAAACCTGAGTACATGCAATTTCAGCCACCTGATATTTGACAAAGCTGCCAAGAACACACAGTGGAGGAAAGACAGTATCTTCAACAAATGGTGCTGGAAAAACTGGATCTCCACCTGTAGAAGAATGAAACTAAACCCCTATCTTTCACCCTGCACAAAAGTCAACTCCAAATGAATCAAAGGCCTCAATGTAAAGCCTGAAACTCTGAAACCGTTAAAAGAAAACATTGGGAAAAACCTACAAGATATAGGTGTAGGAAAGGATTTTCTAAACCGGACATCAATTGCTCAGGAAACAGGGGCAAGAATTAACAAATGGGACTGCATTAAACTAAATAGCTTCTGTATATCAAAGGAGGCAACCAGGGAAGCGAACAGAAAACCCACAGAACAGGAGAAATTCTTCACCAGTGACACATCCAACAGAGGTTTAATATCCAGAATACATAATGAACTCAAAAAACAGAGAACCAAGACAAGAAGTAACCCAATTAAAAGATGGGCTAAGGAGCTGAACAGAAAGTTCTCAAAAGAAGAAGTAAAGATGGCTATGAAGCGTCTTATGTTCAACATCAGTAATAATTAGGGAAATGCAAATTAAAACCACTTTAAGATTTGATCTTACCCCAGTCAGACTGGCTAAGATCAAGAGAACAAATGCTATCAAATGTTGGAGAAGATGTGGAGAAAGAGGTACACTTATCCACTTCTGGTGGGGCTGCAAACTTGTTCAACCCCTATGGAAAGCAGTGTGAACTCTTAAAAACTACAAATGAACCTACCATTTGACCCAGTTATACCACTCTTGGGCATATACCCAACAAACTCATCCTATTGCAGAGATGCTTGTACATCCATGTTTGTTGCTGCTCTTTTCACAATAGCTAAGAGATGGAACCAACCTAAGTGTTCCTCAATTGATGAGGATAATGAAAATGTGGTTCATTTATATGATGGAGTTTTACTCAGCAGTAAAGAAAGATGAAATCATGAAATTTGAAGGTAAAAGGATGAACTAGAAACTGTTGTACTAAGTGAAGTAACACATTCAGAAAAAAAAATTGACATATGTTCTACCTCATATGTGGATCCTAGAACCAAACTCTGATAAGTGAGTATGTATCCAGATATAACTACAGGAACCAGGATAATGGAAAGGAACCTGGGAGGCAAAGGAAAAGAAAGAACATGAAAGAGAAGAACAGTAGGAAACAGGCCTTAATAAGGGAGATGTGGATAAAAATTGGGTTAGTTTAAGGGAGGGGGGAGGGAAGGGTATACAAGGAAACTAGGGGATAAAGGGAAAGAAGGAGCTCAAGGGTGGTAAGACCTTAGGAGAAGGGTATTATTAAGGGAGAACAGGGGCAATGGGGGCACCTTAAGTGGGAAAACCATGATGAAGGGGTGAGACAATGTGATAGATAAACAATGCCTAGCTAGTTTTGAAATCCAGAGGGAACCATATTACTCCTACAACCTACTGACAAATTATACATAGCAGATCAAGAAATATATGTCTAGGTAAGGTTTATCTGAGTACAACTGGTCTTTGCCCAAGATTTATCTACATGATGCACAGTAATTAAACGTACCAGACTGGTGGAACTAACCTTCTTGGATGTTTAACAGACATACTTTGAGGCCTATACTAATTTGTTCAGAGGGACATAAAGGACAGTTTTTGCTCCTTGTCCTCCTAGGTAGACTAGTTCCAGGAGACTATGAGCATCTCTCAAAATGTCCTTTAATCGTGGTGGATCACCTGTACTCTTGATCATGGATGCTGAGGAGACCCCACCAGATGGACTTGAACCAGTGCCCAGTCTACAAAGAGGAGGGTCAACTCAGAGGAAACATTTCCTCCATGCTTCCAAGTGAAGCCAGCCATAGTCGAGCAGGACCTTTGACTTATCTTCACATAGGCATAACTGGTAAAAGAAAGGAGCCAGAGACTCCTCCCAAGCCCATGTGACCCCTGAGGAACAGAGCCTCAAAGGACCTTAAGAGTCAATATAAATTGGTTTATCTGGGCCAACTGTATGGCCTTAAACACCCAAAAAGAAAGTATAACCAAAGATAAAAGGGGCCAATATAATTTCTTAAGAGGTCATATGCATAGCTAAAGGCTACATAACAAGCAACAATGCCAGATAGGAGATCCCTTCTTTTGAGTTGTTGGCCAGGGTAGTCCAAGGGACTCCCAGATAGTAACCCAGCATAGAACTGGGGAAATGAACAGCAGACCCCAATATTAATTAAAGGTGTACCAACAACTGATTGCTGTTAGAAGAGGAACAGCTGACCCTCCTAAAACAAAGACCTCTAGATAGGCTGACTAGATTCACCAGAAGGGCAAGTAGTGGGGAATGGCTGGGGGATGACGACAACACAGCAGACAGTAGCAGGCATATCAGAGTATAAGGGCTCTAGTTGGGGGAGAGAGGCTATGGGAGGGTGCCATCTGGGAAGTGGGTATATAGTTGAATAAAATAGTTTTGGATGTTCTGTGTGATACACACACACACACAAACACACACACACACAAAATAAACAAAAATTTTAAAATGTATTATATTTGAGGAGGAAGCATGGAAATTTACATCATGTTCATTAGTAAAAGTGATAAACATTACCATTGAAATCTACCCAATGACTTTATAGACATACACAGGCGCCAAGAATTCAAGTGCAACCGATTATGACTAGTAACAATCGGATACATACAGATTAGAGATGCCTGCGCCAACATCCCAGTGTTAGTATCAAAAAGGAGTCTTTCTGCAAGGAACAATATATTCTAAAGTGAAATGGAGATCTTTTTTAAAGGTTAAAAACTCATTCAATTTTATATCTTACAGGGCTTATACTGAGTTCAATATTGTATAACTGTATTAACTCAACTGTGAACCTAGAAACTTGCACCCACTTGTGAAAGAGATGTACTCTTGCTCTGGAGTGTGTTATTGAATATGTTAAAGCTGCAGTGAAATGCTTCTTCTAATCATGTAGTTATTAAAAATTAAAAAATGATTAAAATATAATAATTCTTCCAAGCATAAAAATTTGCTCCTTAATAATTAGATGTGAAAAACACTACCATTCAAATCTACCTGATGACTTTATATCCATGCTCAGATGCCAAGGAGCTCAGAAAGTAACCAACTATGACTAGTAATAATCAGATATGTAGAGATTAGAAACGCATGTGCATCTTAGTGTCAATTGTACTAAAATGAATTGTTCTGTATGAAACTGTGTATTTTAATAATGAAATGGAGATCTTTTTTAAAGTTTAAAACCTCAT
>NW_008341457.1:158283-230890 GCF_000622305.1 Nannospalax galili | reverse complement strand
TATTGTATAACTGTAATAATTCAACTGTAAACCTAAAAATTTACAGCCAATTTTGAAAGAGATGCATCTTAGCTCTGGAAACTGTTATTGAATATGTCAACACTGTTGTAATGAAATACTTCTTCTAAGTATATTGTTATTAAATAATTTAATAAAAGGTGAGATGTTAAGGAAGGACAAAATCGTCAGGGGCATCTCTCTGCGTATGACTTACTACTCCCCCTTTCCTTACGTCAAATGCCTTTAGAGGTTATTGAAGGGTGATCTACAGAATTAGAAGAAGGAGATCTTAAGATTTTATATGAGGAGCTTGAGGCTAGTCCTCAGGTTAAGACAATTAAGAAGTCTAATGAGACAGAGACTTCATCTTCTGAGGACGAGATAAAAATCTCTAAATCTCAATATAAGGAAATTTTAAAGGAAATAAAGAAATGGGCAATACAAAAAAGGGGAAAATTGAATAATATTACTCTCCTTCATGTAATCCTAAATATGTAAGTGTAAAGGAAAAAGCTCTTACAATCATGAACATTTATGCACCAAACTCTGGAACACCCAATTTCATAAAATCAGTATTCCAGGACTATAAAACAGAGATTGGCACCAACTCAGTGATAGTGGCCGACTTTAATACCCCAATTTCTTCAATAGACAGGTCAACTGGACAAAGAATAAACAGAGAGACATCTGAATTAAATGACATATTATATGAAATGGACCTAACAGATATATACAGAATATTCCACCCAACCACCAAAGAATACACTTTCTACTCAGCAGCTCATGCAAGTTATTCTAAAATTGACCACATTCTGGGGCATAAAACAAATCTCAACAAATACAAAAAAAATGAAATAATTCCACACCTTCTATTAGACCACAGTACAATAAAGCTTATACTCAATAGCAAAAGAAGCTCTAGTAAATTCTGGAACTCATGGAGATTAAATAACACATTCCTGAATCAAGAATGGGTCAAAGAAGAAATTAAGAGAGAAATAAAAGTATTCCTGGAACCAAATGAAAATGAGAACACAGCACAACAGAACCTCTGGGACATCCTAAAAGCAGTCCTAAGAGGTAAGGTTATAGCTCTTAGTGCCCACATTAAAAAATCAGGAAGAGCACATGTAAACAACTTGACAATACAACTCAAGACTCTGGAAAGGCTAGAACGAACCAACCCCAAACCTAGTAGATGAGAATAAATAACACAACTCAGAGCAGAAATTAATGAAATAGAAACAAAGAAAATACTACAAAAAATTAATGAATCTAAGAGCTGGTTCTTTGAAAGGTTAAACAAGATAAACAGACCCTTAGCCCAGTTAACCAAAAGAAAGAAAGAGCAAATCCAAATTAACAAAATCAGAGATGAAAAGAGAAACATCATGACACCAAAAAAAAAATCCAAAACAATATAAGGGAATGCTTTAAAAATCTATACACCATTAAATTTGAAAACCTAAAAGAAATGGGTGAATTCCTAACATTATGGCCACCACCAAAGTTAAACAGAGGGGAGATCAACAGCCTAAACAGACCCATAACAAATAAGGAAATTGAAACAGTAATATAAAAACCTCTCAACTAAAAAAAGCCAAAGGCCCAGATGGATTCACAGCAGAATTCTACCAGACATTCAAAGAAAATCTACACCCAATACTGCTTAAATTATTCAAAAAGATAGAAACATAAGAACTTCCAAACTCCTTCTATGAAGCCAGTATCACTCTAATACCAAAACCAGGTAAAGACACAACAAAAAGAAAACTATATGTCCATATCTTTAATGACCATAGATGCAAAGCTATTCCAGAAAATACTTGCAAATCACATACTGACACATCAAAAAGAGCATCCACCATGATCAAGTTGGCTCTATTCCAGAGATGCAGGGATGGTTCAACATTCGTAAGCCAATAAATGCAATAAAACATATAAATGGATTTAAAGACAAAAACCACACTGTCATCTCAATAGATGCAGAAAAGGCATTTGACAAAATCCAACATGCATTCATGGCAAAAGTCCTAGAAGGAACTGGTCTGGAGGGAACATACCTCAACATAATTAAAGCTGTATACAACAAACCCATAGCCAACATCATCCTAAATGGAGAAAAACTGGAAGCATTCCCATTAAAATCAGGAACCAGACAGGGCTGTCCACTATCTCAGCTCCTTTTAAATATAGTGCTTTAAACCCTTGCTAGAGCAGTAAGACAGGAGAAGTAAATTAAAGGAGTATCAATTGGAAAAGAAGAGGTCAAATTATCCCTATTTGCAGCTGATATGATATTATACATATGAGATCCAAAAATATTCCACTAGAAAACTGTTGGAATTGATTTATGCTTTCAGTAAAGTGACAGGATACAAAATCAACTTACAAAAATCAGTAGCCTTTCTATACACCAATAACAAGCGATCAGAGAAAGCGCTAGAGGAAACCCTCCCATTCTCAATAGCCTAAACAAAATAAAATATTTAGGAATAAACCTAACCAAAGACATTAAAGATCTCTACAATGAAAATTTCAAAACTCTAAAGAAAGAGATAGAGGAAGACACTAGGAGATGGAAAGACCTACCATGCTCATGGATTGGTAGAATCAATATTATGAAAATGACCATTTTAATAAAAGCAATTTATAGATTCAATGCAATCCCAATCAAAATACCTATGACATTCTTCACAGAGCTTGAAAAAATAATCCCAAAATTCATATGGAATCACAAAAGACCTCAGACAACCAAATCAGTCTTGGGCAAAAAGAACACTGCTGGGGGGATCACTATACCAGAGCTCAAATTATGTTACAGAGCTATAGTCATAAAAACAGCATGGTACTGGTGCAAAAATAGACACGTAGATCAATGGAACACAACAGAAGACCCAAACATGACTTCATATAGTTTCAGCCCCTGATAATCAATAAAAGGTGCTAAGAACACACAATGGAGGAAAGACAGCATCTTCAACAAGTGGTGCTGGCAAGACTGGATTTCTACCTGCAGAAAAATGAAACTTGACCCTTATCTCACCCTGCACAAAAGTCAACTCCAAATGGATCAAAGATCTCAATATAAAACCTGAAACTTGGAAACTTCTAGAAGAAAACATAGGCAGCACCCTTCGAAATAGGAAAGGATTTTCTAAACCAGACACCAGCTGCTCAGTTCAAAAATCAATAAGCGGGATGTCATTAAATTACAAAGTTTCTGTACAGCAAAAGAAACAATTAGGGAATGGAAGAGAAAACTCACTGAGTGGGAGAAAATCTTCACTAGGTACACATCCAATAGAGGATTAATATCCAGAATACACAAAACTCAAAACAGAAAAAATAAGACAAAACAACCCAATAAAAAGATGGGTGATAGATCTAAACAGAGCTCTAAAGCAAAGAAATAAAAATGGCTAAGAAGCACCTTAAAAAGTGCTCAACATCCTTAGTAATTAGAGAAATGCAAATAAAGACCACTTTAAGATTTCATCTTACCCCAGTCAGATTGGCCAGGATCAAGAGAACAGAAGGATCAAGATCAAGACTCCAAATGCTGGAAAGGATGTGGAGAAAGAGGAACACTCATTCACTGCTGGTGGGAATGCACACTCATGCAACCACTATGGTAAGAAGTGTGGAGAACTCCTAAACTAAAAATGAATCTACCATATGATCCAGTGATACCACTCCTTGGCATATACCCAAAGGACTCATCATATTGTAGAGATACCTGTACATCCATGTTTGTTGCTGCTGTCTTCACAACAGCTAAGAAATGGAAACAACATAATTGTCCCTGAACTGACGAATGTTTAATGAAAGTGTGGTACATCTACTCAATGGAGTTCTACACAGCAGTAAGAAAAGATGAAATTATGAAATTTGCAGGTAAATGGATAGAGCTAGAGAGTGTTATACCAAGTGAAGTAACAAATGCAGAAAAGCAAGAGATATATGTTCTCCCTCGTTTGTGGATTGAAGCAACAATCCCTTATATGTGAGTATATAATATCTGTTGTAACACCAGGAGCCAGGTAAAGGGAAAGGATACAAGGAGGTAAAGGAAAAGAAACAACTTAAGAGGGACATAGTAGGGAACAGATGATACCTGAGGGAGGTGGAAAAATGTGAGTAATCATCAGGGAGGAGAGGTGGGAGGGGCAGTCAAGGGACCATGGTGTGGGAGAGGGAGGGAAGTCAGGAATGGAAAGATGGTGGGAGTCAAGGGGTATTGGGGGAGGGTGGGGATAATGGGGGCACTGTGACTAGGAAGGGAGGGAGGAAGGAGGCTGGATGGGAGACAAAAGAGTAGAGATGAGTGAATCTCGGGGGGCTAGGAAACCTAGAGGGAAAAGTGATGCCCTAGAAACCCTATGAGATATGCACGTAGGGTGTCTGAACATTAATGCATATGTATACCTAGGAGTTTCTTAGTACAGAACACAGTGCCAGATAGAACAGACCTTCCTTAGAGCGACAAACATGCCGTACAGCACTCATCAAAGAAGCTTCTTTTTATAACAGATGGAGGCTACTGCAGAGTTGTGCATCTAGTCATCCATAGAGAACATACACCTGTACTAGGTTATACATCTGCAGTCGAATTCCTACAACCAAGGCTCATGGAACATAGCGGAGTAAGGGGTAGAAAGAGGGCTAATATATCCCTCAACTCTCACCAGTGAGGCTTCCATGTACATCAGAGTGCAATGCACACAGAAGGCCTCAACTGGCCAAGTTTTGGAGAATAAGATACTTTAGAGTGTAGGATGGGACTCCTATATGGAACCTCACCCACCCGCGGCTCAGGGACCATTGTGGAAGAAGAGGCAGAAAGACTGTAAGATCCAGAGCTGGTTCAAGAACACAGGGAGGTGGAGGCTTCCAGGCCACTGGAGACTTGCTCATGTGAACCTGTGGCAGCAGTGTTGTTGAGCACAGGACCCATGTCATCTCAATTAAACAAGGGCCCAAAGCGGAGGTAAGAAATAGGTGGTGGGTCACACTAGATTGAGAACTATTTGAGACTAATTGCTGCTGGGTGAGCGAGAGTATGACTTACATACAACCACTGAATGGGCTGACTAGACTCCAGTGTACACAATTACACTGAAGGACATTTGGGTACAAACACCTGAATGAATAGGATTCAGTATGTATGGCAGAGTGCATAGGGTTTTGTGGGGGAGGGGGAGGTATGGATTAGGTAGGGGGTCTGGATGTGACTGGGAAATATTGTGTGAAATTTTAAAGCCCAAAAAAAGAAAAAAAGAAAAAAGATCTGGCTAAATATAAATCTGATCTTAAACATGAAGAATTTTAAAAATCCTATAAACAATGTTCTGTGATAATATTTTTAATTTTCCTGTAACTGTTAATCAAGTTCCTCCAAATGAAGACTATCTAGAAGGGGAATTACAATTTTCTCATACTCCTGTAACTTTTAAGACTATCAAAGAAATGAAAGAAGCAGTGGCTACTTGTGGGATGCATTCTAGTTATGTTAGAGGACTTTTACAAGGTCTTGTTACAGAGCTTAGATTAATACCATTTGATTGGGAAGCTTTGGCTAAAGCAGTTTTGGAGGCAGAACTTACTTGCAATTTAGAACTTGGTGACAAGATGAAGCTGTAACTATGGCTCAGAAAAATCAAGAAAACAATGTTGCTATAACAGCTGAACAGTTAATGGGGTCTGGAGCATGGCTTGGAGTTGACAGGCAACTTCAGTATGATGACACTGCCATTTCACAAGTAAGGCTTTGTTGTCTTAGGGCATGGGATAAAGTTGCAAGCTCTGAACACTCCTCAGCATCATCTACTAAAATTATGCGGTCAGCTAAGGAGCCATATACAAATTTTTTGTCTTGTTTGCAAGCTGCCATTGCTGAAGGTGTCTCACAAGTTGAGGTATAAGATCTTTTGCTACAGACCTTGGCTTTTAAAAATGGTAACTCAAAATGTCAAAAAGCTCTAAGGCCTCTTAGGTCACAGGGAAGCAAACAATATAAAGAAAAGAGATTGGACTTGTTTAGTTATAAAAATATAAGTAGACAAGCTGCCTTGGAAGGTCACAAGCAAGTTGGAGGAATGCCACAAAGTTCGCTGCACACAAGGAACTGTGTGGAGGTGTCAGCCAGCACACTGACTGACACCACAACCTTCATCTTGAGCTTCTTATTCCAAAACCTTAAAAATAGTCAGCAGCCAGCTGGGCATGGTGACGCATGCCCAGAGGCAGGTAGATCTCTGTGAGTTCAAGGCCAGCCTGGTCTACATAGTGAGTTCCGGGACAGCTGGGGCTACAGGGAGACCCTGTCTCAAAAAGACCAAAAAAAAATACAGGGTGTTGTTATAATAATTACTGTTATAGTCAAAACAACTTTTTAAATCCACTTCTCTGACTTGTACGACACCCCCAGTCACAGTCTTGGATTAGATGGATACAAACAAGCACTAAAGTTACCCATAACTACAAAAAGATGTCCTTTATGTTTCACTGTATTATACAAATGTCACTTTTGGTGTTTTGCTTTACCCATAACAAAATAATTTGACTCAAGAAAAACTAGGTTTTGCCTCCTAAAACCAGATGGGACAGTCCAAAAGAAAACAGTTTCATTTGATGAACTTTGTTTAAATCTGGTCAGTTTATTTCTTGTCTAAAGGTATGTAGCCATATACTAATTTCTTATCTAGACTCTGGACAGCCATAACAAAACTATCTCTCAACCTAAGATACAAAATATTTTGCTTCAGTCCTTAGCCTTTAAAAATGCTAATATGAAATGTCAAAGTCTTAAGACCATTATGGGCTCAAGGGGCACTGTTACAAAACTATATTAAAGCTTTCATTAATATTAAATCTAATCCTTATGAGACTAATTTATTTAACAACTATATATGTTGATAAAATAGCACAAATTATTTTAAAGGGATGCTTGCATTGTAGAGCATTGGTAGGAGTAGATCTTACAGATATTGTGGTTCCAGTAACTGATGAACAACAAGGTTTGTTAAAAGTTAATAAAGAATTACAAATTGCATTAAACAATTTTATTGGGGAACTCTCTAACCT
Organism: Nannospalax galili; assembly: GCF_000622305.1. Taxonomy (NCBI): domain Eukaryota; kingdom Metazoa; phylum Chordata; class Mammalia; order Rodentia; family Spalacidae; genus Nannospalax; species Nannospalax galili. The sequence continues at coordinate 223,804 of NW_008341457.1, read as the reverse complement.
ATATCCAAAAACCAAAAAAACCCCAATTTCTTAAATTAGCAAATATTATTTTAGATATAATTATCGTTTCAGAGCCTATTTCACAGAGCTTAACTTTATTTACAGGTGCTAATAAAATTTATCTAGCAGGTTACACTGATGGTAAATATATATACACAGATTACAAAACACACTGTATTTATCAGTACAAAAGGCCAAATTATTATGGCATTAACAGATTATTCACAAGCTTTAAATATTATTACAAATTCTCAATATACAGTATTTACTGTTTAACATACATCCACTGTTTATATGTATCCTGATAATAATGAGTTATATAATCTCTTTCTTCAGTTGCAATCTTTGTTACTTCAAAGACAATTTCCACTATTTATTACTCACGTCTCATACTAATCTTCCTAGACCTATAATAGATACTAATAAAAAATAGATAAAATGTTACATCAACTGTATCTTTGTAATAATCATTCTGATATAATTAATTTTTATCGAGACACATACGCTAATTGGAGAGTGTTGGTTCACCAATTCAACACTCCACAAAGATTGGCTAAGACTACTGCAAGGCAATGTGACATTTGTCAACCAATTAACAACAGTCCTTTGCCTAATGGTCTTAACCCCCAAGGGTCACAAGTTAATGATATATGGTAAATGGATGTCATGCATGTCAAAATGTTTAAAAAATTGCAATATATCCATCATACTAATCATACTATTGATACTTATGCCACTTTTCAATGGGCAACTGTGTTACCAAATGAAAAAAATCTTCTTCTGTAATCTTAGATTTAAAAGAAGCCATGAATATCATGGGAGTTCCTAAGCAGTTAAAAACTGATAATGCACTTGGCGTGGTGGTGCACGCCTTTAATCTCAGCACTTGGGAGACAGAGGCAGGTGGATCTCTGTGAGTTTGAGGCCAGCAGGGTCTATGTAGTGGGTTCTAGGCCAGCTGGGGCTACTGGGAGACCGTGTCTCAAAAAGACTGAAAAACCACACAAAAAACAATAAAACAAAAAACCACAACAAAAATCCTGATGATGCTTAAGCTTATCTATCTCAGAAATTTTAATCATTTCTCTTTGAATGGCACATTAAGCATGTCACTGGAATCCCATACAACCTACAGGGACAAGGCATTACTGAATGTTCTAATAGAACACTGAAAGAAATGTTAATTAAACAAAAAGGGGGAAATGCTAACTCTCCTTGATGTATATTATTAGATGCTTTATTCACCCTAAATTTTTGAAATTGCAGTGCTTAGGGTTTTACAGCTGCAGAAATGCATTGGCCCTGTGTAAAGAAAAAAACAGACTCTCTATAGCCTACATGGTAAAAGGATATGACTACAAACAATTGGCACAGAGCACATGTAATAAAATGGGGAAAAGGTTATGCTTATATTTCCACAGGCCCTGATCAGTTTTGGATTCCAGCTCATCTCATAAAGTTTCGAGATGAACTAATGCCCACGCTTCAATCCTGACCTGGACACTGAAAGAATGGCTCATTTTACTTTGGGCCCAACTACACGGAGAGTGGCCAGACCACTGCTCTCTACTAATTCTTGTGCCCTTCCCACATGGGGTCAACTGAAGAAATTAGCCAAGAAAGGTGATCTCGTGGTTCAACGTCTGGGACAAAATCATAATCCTGAAACTTTATTTTTAGGTATGTGTGATGGCTAATCCTGGGTGTCAACTTGATTGGATTTGGGATTAACTGAAATGAAAGAGATCTTCTTAATTCGATCATCTAAAGCCAGAAGACACACCCTAAATGTGGGTGTTACCTTCTGATAGCAGCCGGTATAAAAGACCAAGGCAGAGGAGAATGCCAGGCTTCTTGCTGCTTGCCTTCTCTCTTGCTGGTGAGTTCATCTTGCTGCCGTAGACTGAAGACTAGCTGATCTTTTGGAATTTGTCAGACCTTCAGCGCCAGATTGGGACTGCTGAAACATCCAGCCTTGTGGACTGAGCGACTACAGATTCTCAGCCTCTCCATTATGGTGCAGCCATTGTTGGACTACTCAGACTCTATCCTGTGAGCTAAGGTGATAAATCTCTATACATATATATTCATTCTACTGGTTCTGTTTCTTTTTAGAACTCTAATACACAAACTATCCATCAGACTGCCAGTATGCCTCCTTGTTTCTCTAGACCCAATCCTGCCCTTTGGCTCTATAGCCTCCATGGTTCTGTGCCTCTCTTCTGCAGCTAAACTCAACCTTAGGACCCAGGGAAAATCTGAAACCATGGCTTGATATCTCCAGCAGTTCTCTAAGAGAGTTCATTATCTAACACCACCCATCTCTTAGATTGAGAATCTGTGGGTTCTGGTCGGCTGGGGCTGAAGAATCAGCTGTGATTAAGAAGAGACCAGAACCTGAAACAAAACCTTTGCTTTACTGGGACAAGTGATGCTGGTTAGCTGGGGCTGAAAAATCAGCTGTAACTAACAAGAGATCAGCATCAGTGAGGTCCAGTCTTCTGGGAGGTATTTCCTCAGGGTCAGCACACAGAGGGAACCCGCACCTCCATTTCAAGCTGGAAGCAGGGCTTGGTAATGTGTAAGAATCTCCTGCATGGTTCTGGTGTTGAAAGCGTGAAGGGGTCACAGAGAGCAGCTGAGGCTTGGCACTCTGAGAGGCCAGGAAAGGCCATAGGTGAAAGTACAGCTTCAGTTGCAGCGAAGACCCCAGGACTGAAGGGGTCATGGAGAGAATCTGAGGCTTTGCACTCCAAGAGGCAAGAAGAGGCCATTGGTGAAGGTGTAGCCTCAGTTTCAGTGGTGACCCCAGCTTTTTGGAGATGCCGGGACCATGGGACGACCACCAAGGACAGCGGCAGGTGTGGAATGGAGTTCGCCTGGGTCTGTGAGATGAGCTCAGTCAGTGTGCTGTGGACGGCAGAGTCAGAGAATTGGAGCAAGCCAGTAAGCAGCGTTCCTCCATGGCCTGTGCTCCAGTTCCTGCTTCCAGGTTCCTGCCCTCAGTTCCTACCTTGGGCTCCCTGTTGAACTACGACCTGGGAGATGTAAGCTAAATAAACCCTTTCCTCCCAAGTTGGTAGTGGTCAGAGTGTTTTGTCATGGCAATGAAGAAACAAACCTGGACAGTATGCTTGCAATAACTACTGTACAGGTGACTACTGCTACTAATTTTTTTCATTGGGCTTATATTCCAAACCCACCTCTAAATCGCACTGTTTACTGGGAAGATCCCACTATCCCAGTTTACACTAATGATTCTAATTGGGTGCCTGGCCCTTATGATAATCAGGGTCCTTTATTTCCATGAGGATCAGACAATACATCTTATATAGTAGGAATCCAGGGTGCTCCTATTTGTATAGGTGCTGAAGAGCACTGTTTGAAGGGAACACATCATGTTTGGCAATCTATTCTAATAAATGGCACAGAAAGAGATAGTAAAAAGGCTATGTATATTTTAGTAGGAAAAGGATTAAAAGATAATAGTACTAATCACGCTTTCTATCCACCTCCCATGCCTCCTTGTCAGACCCCAGTAGTCTCAGAGTTAAATGCTTGGATACACTGGGAACAATGCAGAGGACTGGAAGTCCGAGTTCTTGCTAGTACTTCCTATGGAAGCGTCATTGATTGGAGCCCTGTGGGCTTCGCTCAGACAAGAAAGGAGGGTAAAGTTAGGATGGCATAAAGAAGATAACTTTTAAAAATATTTAATTTATTATTTTATTTTATGTGTATATGTGTATTGCCTTCACGTAGGTAAGTGCACCCATGTCGTGCAATGCCCACGGAGGACAGAAGAGGCTGCTGGATCCCCTGGAACTGGAGTTACCGACAGTTGTTAGCTGCCATGTGGGTGCTGGGATTCGAACCTGGGTCTTTCGCAAGAACAACCAGTGTTCTTAACCACTGAGCCATCTCTCCAGCGCAAGAAAATAACTCTTTAATATCCAGTGAAAGCAATGCCATGGAAGGGTTGGTTTGGCATGGTGGGGGGATGTTTTCATCCTCTCCTCATTACGAAGGAGCCACTCAAGAACATCTTTGGAAACTGATTACTGCTTCTACATAGTTATGGGCTTGGAGAGGGGAAATATGGAAAAATAACTTTAATAACAATACTGAATCATCATTTGTTATGAATGTTTCTTGTAATACTATGGCTTGTGTTCGATTACCTTATGTGCTATCGATTGGATTGATTAAATGGAATCAGACAGAAGGATCTGTCACTTGTGAGAACTGTGCTCTGTATATCTGCATAAATTCCAGTGTTCCAATTATACTACACAGACTTATACATACTTCGTGCTCATGTGGGAGTTTGGATGCCTGTGCAGCTTGATTGACTGTGGGAAGAATCACCCTCGGTGTCTATGCTTTATCATTGTCTTGAAAATGCAAAATACAGAACCAAAAGAATGATTGGCCTGATCACCGCAGCTGTCCTGGGGATTATTGCTATTACTGCTATTGCTGCAACAGCTGAGTTGCCCTACATCAGAGTATGCAGAACGCACAATTCGTGCAACAATGGCACTCAGACTCTGAAAAGTTACAGAATTCTCAAAGACAAAGATAGTGTTCTCAGTGCTGAAATTACAGATTTGGAATCTGCTGTAGTTATGTCAGGAAGTCAGATTGTTAGTTTACAAAAACAGCTATTGTTGAGGTGTGATTGGAATGTATTTCAATTTTGTATTACATATTTACATTGGAATTCAATGACATTCCCTTGGGACTGGGTTAAAAAACATTTGTTAAATCATAGTTGTATGACCCAGGAGATATTGAAGTGACAGGCAGATATTACTCATACTTTTCCTAGTCAATTGAAAGTTATTTCTGGTCAGAATCTCTTGGAAGGAATTGCAGATGGTTTAGGGAAGCTAAATCCATTTAATCAACTTAAGATTTCTAGCATAATGTATTCTATTCTGTTTTTATTAATAATTGTTATGTTTCTCGTATCTTATAGTCTGGCAGAAGTCCTCCAGAAACCAAGTGATTTCTCTGCATCGTGCTGCTATAGTCGGCCTTATGTTACAGAACCTTGCTAAACAAAAAGGGGGAGATGTTGGAGCTCAGTTCTGCAGAAGGTGAATCAAAGACAAGAGAGAGTCCAGCTGTCTCCTGAAAACAGGAGGCTGTTTGGACATTGGTGGAACACCACCTCTGGTCATAGGGCAGAACACTGCCCTATAGTAGGAATGACAGTGGATGGGCTTGTGTTTTCCTTTTTCACGGACTAGAGCTCTGGGAGAGAGTTTGGTTAGTAACAGAAAAGAAAAGCAACAATTTACTTTGAACTTTGATTTATGTTTTGCACGCTGTGTCCTTGGTTGACCCTGATTGTTAGGTGTAAAGAGCCACCCTTAGACTCAAGCTTGCCTTTCTGCACCTGAGAGTTGGGTCCTTTGCCTTCAATCATTTCGTCACCCACCAGCAGACCCAAGTCTCTACAAGGTGAAAAGAATGCATGTCCACCAAACCAGTCCTACTAGAACTCTGGCAACAGTAATGTGGACTGAAGAGAGGAGTAAACACAGCCAACAGACGACAGAAGGGAAACTAATGGAGCCATAGTTACTGAAACGCACAATAGGACTAAGAGCACAAACCCCCAAAACAGCAACAAAATGACATCAATCAACACACACCTTTCAAGAAGAAATTTAAACATTAATGGCCTCAACTCAGCAATCAAAGACAAAGATTAGTTGAATGGATTAAGGAACAAAATTCATCCTTTTTTTTTTTTAACAATGAAGTTATCTTATCTTCAAGGATACGTACCATCTTCGAGTGAAAGGACGGGGAAGAGGATCCCAAGAAAATGGGACCCGTGACTATCAGATGTCGATATCCTAACATACAAGTAGGCATCAAACCAAAATTGAGAAGCGATAACGAAGGTTGCTTCATTCTGATCATCAGAGCAATTAATCAGAAAGATGATATCGTGCTAAACATATACTCACAAACCTTTGCCTACCTAATTTCATGAAAGGCACAGTACAAGACTTCTTAACCCTAACTCAATAATAGTAGGTGACTTCAGTACCCCAGTATCTCCAATAGACAGGTCATTTGGACAAAACATAAACAAAGAAACATTGGAATTAAATGACATCATACATCACACGAACCCAACAGACATCTACAGAACGTTTCATACAAACACCAAAGAATACACATTGTACTCAGCAGCCCAGGGAAATTTCTCCAAAAGAGACCACATATGGGGACACACAAAAAAATTCAACAAATACAAAAAGCTTAGAATAGCACCATGACCACATTCAGTTTATACTGACAACAACCCAACCATTGTCAGTCAGACACAAACACATCAATTTAAACAAGAACCTTAGAATCCCTTGTTCCCAAGACCTAATGTTAATACAATCTAAACACATGATAACATTAAAAGCCTTAGTCTTAAAAATTTCAACACATACCTGCACATTACTTTACTGATTACAATTCAGTAAAGGTTGAAACCAACAGAAAATAGTCTCTAGAAAAGAAATTACAAGTCGTGGAGATTCAATAACATGCTGCTGAATGATGAATGGATCAAAGAAGGAATCAAGAAAGAAAAAAAAAGTATTCTTGGAAATAAGTGAAAAAAAAAAAAAACACCACAATGCAACCAAACCTCTGGGAAACAATAAAAGCAGCCTAAAGAGGGAAATTTATAGCTCTAAGTTCCTATATTAAAAATCTGAAAGAGCACAAATAAATGAATTAATGGTATAACTCAAGAGTTTTGGAAAACAAGAACAAACCAAACTCAAATCCAGTAAATAGGAAGAAATAATAAGAACCAGGCAAAAATAAATGAAATAGAAACAACAAAAACAATATAAAGAATCAGTGAATTTAAAAGCTGATTCTTTGACAAGATAAACAAGATTGACAGACACTTAACCCAAGACGTCAAAGGAAAGAAAGAAAAGGCCCAAATCAGTAGCATCAGGCACAGAAAAGAAATTCAGAACACGATAAATGAGTACATGAAGAACACTATACTCCATTAAGTTGGAAAACATAAAATAAATGGACAAATTTCTAGATACATTCAAATCACCAAAGGTAAATCAGGAAGAGATTGACAACAGGCAATACAGGCATAAACAAAAAAAAAATAATAAAATGTTCTTTTAAAAAAAGGGAGCTTGGAGTTTTTTAAAGTGTTAAAGATATGTTTGAAGCTAGGAGTGCTGGCACACACCTTTAATCCCAGCACTTGGGCGTGTTTCACTAAATTTTCCCTTTTCCTTCCCTGGGAGACTTGCTGGCATGCCCTCTGATGACTCTAGGGTCGCCCGGTGCTGACAGGGATTAACAAACCGACATAAGGCATCCTATTTGAATTTTGCATCGTTTATATGACATTTGGGAGGGGGTGACTTACAAAAACACAGATTCTTATAGGCTTTTCCTTTTGCATATTTGAAATGCCTGTGCCATCCGTCTCCTGCCCCTGGTCTCTCACTCAGTGTTCATCCATGCTCCAAAATGGCAGCAGCTCCACTATCTAATGGCTTGACTCCTGCAGAGCCTGGGAAGGAGGTGGGACCATGGCTTATCAGAGGAACATCCGGGTCACAGGGAGGCAGAGACAGGTAGATCTCTGTGAGTTCAAGGCCATCCTGGTCTACATAGTGAGTTCCAGGCCAGATGAGGCTACAGGGAGACCCTGTCTCAAAAACAAACAAATAAACAAACAAAAAACCCAACAAAAAACCCCCAACACTAACAACAACAAAAAAACCCAAACCAAAAAGTACTTTTGAGGCAGATTATCAGTGTTCAGTTCTAGTTGGTCTGGAACTTGCTATGTAGCCCAGACTGGCCTTGAATTCATAGAGACCCACCTGCTTTTGCCTCCTGAATGCTCAGGTTAAAGGCATGTGCCACTGTGTGTGGCTACGTGTTGGAATTTTTAAAGACTGAGACTTTAATGTTGTTTTGTGTTTAGAGTTTATTAACATTAGATCTTGGGAACAAGGGAGTGTAAGGGTCTGGTTTAAAGTGATGTTGTGTGTCTAGTTGACAGTGAATGGACTGTCGTCATTAGCTTGAACTGTCAAACTTGACACAGCCTAGACCCACTTGAGAAGAGAGTCTGACTGTTAATTGATGTAGGACCTAGCCCATTGTGGGCAGATTGCCCCACACTGTATAGAACACTTAGCTGAGGATGAGCTGCAAGAGAAGCAGCACGCAGGGCTCCTCCATGGTTTCTGCTGCATCTCCCGTCTGTGAGTCCCCTGGTCACAGATAACACTGTGTAAATAGCAAGCAGTTCTACCTTCGGGATGATTGATGCCTTGAGTTCCGGGCCTGACGACCTCCGATGAAGGATTGTGACCTGGAAGTGTTAGAGGAAATAAACCTTTTCTTCTACCAGTTGCTTTTTGTAAGAGTGTGTTATCACAGCAACAGAAATGAAACCAGAATACAAGGTGATGATGCATCCACCTTCAAAAACAGGATGGAGTCACTATAAACACTGCTTAGGAAATTGCTTACCTGTACCTCCGTGTGAGTAGACAGCACAAGAGAGCACACAACATACAGAAGACACAAAATCAGCTGGCTGTTTGCACTTGACCATCCCACCTTCTATTTAGGAGGGGCAAATGTCTTCACATTGTCAAATGGTGTTATCCTCTACAAAGTTTGTGCTCAAGAACAGTACAAAAAAGTGACCAAAACTTCAACAAAACAAAACAAACACATGGTGTTTTAAATCAGCTTAAGATTGTGTTGGCCTCATTCATAGCTACCCTTAGCAGTCCCATGTGTCCACTGCCTGCATGTAGACATCTGCTCTAGTGTATATATTTTCTTTTATGAAACACTCAGTCTCAGGCATTTTGCTATAGCACATTGAGTATAATACACACACTAATGTGCTATGAGAGTAGATATTTTTGTCTTTGTTGTGTGATAAGGAGCTGGGTGTCACTAATAAGCAACAGAGAAGTGAGAAAATAAATATGTGTGCCTGACATTAAGGAAGATAGTAACGTTAACTCAAAAATGTGAATACAGAATTCTACTACTCACCATCTTCAAGAACAAAAGGGAAAATGTGCCCAGTTTGCCCAGGGTATTGGATTCGGGGCTGGGAGCTTCTGAATGGAGGGACACTTGATGAAATCTCACTGACACTATTGTATTTCTCACCAAATGCGGATCAGTGTGTGAAGTGTCCAGTTGCTCATCATGCCAACATAGAGCAAACTGGCTGTCTCCAGAAAGCTGTGACTTCCCTGACTCATGAAGACCCCTTGGGGATGGCTCTGGCCTGCATGTCCTTGAGCTGCTCTGCAAACACAGCTCTTGTTCTTGGGGTCTTTGTGAAGTACCACGACACTCCAGTTGTGAGAGCCAATAACTACACCCTCAGCTACATCCTGCTCATCTCCCTGGCCTTCTGTTTCCTCTGCTCCTCGCTCTTCATTGAAGAGCCACCTGCTTCCTGCAGCAGACCACTTTTGGAGTGGTGTTCACTGTGGCTGTTTCCGTTGTCTTAGCCAAAGCAATTACCGTGATTCTAGCTTTCAAGATGACTGCGCCCGGGAGAAGGATGAGGCGGCCTTTGATGTCAGGGGCACCTGATCTCACCATTCCCAGCTGCATCCTGATCCAACTTATTCTCTGTGGAATCTGGCTGGGAACCTCTCCCAGATTTGTTTGTTGACACGGACACACTCTGAACATGGCTACATCATCATTGTGTGCAACATGGGCTCAGTCACTGCCTCTACTGTGTCCTGGGATACCTGTTCTCTCTGGCCCTGGGGAGCCTCACTCTGCCTTTCCTGGCCAGGAACCACCCTGACACCTTCAATGAAGCCAAGTTGCTGGCATTCAGCATGCTGGCCTTCTGCAGTGTCTGGGTCACCTTCCTCCCCGTCTACTACAGCACCAAGGGGAAGGTCATGGTGGCTGTGGAGGTCTTTCCATCTTGGTCTCCAGTGCAGGACTGCTAGGCTGCATCTCTGCTCCCAAATTCTACACTATTCTCATAAGACCCAAGGAAAAACATTTGCAAGTCCTGAGAGATAAAATGGAGTCCAGGGAACAGGCATTCTGAAGATTAGCTCATGCATGCCTGTCAACATTTTTAGTATTCTGAGCAGCCACAATACAAACCACACCGATTTTGTGTTCTGAACCTTATTGAGCACATGAAATCAATAGTTCTTCTCAGTAATATTTTCCTTCTTTTCAAAAAAGAATAACCTAGCAAGTAACTGCAGTGAGGCACTTAGTATAGGCTTACAAACAGATGCTGTGCAGTGTGTGATGACTATTCCAGGATATATTTATGTAGAGTAAATTCTCTATGTATGTATTGGCAGACAGCACTAAATACATATTTGCATAAAAGTATATAATTGAACAATATTAGTGACTGCTGTCTTCCCATTTTTCCTTTTTTTATGTTAATGATTTTCATAGTGTACATTGATTTGAAGTGCCCTAATCAATCAATCACACTTAGTGCTTTAAGACAAAAAATGAATCATCTATACCCATAATAAATCACATTGCTAAATAGTCCTCAAGTGCTCTTTCCATGTATGCTTATAACTGATTCAGAAGATATGCATTCTTCGATTTACTTTTTAAAATTGCTTTTGCTTTAAGTTTTCTTGTGATGATACCAGGTGTTAGTGATCACTTCTTATGATTTAGGGGAAATTGGCCCAACATCAGTAAGTTTCACATTCAACCATTCTATCTAGCTTGTTTGAAAGTTGTTTATACCCAAAGTCTAACTTCTTAGTCATTAAGCCTTCACTTCAAGTTCCTCCGCTCCACTGATTATGCTAATAACAGCGTTGTTTGTGTGTCTGTGCACTTAGCTACCCTGGATAGTCACAGGGATAAAGTTGCACCTTATTGCACTTTCCTTTGTTGCTCTAACAAAACACTTGGGAAATGCAACATAAAATGGAAGGGCTTATTTTGCCTTAGGTTTAGTGTGTGCACAGTCCTTCTTCAGTGTGTGAACAGTCCTTCAGTGTGTGCACAGTCCTTCTTCAGTGTGTGCACAGTTGTTAGTGTGTGCACAGTCCTTCTTCAGTGTGTGCACAGTTGTTAGTGTGTGCACAGTCCTTCTTCAGTGTGTGCACAGTTGTTAGTGTGTGCACAGTCCTTCTTCAGTGTGTGCACAGTTGTTAGTGTGTGCACAGTCCTTCTTCAGTGTGTGCACAGTTGTTAGTGTGTGCACAGTCCTTCTTCAGTGTGTGCACAGTTGTTAGTGTGTGCACAGTCCTTCTTCAGTGTGTGCACAGTTGTTAGTGTGTGCACAGTCCTTCTTCAGTGTGTGCACAGTTGTTAGTGTGTGCACAGTCCTTCTTCAGTGTGTGCACAGTTGTTAGTGTGTGCACAGTCCTTCTTCAGTGTGTGCACAGTTGTTAGTGTGTGCACAGTCCTTCTTCAGTGTGTGCACAGTTGTTAGTGTGTGCACAGTCCTTCTTCAGTGTGTGCACAGTTGTTAGTGTGTGCACAGTCCTTCTTCAGTGTGTGCACAGTTGTTAGTGTGTGCACAGTCCTTCTTCAGTGTGTGCACAGTTGTTAGTGTGTGCACAGTCCTTCTTCAGTGTGTGCACAGTTGTTAGTGTGTGCACAGTCCTTCTTCAGTGTGTGCACAGTTGTTAGTGTGTGCACAGTCCTTCTTCAGTGTGTGCACAGTTGTTAGTGTGTGCACAGTCCTTCTTCAGTGTGTGCACAGTTGTTAGTGTGTGCACAGTCCTTCTTCAGTGTGTGCACAGTTGTTAGTGTGTGCACAGTCCTTCTTCAGTGTGTGCACAGTTGTTAGTGTGTGCACAGTCCTTCTTCAGTGTGTGCACAGTTGTTAGTGTGTGCACAGTCCTTCTTCAGTGTGTGCACAGTTGTTAGTGTGTGCACAGTCCTTCTTCAGTGTGTGCACAGTTGTTAGTGTGTGCACAGTCCTTCTTCAGTGTGTGCACAGTTGTTAGTGTGTGCACAGTCCTTCTTCAGTGTGTGCACAGTTGTTAGTGTGTGCACAGTCCTTCTTCAGTGTGTGCACAGTTGTTAGTGTGTGCACAGTCCTTCTTCAGTGTGTGCACAGTTGTTAGTGTGTGCACAGTCCTTCTTCAGTGTGTGCACAGTTGTTAGTGTGTGCACAGTCCTTCTTCAGTGTGTGCACAGTTGTTAGTGTGTGCACAGTCCTTCTTCAGTGTGTGCACAGTTGTTAGTGTGTGCACAGTCCTTCTTCAGTGTGTGCACAGTTGTTAGTGTGTGCACAGTCCTTCTTCAGTGTGTGCACAGTTGTTAGTGTGTGCACAGTCCTTCTTCAGTGTGTGCACAGTTGTTAGTGTGTGCACAGTCCTTCTTCAGTGTGTGCACAGTTGTTAGTGTGTGCACAGTCCTTCTTCAGTGTGTGCACAGTTGTTAGTGTGTGCACAGTCCTTCTTCAGTGTGTGCACAGTTGTTAGTGTGTGCACAGTCCTTCTTCAGTGTGTGCACAGTTGTTAGTGTGTGCACAGTCCTTCTTCAGTGTGTGCACAGTTGTTAGTGTGTGCACAGTCCTTCTTCAGTGTGTGCACAGTTGTTAGTGTGTGCACAGTCCTTCTTCAGTGTGTGCACAGTTGTTAGTGTGTGCACAGTCCTTCTTCAGTGTGTGCACAGTTGTTAGTGTGTGCACAGTCCTTCTTCAGTGTGTGCACAGTTGTTAGTGTGTGCACAGTCCTTCTTCAGTGTGTGCACAGTTGTTAGTGTGTGCACAGTCCTTCTTCAGTGTGTGCACAGTTGTTAGTGTGTGCACAGTCCTTCTTCAGTGTGTGCACAGTTGTTAGTGTGTGCACAGTCCTTCTTCAGTGTGTGCACAGTTGTTAGTGTGTGCACAGTCCTTCTTCAGTGTGTGCACAGTTGTTAGTGTGTGCACAGTCCTTCTTCAGTGTGTGCACAGTTGTTAGTGTGTGCACAGTCCTTCTTCAGTGTGTGCACAGTTGTTAGTGTGTGCACAGTCCTTCTTCAGTGTGTGCACAGTTGTTAGTGTGTGCACAGTCCTTCTTCAGTGTGTGCACAGTTGTTAGTGTGTGCACAGTCCTTCTTCAGTGTGTGCACAGTTGTTAGTGTGTGCACAGTCCTTCTTCAGTGTGTGCACAGTTGTTAGTGTGTGCACAGTCCTTCTTCAGTGTGTGCACAGTTGTTAGTGTGTGCACAGTCCTTCTTCAGTGTGTGCACAGTTGTTAGTGTGTGCACAGTCCTTCTTCAGTGTGTGCACAGTTGTTAGTGTGTGCACAGTCCTTCTTCAGTGTGTGCACAGTTGTTAGTGTGTGCACAGTCCTTCTTCAGTGTGTGCACAGTTGTTAGTGTGTGCACAGTCCTTCTTCAGTGTGTGCACAGTTGTTAGTGTGTGCACAGTCCTTCTTCAGTGTGTGCACAGTTGTTAGTGTGTGCACAGTCCTTCTTCAGTGTGTGCACAGTTGTTAGTGTGTGCACAGTCCTTCTTCAGTGTGTGCACAGTTGTTAGTGTGTGCACAGTCCTTCTTCAGTGTGTGCACAGTTGTTAGTGTGTGCACAGTCCTTCTTCAGTGTGTGCACAGTTGTTAGTGTGTGCACAGTCCTTCTTCAGTGTGTGCACAGTTGTTAGTGTGTGCACAGTCCTTCTTCAGTGTGTGCACAGTTGTTAGTGTGTGCACAGTCCTTCTTCAGTGTGTGCACAGTTGTTAGTGTGTGCACAGTCCTTCTTCAGTGTGTGCACAGTTGTTAGTGTGTGCACAGTCCTTCTTCAGTGTGTGCACAGTTGTTAGTGTGTGCACAGTCCTTCTTCAGTGTGTGCACAGTTCTTAGTGTGTGCACAGTCCTTCTTCAGTGTGTGCTCAGTTTTTAGTGTGTGCACAGTCCTTCTTCAGTGTGTGAACAGTCCTTCAGTGTGCGCACAGTCCTTCTTCAGTGTGTGCACAGTCCTTCAGTGTGGGCACAGTCCTTCTTCAGTGTGTGCACAGTTCTTAGTGTGTGCACGGTCCTTCAGTGTGTGCACTGTCCTTTGTGTCTGGGAGGGACTGGCGGCAGCAGTTTAAGGTTCCCAGCTGTGTTGCATCCACAGTCAGGTAAACAGAGAGATAGTGGTAGGGCTCCGTCTCCCTCTTTCCCAGGGCCTCATCTCATGGAGTGGTACCACCCACATTCATGCAACCACTCTGAAAATGGCCTCAGAGCTTTACCCAGAGCTTTGATTCCTCAGCAGCTATCAGTGCCGTCCAGTCTACAATTGAGATTAACCATCACATATCCATCCCCGGTCAATGTCACATCCAAACACAAGCAGTCTTTAAAACTTATTTTATTATTTTCATTTTATGTGAATGAGTGGTTTTGCATGTGTGTGAATGCAGTAGATCCCAAAGAGGTCAGAAGAAGGAATCAGATCGCTTGGAACTGGATTTATGGATGGTTGTTAGCTTCCATGTGGGTGCTGGGAACTGAACCTGGTCCTATGGAAGAACAGCACATTTTGTTAATCACTGGTCCACCTCTCCAGCCCCAAACACAGCAGGTTTAAATCCTAACATTCTGTCATTTGTCCCCAAAGTCTTATATTCAGCTAATAATGCAAGATATATTTAGTACATCTGTAAAAGTCTCAAAGTGTTAATGGTTCCAAATTGTTCCAAAATGTAAGTGCAAAGTCTCTTCTGAGAGACTCAGGAACTTGCTATAACATGCATGGCTCTTTCCTGTGCACCCACCCAGTTTCTAATTTTAAATTTGTGACCACTTTAGTCTTTGTCAAACTGCACATTTTCATATCTTCCTGTTACACCTTCCAATTTCTCTCACGGTTAACTTGGACAAGAACAGAGAGGACCAACCACAGCAACGCTGGTTTTGAATCTAGAAATTTTCTTCATTAAACTAATTAGCACAGTGGCCAATATTCACTTAACTACTGGCATTCAAATGCTTGAACTCTGAATAATGCACAGAGTCAGCTGTTACTTTTCCAGCTTCCATTATACCACATTTGAATACTTTTAGAGTTTGGTATATTCTTGGTTTTTAAAACCTTGGAATGTCTCATTGAGTTCTTTTGAAAATCCTATCTTACTGATTTTTTTTTGTGAATTTCATACAATATATTTTGATCCTGAGATCACCTCCCCTATCTGTACCTCCTTACCAGCCTTCACTCTTCATCCAATTTCGTGTACTCTAATATATGTGTTAAAGCCTGTGGAGTCAAATTTGTGTCCCCAAATGCCCTCTAGTCCATCCACTAGAGCCTGGTCATCCCTACCAAGAGTCACAACTTTAAATGAGACTGACTCCCCACTCCCGGCAGTCATCGCTTACCAACACCTCCTCAGGTAGGGTTGGTGCTTCTTACCCACTTCCCCAGGTCAATGCTGGGATTTTGTCTCACTTGACCTTATAGGGGACTACGTGACTGGTTTTAATGTTGAGATTAATAGCTGTAAACCATATTCATAGATTTGTATTCCTTGTCTCTCACACATCCTAGAATATTCTGTATTCACTTTCACTATGTTCTAAGAGTTTCTTAATTTCCCTCCTGATTTTTGTTGATAATCCATTGATCATTCAATAGGGTATTGTTCAATCCCATGAAATTGTATATTTTCTGTTTTTCTTTTGTAGTTGAAGTCTAGTTTTATTCTGCTATGATCAGGTAGAATCCTAGCAATTATTTCAATTTTTAAAAAGATTTAAAAGTGTGCTTTTTGTGTATCAAAATGTTTTTCAATTTGTTTTCATTTTAAATGATGTGCATATGTACGTGTCTGTGTGTGGGTATGTGCACGTGAGTGGGTATCCGAGGAAGCCAGAGGTGTCTTATCCCCCAGGATCTGGAGTTTGAGGCAGTTCTGCACCACTTGATGTGGTTTCTGGGCATTGAACTCAGGTCTTCTGGAAGAACAGTGTGTTTTCTTACCATCTGAGCAATCTCTCCAGCCTGTGCTTTGTGTTTTAAAACGTGGTTTATTTTGAAGAACATTCTGTGCTTCTAAGATGAATACATCTTCAATAGAGATTGAACAGGTAGGTTTATGGATTGTTGTTTTTCTCTGTAATATAATTTAACTGTGATGTCTCTTTATTGATTCTTTGTCCTGATGCCTGGACTATTGGAGTTAATAATTTAAGCCACCCGTACTTACTTTAGTGATGTCAATTAGTGCCTTTATATGCAATAAGATTTGCCTTATAATGCAGAGTGTACTCATGTTTGGTATGTGCATATTTGGAATTGTTCTATACTCCAACTTATATGTTCCCTTGATCAAAATGAATTGATCATCTTTATACTCTCTCAAATTTTTTGTTCCAAGCATCCTTTCTATCAAATCCAGGCATCCAAAATTCCCATATGCGCACAGGAGGCATTTGGAACTATAAACCAAAAAGAGAATGAAAGTATCTCCCCACATCATCTAGGTACAACACTAAGCATTCAGAACAAAGACGCTATATTTAAATTTACAAGAGACAAATAGAGTATCACAGATAAAAGCAGACCCTTTGGAATAACTTCAGGTTTCTCAACAGGACG
Source organism: Nannospalax galili (assembly GCF_000622305.1). Lineage (NCBI taxonomy): Eukaryota > Metazoa > Chordata > Mammalia > Rodentia > Spalacidae > Nannospalax > Nannospalax galili. Next base: position 207,231 of record NW_008341457.1, on the reverse strand, counting down.
TTTGAAAGTGAGGAGGAATTGGAATGATGCATTTCAAATTTGGAAAGACAACTAACTACAGCTGACCTAGGCTACCATACCCAGCAAAAACATCTATATTCATTGAATGGGAAAGAAGACTTTCTCAGAATAAAAACAGGCCAGAACTTGGTATGTAGACCAGGCTGGCCTAGATCTCACAGAGATACTTCCTCTGCTTCCCGAGTGCTGGGATTAAAGGTGTGTGCCTCCATGCCTGACATCTCCAGATGATTCTCTTTTTAAAAGTTTCATCTTGTTTTATTCAGTGAGATTCAGCTGAAATATATTTGAGCATCTCCTCCGAAACTGGGACCTGTCTCCAGTGACCTCTGAGAGGAGCCTTTGCCATTGGTTTCCAGTGCTGCTTCATGAGAGTTACTCAGAAATGGGTTGTCCAAGCGACTTGTCTGCCGTCTTTGCTGTGTTTCTGCCTCTCAAGGAATGTTTCGAATTCCTTAGCCACTGAAATGTCATAGTCCACTTGTCCCCCTTCCTACTGAGCATTCACTGATTTCTGAGCTATTTCTCTTCCCCTATTTCTCTTAAGTTTTTGATTTATTTGCTGTTCTGGTTCCAAACTGTGAGTTTCACAAAGAACTGAGTCTGTTTCCTCTTGTGTCACCAGTGGTGTACACATGGTTGAAACTCAGAAATGATGGAGGCAAACAGACCAAGCAACCCAAGAACTTTTCAACACCATAGGAATGGCTCACCACATTAAAGGACATTACCAGGATCAAGGGCAGTCACTAGACTAAGGGAAAACCGCCACTGTCCTAGAGGTGACACTGGCCTTTAAAATAAAGATCTTTCATCCAGATTATAAAATTTGACTCAACAGGTCTTAACATACATGACAGAATGCATGAACTCCAGTGGGTGTGCTATGGGGGGATGCAGATGGGGAAAGGGTTTAAGTATGTTTAAAATGTATTGTATGAAATGCACAAAAATTCAATAAAAGTATATATTAAAAAAGATCTGCTTGAGGAATGGCTCACAATTCAATCCAGGCACAAATTAATATAATACAAATTAACATGCCACATTAAACAGCTCTAAAATATTTAGAGTAAAGTAACTATTTTGGGGAAAAAATCAATGATCAAGGGCAATGTTTAGAATTGGTCTACAAGTTGCAGTTTAAACATTTTTAAAAGATGAACTCTACGAGATGTTAAAATGCTGAAGATTAAAACCCTGAAGGAGGCCCAGAATTGAAGGGCAGATTAAATAAAATAGGCCAACAGACATCTACAATACTCCAAGGTCTGGAGAGCCGGTCGGCAATTAGAAGCACTGGCTGCTCTTGCAGAGGACCCGGGTTCTATTCCCAGCACCCACATGGCGGCTAACAACCATCTGTAACTCCAGTTCCAGGGGATCTGACACTCTCTTCTGACCTCCATGGGCACTGCACGACACAGGTGTGCTTACATACGTGCAGGCAAAACATTCATAAAATAAGAATAAAGCAAATTGAAAACAAGAAAAAAATACTCCAGACGAGAAAAAAGTAAGGCAGCAACAAAACAAAAATGATATCTTAGAAGCAAACAACAGTAGTATTTTTAGAGAATAAAGACCAGTCGACCAGGACACAACTGCTGGTAGATTTAGAGCAGCTTTGGGGATTTGTGTCGAGAATAGTCACTTAGTGGCTTGCTGAGGTAATGATTGTTTAACCTCGTGGTCTGTTCCTGTTTCTGGAGGAATTTCGTTTGCTGGTTTTCCAGTTTTGTTTTGTTTAAGGAGAGCTTCCATTTAGACAACTAAAAAACAAATGTTCTGAAGCAATATACAGCGACAGAGCAATCAATCAGTTATTTTACCAAATATACTTCTTTATGGATAATACAAAAATAAGCTTTCTAGGCTAACAGAAGATTTAGGAAAATGGGCAATTTGTGCTTGTTCTTTTTAATATCATAAGCGGGTACAGAATCTAATTTAAATAAGAGAAATAGAGAATTGACATACATATATTCATTCTAAAATTCAGTAGTCTTCTGTATTAGAAGGCCATAGCCCCACCTAGCTACCAGTTACTCTTTTTGAAATATATTTTTCTTTTAAACATCAAGATATATCTCAGAATGTATCAGTGACAGGATATTTGCTCTACTAAGCAATCCAGCTTGAGAGCTAAACACTTTAGATCTCAGTGTTAACAACAGATTACAGTAAGTCTTAAAGCATTCTGCCAACCTATTAAAAGATGATGGAGTGAAGCTAGAGAAGGCATCATGGGCTTTGCTTTACCGCCTAAGGTATCACAGCATCACGTAACACCAGAAATCTTTCCCTTATGCAGTATCCCATACAGATTTATTCGGACCAAAGGGAAAGACAAACACATCCAGAGGCTACAGGAAAAACTAAGCAATGTAGATGGTAAGTGAGGGAAGGGGAATATCAGTCACCCAAGTAAACAAAATGAGTGGAATGAATTCACACAGCCCAATAGTAAATTTGAACATTAATGTTCTTAATTCTACATTCAAAAGATACAGACCAGGGAATTGGATTACAAAATAGTATCCATCTATTTCTTGCCTCCAAGATCTGTACCCCACCATGAAAGACAGATGCTAGTTTGGGGTGGGGGATGGAAAACCCATTTCAAGCAATTGGAACTAGGAAACAGCCAGCACCACTCTTGTAATAGTTGACAAAATGCAACGAAAACCCAATCCAAATAACATCACTTCCAGTGGTGAAAGGAGCAATGCATCCGAGGACTTTACAATTCTTAATGTGATTATAAATATAGTCAAACAGGGCTGCACCCATTGTCATAAAGCACATATTGCTAGAGAAAAAGTCACCAAATAACCACAAACCCAGAGTAGCTGGTAACTTCAGCACCCCAGCCTCACCAACGGGCATGACATGCTGACAGTGAGAGACGTTCAAGTTAAATCATATCATTTATCAAATGGACCCAACATATATCTACCACACAGTCCATTCAAACACTGCAGAAAACACTTTTTCTCAGCAGCCCATAGGACTTTGGATGCAACAGATCACTGCAAAGAGAAGCTTCTTGGATCAAAGCTAAGGACATAGCCAGCCTGTGGGTACAAGCATAGATGTTTAGGAGGCAGGTTGGTAACGTGCCTAACAGCATGATAGAAGTAGTGCTGATGAACTCCACAGCCCCAGGCCTTTGACTGGGTTCCTAGTACTAGGTGCGAGCTCCCCGTTTGGAGGGGGCCATATCCAATCAGAAATCTCCCTAGACTGCTGTGCATAGAAACTCGTGATACTGTGAGAGCCAGGGAGAGAGCTTCCAGGTCAATTCTAGCTCAATTTTTCAAATTCTCCTGTCTGAAGTATGTTGTGCCTTTAGTAACAGAGTCTGGTTTTGGAGGTGAACATAAAATTTTACTGTTCAAATAAGACAATAGCACTTGTATTTCAGGTGTTTGTGACCATGAATTTTAATCACTGTGACTTTGATGAGCCTAGTACTCTGTTTTGTGTATTATTTGTGGTTAGTATGCTGCTGCTGTAGTGAAGAGGGCTGGTGAGATGATGCTGACCATGAGGCAGTAGACCCCACAGTTTCTTTCGAGGCTGGAAACGATGGGCTGCCTCTTGGCAGCTGGTTAGAATTAGGAGCCCTATTGGCTGAAAAATGAGGACACTCAGTTGGAAAAGTAGAAGGCTCCACCCACAGTCCAAAATTACCCTTCCGCAAGGGCGGCAGGATGCGTTGTTGACAAGTAGAAGTTGCAATGAAATTCATTTTGTTGTCATTTGTTCGAGTGCGGATGCTGTGTGAGAGCCCATGGAAAGCGGACACCTGATTTAAAGCAGCCTGGTGATGTGTCAGAACTTTCTCTGATGGAGAAAACTTCCTTCTGGCTGTGTTGGTTGCTTTAAGAAGCTCCTGGCTTGTGGAAGCCTCCCTTGTCGGAGGCACACTGAAATGTGCAGAGGTGGAAACCCTAACGTCCTCCCTAGTTTCAGCAGTAGCATCAGAATTGTGCTTATCCACGCTGTCCTTTGCTCTGCGGGTCTTGAAATCTGGAGCTAAGGGGGCAGCTCCCGGAGAAGCATTTTTAATCCCAACTCTTCTTCTCATTCTTGCTAAAAGATGGGGACAGCCTCGTACAAAATTTGGATTGCGATAGAACCGCAGCTTGCTTAAAGCAGACACTTCCTTTTCTTCTGCCAGAAAGTCAACGAGAGAAGCCGATCTCTGGAAACTCTGCCGCATTTTACTGAATCCATAGAGATTTAGCTGTCGGACCAAGCTCTTCATGCTCTCTGTTTCAAATATCCTGAAAGCGGCTTTCCTTTCCAGCACCTCCTTCTTGAAGAGTTCTTCATTAATGACTATAGAAGTTCCATCCTCATCCCACCAAATAGACTTAAACTTATCACTTTCCACTATTTTCCAAAGTTTCCTAGGAAAGTTCATAGAGAAGAAATCGTGGTCTTCATTTTGCCCAAAGACACAGAGTCTATAGTGCGGGTTTCTAATCAAGGATCGCTGAGACAAAATCTGAAAGGCACTTTCCTCGACCAGAGCCCTTAAGTCTGAGTCATGGCGTGTGTTATCACAGAGAGGAGAGGTGAAAGGCGTTTCTGAGTTACTTGATCCATCTTTAGGAGAAACATCTTGAATTTCTGGAGATTCACCTGCCATCTCAAATAAAAGTTTCTTTAGCTAGATACACATCCATCAAAAGGATTTGTACACTGCACATTTGAAGGGCGCTTCCAGACCTCCCCCAGAGATGAAGCCCCCAAGGCCATCATAATGCTGTCCACTTGCACAGATATGACATCACAAGATGACTTGGGTCTCCTAGCAATGAATGTGCAACATTCTGCCAGAGGTGTTCCTGTCCTGTCCATTTGTGTGTGTGTGTGCACTGTTTTCCTGAGTGGCTTTTGGCAGGTGGCCATTTTTACAACGCTAACTCTCTCTGTCCATGCACACGGGTGCTTTCTTCCTATCAGTCTATAACAGTTTCTTTGTATTGTTTTAAATTTTGTAGCATTCTTTCACTTCTAGGTGAGTTATATTCTAAGGTATTTATTTTGGGGTGTCAATTGTTAATGGGAATATCTCTCTGATTTTTTTCTCTGTATTTTGGTCGCTTGTCTGTAAGGAGGCTACACGTATTCTTAAGTGTATTTTGCATCCTGGCATTTTGTTGAAAGTGCATTTATTAGCTATAGAATTTTTCATTTTTTATTGAAGCTTTGCAAATTTCGCACCATATATTTTGATCATATTTAGACCTCCTTCCTTCTCTGCACCCTTCTTAATACTATCTGCCTGATTTTGTTTATTCATTTATATATATTAAGGCCTAGCCAGTCAGTTTGTGTCCCCAAATGCCCTTTAGTGTGGGTTCATCCATTGCAGCCTGGTTAACCTGTCCCATGTCCCATCCTTAAAGAAAATGGACTCTCTCTTTCCCAGCAGCCATTGGTTGCCTATAGCTCTTTGGGTAGGGTTGGAGCTTCTCCACTTCCCGACTCTTATGCTGGGATTTTGTCTGGCTTAAGCAAATGTGGAACTTGTGCATACTGTCGCCATTGCTGTGGGTTCATATGAATAGCTGCCCAGCTGCCTGGAAAACTGCTCCTTGTGGCCCCCCCCCGCCACCCCCGCTGGCTCTTGCAGTCCTTTTCCACAATGATCCCCGAGCTTTGGGCCCCAGAGTTTTGACAGAAGTGTCCAATTCAGGGACAGGCACTGGCAAGTCTCTTAATCTCTGCACGTTGACTAGACATGGGTCTCTGGGTCAATCACCATTTCCTGCATGAGGAAGCTTCTCTGAAGAGGGTTGAAAGATGCATCAATCTATCTAGGAGTCTATTAATAACAATAAATTATTAAAAGTCAGTTTAATTCTATATTGATTTAGCAGAATAATAGTAGTAGGCTCTCCCCAGGGTCTGTGGTCCATCTAGCCACAGGTTCCTAGGCCTGATACCGATGTCAGGTATGGGCTTCATCTTATGAAGTAGACCTTAAATCCTATCGGAAAGTGGATGGTTACTTCCATAATATTTGTGCCACTGTTTCTCCAGGGGGCATATCTAACGAGGCCACTTGGAGCTAACAGGATTCACAGATGAGTAAGGATGATGCTTACTTTTCTCTTCTGGTAGCATACATAACACTTTCCAGGACTATGAAACCTACCTGGTAGAGGTGAAGCCTTGAAGTCAGCACCAGCTTGATTTCTCCTTGTTTGTTCTGAGGCTCATGTATATAGTATCTTCATCAATAAGGTCTTACCATCAAGTGCAGGTGGGCAACCAAGAGCAGGGGCAATGGCCAGAATTGTTTGAGGGTCTATGGGACCCCTTGACAACAGGTTCAAAGGAGGGAGCCCATTCCTGGCATTGGGCTTTTACTTTGCTAGCCTATGGGATCTAGTAAGGACAACAGTCCCTGGCTATAAGGAAACTCCCTTTAATCTTTTTATAATGTATATGTTTATACATTAAGTTTCTATAGTGGCAGGTTTCCATATGACTGTTTCTAAGGAGCTTTACTGCTAGTCATCCCTCCCCATTCTCCCCCTCTTCCCTGCCACTCATTCCCCACTCCCTTTAATCCTTCCTACTCTATTGTTATCTTTTCCCACTTGGTATCACTGCATTCTAGCTCCCGTCCCAGAAGGCCTCCCCCAACCCATGGGCATTTATGTTTCCTGACCTCTCTGGCTGTTCAAGTTGAAACGTGTATCTAAGAACTCAAGGCTAACATCCAGCTATGAGAGAACATGAAACCTTTGTCTTTCTTGGTCTCGGGTACCTCGCTCAGGATGATTTTTCCAGCTCTACCCATTTACCTGTGAATTTCATAATTTCATTTTTTAAACAGCTGCGTGTTTCATCATGTGAATGTGCCATACTTTCACTATGCATTCATCAGTTGATGGACATCCAGGTTGTATCTCTGTAGTAGGATATAGTTTTGGAGGTATATGCCAAGAGTGGCATGGCTGGCTCATATGGTAGATGGAGTTCTACCCTTGGGAGGAATCTCTACACTGATTTTCACCCTGGCTGTACCAGTTTGCACTCCCACCAGCAGTGGGATAAGAGTTCCTCTTTCCCCACATCTTTGCAAGCACTGGTCCTTGTTTGTGTTTTTGGATTTTCGTCATTCTGGGTGGTGTAAGATGAAATATCAAAGTGTCTTTGCGTTTATCTGATGACTAAAGATGTTAACCATTGTGTTAAACATTTCCACGTGCTTCTTGTACCTTCATAGGTGTCTCTTTCCATAGATTTGGGAAGCTTTTATCTAGCATTTTATTAAAAGAATTTTCTGCCCCTTTGACCTGGTTTCTTCTCCTTTTTTGTATACCTGTGACTTGTAGATTTGTCCTTTTATCATGTCCAGAGGTCTTACATATCCTGTTCTGGGTTTAGATTTGACACGTTCTTTGACCGAGAGATCCATTCCACAAACTTGTCTTCAAGATCTGATGTTCTCTGTTCCATTTCCTCTACTTCATTTCTGCTTCTTCTAAAATTTTTGATTTCCTGAGTTTTTAGCTTCAAGTTTTATTTGAATTTCCTTGGAGATTACCTCTTCACTGGATTCTATTGTCATGTTTTGAATTGTTGTAGTTATTTCACCCAACTTATGTTTTCACAGCCTTCAATTCCGTCTTTTATTTGTGTTCACTTTGAGTTCCTTGAACATATTTACTGTCTTGTGGCTCTACTATGTTGCCATCCCCAGGAACATCACGATGGGGTGCTAAGTTCTGGAGGAGACAGATTTTCTTGGTTATTCATAGTGTTTGTGTGATAAGACCTAGACAATTGGGCTTGTGTGGTGGTGTTTCTTGGCATGGGTAGGCGATGCCATCTTTGTTGAATGGTTGCTGCTGTCTTTGTTTGCTGTTTTCCCAACTTGTCAGGCTATGGGCCAGCTGAGCAGTGCTTGCTGTTCAGTTTTGGGGCCACTTTACCCTGATGTGCAAAAGGAATGTGAGAGGTGGTTTCAGTTCAGCTGGTGTGTGTGTGTGTGTGTGTGTGTGTGTGTGTGTATGACTTTTGAGTTGATTTTCCAGGATTAGCTCTTCATGGTGTTGGATCAACGGGGTGGGCTGAGTGGCTGCTAGGTAAACAAGTTGGCTGACAGTTTAGGCTGTGGGGGTTCTCAGGTCTGGGGCAACCAAATACATACATACATACACACACACACGCACGCACGCACGCACGCACACACACATACACACACGCACACATACACATGCACACACAATATGTATTTTTCAGTAAGCCTATGAAATAATGTTTCCCTATGGTATTTTGGACCAACAAGTATTATTCACACCTCCTTTCTCACTTTCCCTCTGTATGATGTTTGCTCTCCCCTCTCCAGTCATAGCACCCTCCCATTTTTCCCATTTCCAACTTGATAACACCGTCCTCTTTGGAGTCCTTCTTCCTCTCCCCACACAGTTCCTTTCTACTTCCAGGCCTTTGCCATGGAGCTGGGATCCACAATGGGAGAGAACACACATCTTTTTTTTTTTCTTTTTTAATGAATCTGGGTTACTGTACTCAGTATAACAGTTTCCAGATCCATCCATTTACTTATGAATTTCATGATTTCATCTTTCTTTACAGCTGACTAGAAATCCATTGTGTAAATGTACCACCTTTTCATGATCCACCGAAGGATGTTTAGATTGTTTCTATTTCCTAGCTATTGTGACAAAAGCAGCAACCACCATGGCTGAGCAAATATCTCTGTGCTAGGATACTGAGTCCTTTGAGTTTATTCTGAGGAGTGGTATGACTGGCTCATATGGTAGATCTATTTTTAGTTAACTAATTAATTATTTTTTATGTGTATGAGTGTTTTTCCTATATTCACGTAAGGGTACCCATGCCACACAATGCCCAAGGAGGTGAGAAGAAGGTGTCAGATACCCAGGAACATGAGTTAAGGATAGTTGTCCACCGCCATGTGTACCTGTGAACTAAACCTGGCTCCTCCGCAAGAGCAGCTAGTGCTCTTAACCACCGAGCCATCTCTGCAGTTCCTATTTTCAGTTTCCTGAGAATTCATCACGCTGATTTCCATAATAGTGGCACTAGTTTGCAATCTCACAGAAATGAATGACCCCCCCCATCACCACCATTTGTTGTCAGTTTGTTTTCTTTTTTAGCTGTTCTGCCTGGGATAAGATGTAATCTTAAAATAGTGTTAATTTGCATTTCCATGATAGCTAAAGATGTTGAACATTTTCTTTTTTGGTCTTTTTGAAACCAGGTCTCCTTATAGCCCCACTTGTCCTAGAATTTACTATGAGCTCTCACAGAGATCCACCTGCCTCTGCTGGGACTAAAGGCATGCTCCATCACGCCTGGCATGCTGAACATTTTTAAAAAGTATTTATTAGCCATTTTTACTTCTTTTCAGAATTTGCTATTCAAATATATAGCCCATATTTTTGCCAGTTCATTTTATTTATTCTTATTAAACAACAGCCAGTTTTATCTAATACGTCAAAGGAATGAACTTCAGAAGAAACGATCTGCCTAGATGATGCCAAACAAGAATAGCTATGCTCTGTTGAAAGGATGTGAACCTTTTCAATATTAGCTTTCATTTGTGTCATAATTTCAACATAAATAAACTTCTCTGCTCTGGCTACTGTCTTGGCCGTCTGTTTCCCTATATCATTATGTTGTTCACCCTCTCATCATAGATCCATTTAAAGACTGGAGCTTCAGCTCGTTCAACAGTTTTTAAAAGTCTTGAGTGCACATTCTAAAGACTGTCACTTCAGGATTTCTTTTTATATGCCTCAGTGTATCCCCTGAACCACTGGTGCTCAGTGGATGTAAATGATGCATAAGTGGACATGTCATTTCCCAAAGCAGTGCTTTACCATGGGAAAAACTATATCATAGTTAATGGGATTTAAGTGTTTTGTAAATAAAGTTTTATGAGGTGTTATTCAAATAAGATGTAGGTTTTATCACATTTGTTGCAATGATTCCCCTGCTGTGACTTTTCTAGGTGTCCATTTTCAGTACACACACCAAATGATGGCCGGCGTTCCATCACAGAACTTTAATTTCACAAGCCACTTGCCAAAGAACACTTAATACTTGATACATATCTGACCTTTGAGGAGTTGCTGTTAGTTTCTGAAATTCTTTTTCACCAATAAACATTTAATTCTGTTTGTCCGTATCTATATATAGATGCACAGGATTAAAGATCATATGTATTGCCTGCATGTATATAAGTGTACTGTGCGTGTGTGTGTGTGTGTGTGTGTGTGTGTGTGTGTGTGTGTGTAGTACCTGCTGAGGCCAGAAGAGGGTGTTGGATCCTCTTGAACTGGAGTTATGGTTATTAACCTTCATGTGGGTTGTGGAACCTGAACCTAGGTCCTCTGCAAGATTAGCCAGTGCTCTTAACTGCTGAGCCAACTTTTCAGCCCCCATGTCTTAATTTTTTTTTTTACAACCCACTATGCCTAGTTATTGCTGCTGATACATACATGGGTATGTCACCATCCACTGGAACATAGAAATCCTTTCAGTGGTCATATTCTCAAAAAAGAGTGATTTTTCTCTCCCCTAGAAACTTTCAGCTGTCAACATTCCTTCAGCAAGGGGCAGGGCCTGGAGACCCTCTACCCCATGTATGCTGGAATCCTTGCTGGCTTGGTTTTGTGTAGGTCTTGTGCAAGGCACAAGCCGCTGTCAGTTCCTGGCTGTGACAACCATGTCATGTGCAGAGGACTGCACTTCACAGCATTCCTCCCTGTCATCTGGCTCTAAAGTTCTTTCCACATCGTCTTCTGTGATGTTCCTTAAGCCTTGGTCGAAGGGTGGGGTTGACTGAGGTGCCTATTTAGTGCTGAACACTTAGTCTCTTATTCTCAGCACTCTGCCCAGCTCTGCATCTCAGTTGCTGCTGTTCACTGCAAAAAAAACTTCTCTGGCCAAGCATGAAGGCTTCCAAGGTTTATAAGCATGTGCTATGCTAGGGCCTATGTCCTTGCAAGCTGTGGCCTTTTGACTAGGATTAAAGTACCAGACATGACATTACCTCTTGCAGAGCAGGACTCAAATGCAATCAGAACTCGATTAATCCCCCAGACAGGCATTTCCCTGTTGCTCTAGTGGGCAAATCTCATCTGGTAGAGCTTTATTTCAGCTTTCAGGGTAAGTGCTGGGTTAGACCATTGATGTCCTTTCTCTCCCAGCGACCTGCAGAGCACCTTCCAGCACTATGAAAGCTAGTTAGCAGGGAGGAAGTTTCCTGGTTGGTTTGAGATTGGTGTCTCTCCATCCTTCAGTCAAGGTAAGTGATGTCTTCAGCAGTAGGCTTTCGCTCTGTAGTGTGTTGGCTAACTGAAATAATGCAATAGCCTTTGCTGTTCTGGAGACCTTTGCGGCCTCCCTGATCAATAACTCGTAGGGAGTGTTTGCGGAGTTACATTGTCTTCCTGTACGGGGTGTGCTGCAAATCCAAATCATTTTTTCCTGTTGTTCTCCTTTTGTGGTGGTGTAGACAGCATACATTTCTTTTTCATACTTCTGGAGGATGAGAGCTCGAGATCAGGGCGACAGCGTGTTTTGTTTTTAAAATTTTTTTATTGAATTTTTGAGCATTTCATAAAATACTTCTTGATCATATTTAGAGCTGGGATGCTCAGTTGTATTTTTAAATTAGTTTAATAGCTACTGGGTTTCCATAAGGCTTTTTCATAATCCTTAGTTTTAGTTAACCCACTCACTACCCAGCCCTTTGTCCCTTCCCTGTGCCCTAGGCCATTTAATTCTTTTTTAAAAGATCTATTTATTATTTATTTTATGTGTATGAGTGTATTGCCTGCATATAGGTAGGTGCACACATGCCATGCAATGCCCAGCACAGGCCAGAAGAAGGCGTTGGATCCCCTGGAACTGGAGCTATGGATGGTGTTTAGCTGCAATGTGGGTGCTGGGACTTGAACCCAGGTCCTCTGACAGCCAGTGCTCTTAACCACTGAGCCATCTCTCCAGCCACTCCACCAGCTTAATTCTTTAGCCCTGTTGTCTCTCTTCTTTCATTTCAGATGTATTCTACTATCCCTCCAGTTATTTGTTTTTAATTGGCTTCCATACGGACTTCCAAGTACCCTTCCGTTGGGTTAGCCCTCCCCTCTGTACGCTGACTGTCCCCATGTACTCATGTCCCCTTCTGCTTCAGTCTTTCTGACCCCAGCATCCCACCTCTTGATTTACATCTTACCAATAATCTAATATTTCCACTCCCTTAATTTGTGTCTTCCTAAAGAGGCCTTTTTAGGCCTTTTCCTAGTTTCCTGGATTCCACTTAGGATCCAATTAAACCACAAAACAAAAGGTTTAGAGCTAGGATCTGAGAGCCTGCGGTGTTTGCCTTTGTAGGCCTCAGTTACCTCATGCAGCACAATTTTCCACTTTGAGTCATTAGCAGACACATTTCGTGATCGCATTTTTCTTTATAGCTGAGTAGTATTTCATTGTGTATATGTATCAGAATGTTCCTATCCATTCAGCTGCTGATGGACAGCTTGGTTGATTCCATTTCCTACCTATTGTGAACCGAGCAGCTAAGTTCATGGGGATGCAACTCTCTATGATGGGAAATAAGGCCCTTTGGGTATATGCCCAGGAGTGACAGCCAGGTCTTAAGGTGATTCTATCTCTGGTTTGACATGACATCTTACTTTGAGGATTCCGACACAATCCCCTTACACTATTCTGATGGTGTTTGTACAAAACTTTAGAGTTGATCTTGCCAAGTTGAGTTGGTTGCTGTGACTCTGCAACTTTTGGGCCTGGATGGTGTCTTGGCACTTGGAACTGGAGGGGCTGATATATTTTTCCAACTCAGACATATTTTTCCAACTCTTGTTTGGTACCTGACAGACGACGTCAAGTGTAAAGCCTGCGGGCAGAATGAGTTGATGCTTTCTCCTAGGAGTGGAGCAAGCTGGGCTGAACTGAAGAGTGGAAATGGCTGGTCTTTTCAGCCTGGAATGCTGATAAACCCACAGAGAAACCCACGTCTGGGCTAGATGTACAGCTGCCTGAATCTGTGGGCTCTACTTCTGCTCAGGCTCAGCATTTTTCAGACAAGTTAAAATGCTCAGTTTTATTTATATATTTTGTTCCTGTATGTTCCTGTACTTCCCAGAAAATGAAAATACAAAAAGTATATCAGATGTATGTCAGACAGTGTAAGGCAGGATGGGATGCATTCAGTGGTGCTCTTACCCACGTATGCACATCTCACACCACCACATGTGGTGGACCTCATGCATTACTGTTGTGCCTCTTTCATTTGCTTTTCTGTTTCAATGTCAGGACGGGTAATGCACTGGAGGGCTGTGTATATATGGACTGCTGCTCTCTGTGTCTCCTGACCTGTTCTTCCCCCCAATCCCATTACCCAGGGTGTAAGCACAATTCGTTTTGTCATTTCCTCATAAGAATTTCTCCACTTTCAAAGTGGCAAAAGATCACTCTGGTTTTCCTCCTTCAGCTCACGTTCAGGGCTGCACAGCACTTGAGCCAGCCTGGCCTGTCTTGTTCCATCACCTCTGTCCTAGCAGGTGCTGGCAGTAGGCTGTTTGATCACCCAGAAACAACACAAGACAGGACATGTTTTCGGCACTGAGATGCTGCAGTCAAGTGTCTCCCACAGAGTGAGGGCTCTAGTTACCTCTCTTCCCTTAGCGTATATCTCCTAGCACTCAGCGTGGACAGAGTATGTGCGCCCCACATGTCTGCACTGCTTTTTTACTGTGGATATTCAGCTTTCTTCCAACACTCAGTAGACATTATTACATGTGCCAGGGCTGCACGGTGCCTCCTGATTCTGCAACCCAGGGCAGGAATGAGAAAGCCAATTAGATTAGAATTTTTTTTTCCAGTTAGATTCAGATTGACTTTAATGTTGGGGTGCAGATTGCAGATATATTCAATGTCAAGTTAATACACTAACAAGGCCAAATTGATAGAATTTGAGCCAACAGCTTCTGCGCCTAACAAAAAGTCAGGTGTCGTAGACAGCAGTGATTGCTGTGGTGTTACTCTGCCAACAGTACAGTTAAACCTGAATAAACAGCCTGACTCTTAAGTTTAAAGAGCAGACTTAAACTCGGAGGGCATCTGCTCCTCTAGATAGCTCCTGGAACCGTGCTCCCGAGCCAGGCCTTACCCATACATTTATTTAAAACTGTCTCTCCAGCGACAATGTGCAGAAGACAAGCTTGGATCCTGCTATCTTACCAGACAGTCTTGCCCTTTGATCCCGAGTCCTGAGACACCTTGTGCACACACACCAAGCATTCTTCTCAGTCTTCATTGCTTTAATGAAGACATGAATATGGGCACACTGGAGTTCAGCTCTTCGAGTCACTACTCTCAAACACACCCATGTTCATTCACCATCTTGGGAGGAGAGCAAATTGAGGTTCCAAGCCATCAGGTGCCCAGAGTACATGGCTCAGTGAGCTTGTCCGCAATAGCTTTTTGGTTGCAGGATTATGTAAAAGTCACTAGACCAGATTCTGTCCATTTTATAAAAGCCATTTCTATGATAACCTTGTCAGGTGCTGTGTGCGACAAGTGCTGCCTGTGGCTTCTGTGCACACGTGTGAGCAGCGATGGGAGGGTGAGAGACGAGGTCCTCTTCACTGCTACCCGGGTTGTGTTCAGCCTTTTCACCTTTCCTTTCATACCTGGACACCTCTGGTGACCTTTCCCCTTTCCCTATGATCTCCTGTCACTTTTCGTCTGCACAATCCTGTGAAATTACTTTTCACATAATTATTAGTGACGCAGTGTGATTCATGTAGCTGCTACTGATTGCTGAGCATTTGGTAGTGTCAGGTCTTCTGGATCCATGGGGAAGTTCTGAGCTGGAAATCCTAGGCGTATAAAGGAAATAGTCATCAATGACACTTGTCAATGTCGGTAGTAAACGCATTTCATGGATGCGTGTCTCCACAGGCATTAGTACCACCATATTGGAGTTCTCCAGTGAAAACTGGATATTAGGCTCCTCTCTGAATCCTCCATGCATAGATGGAAATTGTGTAGACAGGAGCAATGCTGAAGGTTCAGTTGATAGAAAACGACCAAGAGGAAACATTAACTCAGGGGAGATGGTGGCTGTGGTGGTTAACTGGGTTTGTGCTGAGCCTGGTCAAGGTGACCACACATCGCCTCCCACAGAGGTGAGGGCGAGTAACTGGTGAGACACTGAGTGCTCAGCTGTCTCACCTGACGGAACTGACAGCAAGAACCTTGGTAAAACCGAACACTGGAGCCGTGAATGCAGAAGTATAAGGTTAAAGCTGATGTGAAGGACTGCAGGGGACTGTTAGAGGAAATCAATCCAGGAGGAAATCTTTAAGAAAACGCAGGTGTTTCCTACCTACTCCCACCTTCCTGGGCCACCCCCTGCAAGGTGAGGCTGCCCTGACCTCATTCCTTCTCCTTTGTCACTGTTCAGGGGTTACAGTGGCCCCATGGGTGCCTCTCTGTGGCTCTATGGGTGTATTTGGAAACGCCATGGATACTTGAAAATGATAGATATGTAATTACACGAGCTTTGCAGGTCTGAGTGGACATAGCCACTAAAAATCAGAGTTTAGAGATTCAAGATGTTACAATTCTCTCCAAATCAGAAGAAAAAAAACCTGTAGAACGAAAGTATGAGAAGGGATTTTTAAATGTAAATATGCTGTTCACATGCTATCTATTATTTTTTCTGTTAGGATAGACTTCCTGACATCCACACAGAGTGACCGCTATGTGCCCTGTATGCTTGCACTGATTCCTTCAAAAATGATTTATTATTTATTTTTATTTGTACAAGTGTTTTGATTGCCAGTATGTTTACTTGTATGTGGGCACTAGGAAGCAAACCTGGGTTCTCTGGAGGAACAAGTGCTCTTAACCTCTGAGCCGCCACTCCAGCTCCTTGCACTGATTTCTTACTGTCAATCTTTACCTTTCTTTAAAACGCTCAGTAAATCATAATTTCATGTATCAGGGCTGTTGGCTCCTGGTGCTACAAGCCAGGCCAGTAACAAGACAGCAGTGTGCTGTGAGACTTGAAATCCTTCCAGTTTGAATGAGATGGACTTTCACACCAGGGTAGAGCTTGTGGACGTCATTAATGTCATGCCTGAAGTCAGAGGTCATTTAAAACACAAACCAGTGAAATTTCAGAGAATTTGAGTGGAGTTTCTGATCCCATAAGAAAGGCAGCTGTCACTCACAGCAGTGGTTCCTCCTCCCCCTCGTCAGGTGCCAGAGTCAGAGTGATGCCTGTGGTTTTGTGCTTGGTGTGAGCAAGCAGGGACGCCTGCATCTCTTTCACTTTTCATCTGAAACAGCTCACGGCTGTTTCAAAAACTAAAATATCTCAGAATAAATGTAACCAAGGAGGTGAAAGAACTCTCTAAGAAAAGCCTTAAAGCGCTGAAGAAAGAGCTTGAGGAAGACACTAGAAGATGGAAGGACCTCCCATGCTCATTGGTTGGCAGGATTAATATTGTGAAAATGACCATCCTGCCAAGAGCAATTTACCGCTTCAGTGCAGTCTCAGTCAAAAGCCCCATGACGTCCTTCACAGAAATAGAAAAAAATTCGTAAAATTCCATGAACGTACAAAAGTCCCCTGTTTGTCAAAGCAATCTTTATCAAAAGGATGCTATCAAAGAGATTTCCATACTTGATCTTAAATTGCACTACAGAGCTATGTATAATACAAATAGCGTGGTACTGGCACAAAAACAGGCTTGTAGATTAATGAAATAGAATAGAGAACCCAGACACAAGCCCAGGCAATACAACCACCTGATTTTATACAATGAGGCAAACACACACACACACACACACACACATCATCTCCTGTGACTACATATAGAAATGAGAGCATGTAGTCAGGGAGGCTGGGCAAACACACACACACACACACACACACATACACACACACACACACACACACACACACACACTGAAAGAAGTAGCTTGGGGAAAACTGCACGTCAACTAGAAGAATGTAATTAGACATGTATGTTCTACCCTGAATCAAAATCACCTCTAAATGGATCAAAAATCTCAATGTTAATGAAATGGAGAGAGGGCTCAGTGGTTAAGAGCACTGGCTGCTCTTGCTGAGGACCCAAGTTTGGTTTCCAGCACCCACATGGTGGCTGTCTGTAACTCCAGTTCCAGGAGATCTGGCACCCTCTTCTGGCCTCTGCAGGCATTGCACATGTGTTGTGCACTTAGATACATACAGGCAAAACATACACATGAAATAAAAAAAAAGAATTTTAAAAGACTGGCTAGGACTCTGTTAGCTCAAGAATTAACGCCAATTTAAAAATTCTACCTCATGAAACTAAAAGTCCTCTGTACAGTAAAGAAAACAATCAATCACGGAAGAGAAACCCCGCAGAGTGGGAGAAAAATCCTTGCCAGCTCTACATCTCATAGTGGACTAATATGTAGAGTAATTATTGATTTCAATGCCTCATTGGTGATGCACAAAGTTGCTATCACACTGTAGAGAATATCAGCATCTCTGCAGTATAGTATTTCATATTAGAGGTTCTCTAGTGGATTTTACGATTTTTTTTAAGGAGTCAGTCAAATTTTCTTAGGTCAATTGTTATACCGTATGTGTTTTCCACGTTTCTTTATATCATTGCTGTTATTTTTTAAAACGGATCGACAATTTCATGTTGCTAATGCATTTCTTTCTGACTGTGTTACCTCTTTAGGCTTTCCGTTCCTTCCCATGTGCTTCCTGGTGATCAATGACGGGTTTTTTTTTCTGTTCTGTTTTGCATGAAGCTTTATCATATCAGAAAAACTGTTGCAAACATACGTTATGTCTGGCTCTGGTTTATAGAACAGCTCTAACATGCAGATTCCTGAAACATGCTCATCCTGCCCCAGTAAAAGATCATACAGGGGTCACAGTTTTCCCTTAGCTTTCAAAGTGTCTGTGTGTCTGCAGTAGCCTTGGCATACGAGTGAGTCACCTATTATTGCCCACAAACCCCCAGTGGTAGTGAGCTATGTGGTTTTTTTTTTTTTTGACAGGGTCTCCCTGTAGCCCCATTTCCTGGAATTTGCTACGTAGACAGGCTGGCTTCAATCACACAGAGATCCCCCTGCCTCTGCCTCTTGAGTGCTGGGATTCAAGGTGTGTGCCACTACACCTGAGTTTTTGTTTTTTTTTATATTCCTGAAACATTTTATTATTTTAAAATTAAAAACCTATTCTTTCCCAATTTTGTGCTTGTATGTAACACATTCGGGGCATACCTGTCTCTTCATCATCTCTTCCCCCACTTCTACCCCACCAAGATCCCTCCCGGCAAGTCCCCTCTCTTATACTCACGACCTTTGTTTTGTGACACACTGATTTCAGTCAGAGCTGCCTGTGCAGCTAAGGGTGTGGAGTCACTCAGTGGATTGTGGGAAACTGAGCCATGAAGACATCACTGAAGACAATGACCTCAGCAGCCATCAACTGGCAGCAGCTGTCTAGGGAGGGGCCTGGCCCATCCGCCATGAGGGAGTGAATACTGAACGGCCCAGACTTGTTCAGCAACTCAATGCGGTGAGCTCATGTGTGTAATGGCTATGCATGCCTGGAAGACATTTCATGGCCCTCTGCCCTATCAACCTTACATTCTTACCTTTTAAATATTTTTTTATTTATTATTTTTATTTTATGTGTATGCACGTATTGCCTGCATGTACGTAAGTGCACCCGTGTTGTGCAATGCCCGCAGAGGACTGAAGAGGCTGTCGGACCCCTGGAACTGGAGTTAGGACAGTTGTTAGCTGCCATGTGGGTTCTGGGATTTGAACCCGGGTCTTCTGCAAGAACAATCAGTATTCTTAACTGCTGAGCCCCACATTCTTACCTTTTAATTTTTAAAAGGTTTTATTACTCTTATGAAAATTATCTTTATTTTTTTTTTACTTTTCTTTGATGCAGGTGGCACACACCTTTAATCTCAGCCCTTGGGAGGCAGAGACAGGTGTATCTTTGTGCGATTGAGGCCAACCTGGGCTACATAGCAAGTTCTGGAACAGTTGGGAATACAGGGAGACCCTGTCTTAAAAGGCAAAAACAAACCAAACGAAACAATCAGGCCACTATTGCACTAGTGGGGACATCTTGATTGAAATGTTCTTGCTGTAGCATGCAGGGTCCAGAGCTGGATCAGATAACTGTTGGCTTTTCTCCCCTTGTGACTGGCAATTATTTTACAGTACTTTGAAAGTTGGTCAACAGGAAGGAATATCCAAACTCATACTCAGTATGATTTTTCCATGTCCTATGATCAAAATGTGTGTTTTCTCCAGTCACAGGATCCTAATACCCAGTTGCCCCTTAGGGGCTTCCTGGCCCACAGCTCAGGCCTAGAATGCACTATGCAGTTGAAGCCTACCTCACACTCAGGTGTGATCTTGCCTGTGTTTCTGGAGTGCTGCAATGCACCACTGTGCTCACCTCACTGTCTTATCTCAAAGCATTTCAGCTACACTTTGCTGAATCTCTCCTTTCATCTCAAACGGGCTGCTTATGTCCCACAGATATTCTCCCTTGCTGTTGAAGGCATGTAAATTTAATGTGGAGATATTTTTCTCTCAGAAACTGTTGCTTCCCTCCCTTCCTCCATCTGCCATTGCCCACTCTGCTCTGCCCCTTGCCATTATGCTTAAAACTTGGTGTGATGTTCCTTTTTAGTCTAAGATGTATTTAATTAAATATTAGCTTTATATCTTGTCTGAATTATAGAAAGCCTCTTGGCATTTAATGAAAACAGTTCCCCAGTGTATGGTTCACAAACTGAATTTCAAATATGTCTGCCCCTCTGATGAGATAATTGTCCAGAATTTTTCTGATTATAAAAAGGAATGTTTTCCCGGTGGCTTTGGTCAATCACTGTGGTATACAACTTGCTTGGTGGATGAAAATAAATACTTGGCTTTTCTTCTCTGAGTTTGAAGTATGAACATTGTCTAGGTATGACTAAGGCTTTTCTTAAAGGCCCTAATATAAATATTATTTGTGCATACTGGGAGTTAGTGGAAATTTTAAATGTGCCTCAGGTCTTGTGGGAAATCTTTATGTCTGGCAGTTATAACAGGAAGCACGAGACTATACAGGCTCAACCCAGACACAAATGCAGCATGGATGGAGGTGGACAGGAAGCCTGGCCCTCAGGAGGAACTATCAGCAATTGCCGGCTTCTAGGAGAGGGAGAGTTACCTTTCTTTAAGGGTGTGATGCCAGGTAAGTTGATAAGGAGTATTTGGGGACACGTACTAGACTTAATAGGCCTTCAAAAATATTAAAGGACATGAAGTTGGTGGAGATGGAGGAGGGAATCTGAAAATGATTAAAATATGTCCAAGAAATTCTCAAAGAACCAACCCTCACTGGTCATTTGTGCAGTGTTGGAAGTTACTGGAAACATAAAATGGGTAAGGACTTATGGGAAGTCCTATGGCATTTGAGGCGAGCTCTGGACAGGTGGGTGACCTTTGGGCGGCTGCACTAGAAAATCTTCCCCTGTGGTGGTCCTGATGGAATGCCTCTCGATGATTCATCCCCAGCTTGTATACCCCAGTACTGCGAACCCTGGAGCAAGCAGGGCAGAATTACATGCAAATAGCAGGGACCTGTGGCAGGAATCCCAGGCGAGGACCCAGGGACCCTCCCCGTCTCCTTGTATGAGGGTCATTAAGTTTGCAAGCAGGCCTGGCTGATTTAATGAAGATTTTTTTGGGGGAAGACTGTGTCCTAAAGTAGCGTAATCATACTTATTGCAGCATCATTCACAACAGGCAGGCTGTGGAATCAGCTGCGGTGTCCATCAACGGATAAAGAAGATGTTTTTCTGCTACAAAGAGGAATGAAATACTGTCATTCACAGGAAAACAGAGGAACTGGCCGGCAGTATGCTGTGGCAATTATGACAGATGGATTTAGACCGCTGCTGCACTTTTTGAAGTGGAAAATTAAAAGAAAAGAGTGACCCTAGAAGAGGAGCCATGGGGCACTGGAAGAGACAAGAGGATTCGACTAGAGGGGTCGGTGAGAGTCGGCGAACGGAGGAGGGCAGACACTGACAGAAGCAGGCTGCACGCATGCATGGGAGCTCCAAGTGTGGCATGTCCACTTGCACAGCTACTGTGCATTATTAGTCACAGCGGAGTCATAGGTGGAAGTCCCCGAGGGTCCCTGATGCTCCACGGGATGAGAAGTGGTGCTAGTCCACCTGTGGCCGCACGGTGGCGACATCGAGGTGTCATGTCTGGGTGCTGGGCTGAGAAGCAGAGGGGAGCTGAGTCCCCGCTTGCCAGGGGACTGACGCGGTTTCCTCTTGGTGAGTGAAGTCCGATGTCTTCCCAGGATCTTCCTATTTAGTAGAGTAGGATAAAAAGGGACATGAACACCTAATCGAATATCTGTGTGGGGATGCCAAGCTAGTATCTGTGATAAGGTCCAAGCGTAGGAAACACGACCTAGTATCTGACCCTACAGCCCTTGGTGCCGGAATCGCTCTATTTCTTATCTTTTTGACGCTTGCAGTCAGCTCACCACGACCTCTTCATCGTCATATACTTGCCATCATTTCACCCTTATGATGAGATCTACATTATCCAGGAGCTGGGGTTTCCACTTAGATTCCTTGACTCCATTTAAACACAACAGGAACGGTCCACTTCAATGGCACAGAAACTCCACTGGGATTATAAGGTTACTATGGACTGGATTTGTCATGTAAACATAGAGAATTATGATAATTGTTTGGTGCATTTTTATGAAGCTGCTGCTTGATAATTTGGCATTGGTGAAACAAAATACCGACAGTGTGCTGCACTACAGCAAAACCCTCTGGTGGGCACTGTTTTGATTCTTGCTCAATGACATTTACATGATGAGTCAACCGACCGCAGAGTGGCTAACCCAGTAGCCACAGGAGTACAAAAGGCCAGTCAGGAAGCTTGTGTCAGCAGCTTCATCAGTAAAATGTCAAAAGAGAGACCTTTCTGCCCACACTCACTGTCACTCGATTCACTGGAGCTGAGATGTGAAATCAGCTCACGTGCCTATCGCCAGAAAAATAAAGAAAATATGCTCTGTATGTATAACACAGCAGTTTTCAGCTATAAAAATGAAATTCCTTCACAGTCACAAAATGGATGGAGGTGGAGGACAATGCAGCGGACCGTGTAATGGATACACAGGGAGATTTACACAGGGAAGCAAAAATGTCTGAGTGCTAAACATTGGCGAATACAGAACAGCGAGCCAGTGGAAGGGAAACTGCAGAGGCGGCTAAGATTTGCTTCTCAAATGCAATATATATGTGATCAAAATATCACAGTGAACATCGTTATGCCCAAATGATATGTTAATCAAGAAGAAAAAGTTAAAGAAAGGGCGGGAAAGAATGAAGGGAAGTGAAGGGAAAAGAAATGGAGACGGCGGGGATGGTGTAGTCCTGATTTTTCTCCTTTCTGTGACTGACAAGAAATAGCTTAAGGGAGGAGTAGCTTGCTTTGGCTCAGGGCTCGGGAGCACAGTTTGTGACCTGCGGAAGGAACGGGGGCAGGACCAGCTGTGCTGATGGCAGTGTAAAGCTGATTCTCACATCCGAGAGGATCAAGACATAGAGCAAAGGGGGATATCAGCTCTCAACTGTCATTTTCCTGTTCCTAATTAAAAAAATTTATTTATTGTTTTTATTTTATGTGTATGAGTGTATTGCCTGCATGTATGCGAGTGCACCCGTGTCATGCAATGCCACAGAGATCAGAAGAGGGCTTTGGATTCCCCTGGAACTGGAGTTAAGGATGGTTTATAGCCGCCATGTGGGTGCTGGGAATTGAACCGGGGTCCTCTGCAAGAACAGTCAGTGCTCTTAACTGCTGAGCCATCTCTCCAGCCCCTCTTGTTGCTAATTTTTAATTTTAATTTTGTATCAATGAGTATCTTGCCTCTATGTATGTAGGTGTACCATGTATGTGCAATGTCCATGGATCCCCTGGAACTGGAGTTAGAGACAGTTGTGAACTGCCATGTAGGTGCCGGGAGCTAAACCCAGGTCCTTTGCAAGAGCAGCCAGTGCTCCTAACCACTGAGTCAATCCTCCCTTCTTTTTCTATTTTGAATCAGTCCAAGACTCCAGCCCATGGGGAGGGACTACGAATGTTCATTATGTCTTCTTTCCCCAATTAAATCTCTTTGGAAACACTGACACGGAGACATGCCCAGATTTATATCTGGTTAAGTTGGCAATGAAAATTCACCAGCAAAAGGGTAAGGGAGGGGAAAGGACAGAGACAGAGAGGAGAGAAGGGAAGGGAAGGAAGATGTGGATGTTAGCAGAGGGAAGGGAACAGGAAGGGTGGGAAGAAGGGAAGGAAGGTGATGAGAATTAATGGGAAGGGAAGACAAAGAACGAGGAAAGGACAGGGAGGAAGGGAGAGGAAAAGGAGGCGAGGGGAGGGGAGGTTAAGACAAACTCAAGAGGAAACCGAGTCGCTGCCTGAATGACAAGAGGTCCAAAACACCAACCGCTTGTCACAAAATGGTGGCTACTTGATGAACTCCGTACTCCAGAGCCTCCCTGGAGTACTGGGCTCAGGCAGGACTCTAACTGCAGCCACATCCTTAGTTCAAATCCCTTTTATTGTGCCATGTTTCTTTATAACTTTCACATGCTGTAATCTCTGTCTGAAACTCCTCCACACTGGCGATGTTCTACAACGTATGCATTCAGCATATCCCACAGGGTTTGGAGTGCGGTCTTGTCTACCGAGATGAATACATACCCAACCTGCATGGTTCACATATCTCTTATTTTACAGCTCTCCACCCTCCTTCAGGTGACAGATCAAGTGTGAGGGAAGAAGGAATCTTGACTTAAGAGATGCAGCAGCTCCCTTGCTTGGAGGACTGTTGTGTAGCAGTTTCCTCCAAGGCAAAACATTCCATCTTAGAGGACAGTTCCTTAAAGCACAGGATGTTCTAAAGGGAGGTGAAGTATTCTTCTTGCATGGAAGGATGTTCTAGGGGCTGAAGAGATGGCTCAGCTGTTAAGAGCACTGGCTGCTCTTGCAGAGGACCTGGGTTCGATTCCCAGCACCCACATGACAGCTAACAACAGTCCGTAACTCTAGTTCTAAGTGAATTTGATGCCCTCTTCTGACCTCCATGGGCATTGCACAACATGGGTGCACTTGCTTGCATGTAGGAAAAACACTCATACACATAGAATAAAAAAATAAACAAAACATTAAAAAAAAATAAACAGAATACTTTTTAAAAAATAAATAGAATAGCTGGTCATGGTGGTGCACGCCTGTAGTCCCAGCACTTGGGGGGCAGAGGCAGACAGATCTCTGTGAGTTCAAGGCCAGCCTGGTCTACATAGTGAGTTCCAGGACAGCTGGGGCTACAGGGAGACACTGTCTCAAAAAGACAAAAAAAAAAAAAAAAAAAAAAAAAAAAAAGAATAAAAAGTAAGATATTTTAAAAACATTTTATTGTTCTTATTCTCTGCCAGTGCTCTTAACCACTGAGCCACCTCTCCAGCTTCCAAAAATATTTTTAAAAAGACACAGGATGTTCTAAGTGAAGCATTCTATCCTGAAGGAAAGCGCATTAAACTCAGGAAGTAAAGAACTCAAAAGTTTCAAGAAGTGCCTGAAACTGGCCAGATCCACTAGTCCCCTCCCTCCCCACATCATATAAGCAGTAAGGACGGCTAAGAGACACTCCCGGACAAGCCAAGTGCCTGAAGACTCTCCGAGAATCTGAGTTTCTTAGAAGATGGTCATAAAAGCTGGCATCCTAGAAGGGGCTCAGACCAGCTGAGCTCCCTGGAAGTGCCAGAGACCAGGTGAGCTGCTCAAAAGAGGCTCAGAGTAACTGAGCTGCCCAGGGAGACCTGTCAAGTTGCCTGCAAGTTGTGTGCTGTGCTCCAGGTTTCCAGTGCTCATGAGTCATCACCTGTGCTAGGCTGGGCTTTGGTGGCACAGGTGTCTTTGAGTCATTTCTCCTGTATGTAACCCTCCACTCACACTCTGGTAAGTCACTCTGATAAACTCGTGTTCACCACTAGGCTTTCGTGGCATCTTTACTTGGGTTTGTCGTCAGTTTCCTATGTGGGGAAAGTAGATGATGGAAAAGAGTTGGTGCTTCCTGAGGAACGGGGTCATCAGTGTCATACGGAGCCTTACCTACCAAATTATACTGTCTTTCCATGTGATATGTTTGTGCATGTTTACAAGAGTGAGTGCAGTGGAATGCAGGCCCGGACTTGCATATGGAGGTCAGAGGACAACCTCATGTGTCCATCCTAGCCTTCTGCCTTATTGATACAGGCGTCCTCTGGTTTGCTGCTGTGTAGACAAGGCTAGCTGGCCCCTGAGCTTCTGGGGAATCTCCCGTCTCCACCTCCCATCTTGCTGCAGGAGCGCTGGAACTCCAGACACGTGCTAACATACCTAGGTTTCTGTGAGTTCTGCGAATATGAACCAACGTCTTCACTGGCAAGCACTTTTATTCACTAAGCCATCTCCCCAGAACTCTCCCCCAAATTACACTTTTATCACTGTAGAAGATCCGTGAGCATACGCATCCCCACAGGCTACCACGGAAGACAAGCTCAGCGACAAAACTCAGCACTCAGGAGTTTCTGGCTTCCAACCAAACTGCTTATTCTAATCACAGTTCTGTGGATATACAAAAGGACTAATGTGGTCTTCAAGTGTTCATACATGTGCACTTCTCATGGAGGTTTATTGTGGCACATTATATGAAACTGAGCTCAATGGTGCAGGAAACCAGACCGTTCAAGAAGGTGAACTAGAGAGGGCAGTGAAAACTGATGAACAACCACAGAGCACAAGCTACAGCATCCTCCTCCCCCCATTTTTGCTTGTGTGTGCTCAGGTGCATGTATGTACACAGGTGTGGGTGGATACACATGTATGGGTAGGCCAGAGGACAACCTCCAGTGTCATTCCTGAAATGTCATCCATTTTAGTTATAAAATCAGGTTTTGTAACAGTATGGAGTCTGGAGCTTGCCTATTCTGCTATCCCATCTGTCCGAGGAGCCCCAGGGATCTTCCTCTCTCTGCTCCCCTAGTGCTGGGATTACAAGTGTGCACCACCACGAGTGGTGTTTTGCATGCGTGGGTGCCGGATATCCAAATCAGGTCCTCATGCCTGCAAAACAATACAAACTAAGCTATCTTCCAGTCCCAGATCCACAGTTCCTAGCGGCTTTAAATATAGTACAGGGATGGGTCTGAGAAGGACTCCTCCTATACAGAAAACTAGAAAAATAGAGAATGCTCTTACATGGCTCAGCAAAGCTCCATATATCTTTAACTAAGAACCATCTTAAGAAGGGTACTACTTTTATGGACCAAGCTTCTCTGAGGATCAAAATACTCAGATCAATCCAGATGCAGATTCTATAGACAAACTAGTGAAGCTACAGAGACCAAGTAAGAGATGGTCATGTCAAGAAAGCAACAGCCTGGGAAGGGACGTGGGTGCTGGGAAGCCTGTGCTTTGATGGGTCATGGAGGGTCTCAGCAGATGGTGGACTTAGCCTACAAGAACAACTACTTATGTTTTTTTTTTCCCAAAGGAAACAAGAGTGCCAAGACATATGTGGCAAATTTCTCAGTACTCTCCAGCATTCCACTACAAAACTCAGGGATTTGACTGATTCTTTTATATTTTGAGGCATTCTAGTGGTCTACCACACCTTATACATTGGTCATGGCTCATGACGAACAGACTGGAGACTTCTGAAGTAAAGTTACACTAGTATAACACATGGAAAAGAAAGAATGAGAAAGGGAGAAAAAGAGGGAGATGTGAGAGAAGAGAGATGGGAGACAGTGGGAGTGACATAGTGAGGAAGGAAGGAGGCAGACAGGAAGGGAGGGAGAGAGGGAGGGAGAGAGGGAGGGAGAAAGGGAGGGAGGGAAGGAGGGAGGGAGGGAGATGGGAGGGAGGGACGGAGAGAGGGAGGGAGGGAGAGTTAAAAAAAAAATCTTGCTAAACTTATAATTACAATTTAAAAGATCCCATGTGGATGCGAGGAAGGTACATGCCATCCAGCAGCAGTGGAGTGCTTTCAAATCTTCCCCTCCCCCTGCCACCAGAGAGCCAGACAAAGAGAGGGAAGGAGAGGGGGAGTCACTCTCTCCCTGCCTCATTCATCTTTAATTCCAATTGCATGGGCCCCAGCACTTTCTCCTGGCATCCTCAGGTACCAGCTCACATATGACATATACACACATAAGCAGAGAAACAAATTTTTAAGAGAAAAATATTTTTGGTCTGGTGTGGTGATGCACACCTTTAATCCCAGCATTAAAGAGGGAGAGGCAGACAGATCTCTTTAAAATGGAGGCCAGACTGCTCTACATAATGAGTTCCAAGCCAGGTGGGGTTACAAGGAGACCCTGTCTTAAAAAGAGATTTCTGCAACTGAAATGTTTAACAATAATAAAATAGTAAAGGAAAAATGGTGGGCAATGAATAAGAGAGAAGGGAGGGAGGGAGAGAGAGGGAGGGAGAGAGGGAGGGAGGACGAAGGGAGGGAAGGAAGGAGGGAGGGAGGGAGGGAGAGAGGGAGGAAGGAAGGAAGGAAGGGAAGGAAGGAGGGAGGGAGGAAGAAGGGAGGGAGAAAAGAAGGGAGGGAGGGAGGGAGCGAGGAAAGAGGACACTAAGAGATCTGGTTTAGGTGAAAAAGCCAGAAACACTGGTGGCGTACCTTAGGCACCTAAGCAACTTATCTTTTTCTTTTTTCACTCCAAGGAACCAGGAGGAAGCTCCTGTTTGCAGGAGACACTGGCTTTGGTTTCCGATAAGGCTCTCTTGGGGACCTGATCTTACCATTTTGGTGTGTATAGTAGACCGAGACATCTCAGTACTTTCAGTTTCAATCTCTTTCCGCATCCTATTAAACCACTTCTTGTATTCCATTTGCACCTGGAAGTTTGAAAGTTAAGAAGCAGGGATTATATCCTGAATTTGGTTCAAGAGAAAGGACCCTAACATGAGAGACTAAAGCCACAGATGTCAGCTCCTACTCCACCACTCCAGTTACTTTTCTGTATGTACTTGGCCATGTTTGACTTTATTGATTTCATTTAAATTCAGTTTCCTCCATTATGAAAGGTCTTTATGCTAAATGTCATAAGGACTTCATCATGATGGTGGTGGTGATGGTGAAGGGGACTATGATGAGAATAGCCCTGGTGGTAAAGATGTAGATGATGATGGTGAGGTCAATGATGATAATGAAGATGGTATTGAGTATTATAATTATTATGGTGGTGCTAATGATGAATGCAGTGATAGTGAAGGTGATGGCTGTGATGATGATGGTGATGATGGCAAGACTGATCATAATTACATAGTTGCATTGATATCAGTAATGAAGATAATGATGGCTATGATGATGCACTGAACAGGGTGGTGATGGTAGTGATGAAGTGATGAGAACGCTGGCAGCAATTAGCAGAATGGTGATTATAATAATTATATTGGCATTGACAGTGAAGAAAGTGATGGGTGCAATGGCAGTGGGGTGATGATGGTGATGATGGTGACAGAGGTGATTGTGATGCTGATGATGGTGATAGTGGTGACTGTGATGCTGATGATGGTGACAGAGGTGATTGTGATGCTGATGATGGTGACAGAGGTGATTGTGATGGTGATGATGGTGACAGAGGTGATTGTGATGGTGATGATGGTGACAGAGGTGATTGTGATGGTGATGATGGTGACAGAGGTGATTGTGATGGTGATGATGGTGACAGAGGTGATTGTGATGGTGATGATGGTGACAGTGGTGATTGTGATGGGGATGATGGTGACAGTGGTGATTGTGATGGTGATGATGGTGACAGAGGTGATTGTGATGGTGATGATGGTGACAGAGGTGATTGTGATGGGGATGATGGTGACAGAGGTGATTGTGATGGGGATGATGGTGACAGAGGTGATTGTGATGGGGATGATGGTGACAGAGGTGATTGTGATGGGGATGATGGTGACAGAGGTGATTGTGATGGGGATGATGGTGACAGAGGTGATTGTGATGGGGATGATGGTGACAGAGGTGATTGTGATGGGGATGATGGTGACAGAGGTGATTGTGATGGGGATGATGGTGACAGAGGTGATTGTGATGGGGATGATGGTGACAGAGGTGATTGTGATGGGGATGATGGTGACAGAGGTGATTGTGATGGGGATGATGGTGACAGAGGTGATTGTGATGGGGATGATGGTGACAGAGGTGATTGTGATGGGGATGATGGTGACAGAGGTGATTGTGATGGGGATGATGGTGACAGAGGTGATTGTGATGGGGATGATGGTGACAGAGGTGATTGTGATGGGGATGATGGTGACAGAGGTGATTGTGATGGGGATGATGGTGACAGAGGTGATTGTGATGGGGATGATGGTGACAGAGGTGATTGTGATGGGGATGATGGTGACAGAGGTGATTGTGATGGGGATGATGGTGACAGAGGTGATTGTGATGGGGATGATGGTGACAGAGGTGATTGTGATGGGGATGATGGTGACAGAGGTGATTGTGATGGGGATGATGGTGACAGAGGTGATTGTGATGGGGATGATGGTGACAGAGGTGATTGTGATGGGGATGATGGTGACAGAGGTGATTGTGATGGGGATGATGGTGACAGAGGTGATTGTGATGGGGATGATGGTGACAGAGGTGATTGTGATGGGGATGATGGTGACAGAGGTGATTGTGATGGGGATGATGGTGACAGAGGTGATTGTGATGGGGATGATGGTGACAGAGGTGATTGTGATGGGGATGATGGTGACAGAGGTGATTGTGATGGGGATGATGGTGACAGAGGTGATTGTGATGGGGATGATGGTGACAGAGGTGATTGTGATGGGGATGATGGTGACAGAGGTGATTGTGATGGGGATGATGGTGACAGAGGTGATTGTGATGGGGATGATGGTGACAGAGGTGATTGTGATGGGGATGATGGTGACAGAGGTGATTGTGATGGGGATGATGGTGACAGAGGTGATTGTGATGGGGATGATGGTGACAGAGGTGATTGTGATGGGGATGATGGTGACAGAGGTGATTGTGATGGGGATGATGGTGACAGAGGTGATTGTGATGGGGATGATGGTGACAGAGGTGATTGTGATGGGGATGATGGTGACAGAGGTGATTGTGATGGGGATGATGGTGACAGAGGTGATTGTGATGGGGATGATGGTGACAGAGGTGATTGTGATGGGGATGATGGTGACAGAGGTGATTGTGATGGGGATGATGGTGACAGAGGTGATTGTGATGGGGATGATGGTGACAGAGGTGATTGTGATGGGGATGATGGTGACAGAGGTGATTGTGATGGGGATGATGGTGACAGAGGTGATTGTGATGGGGATGATGGTGACAGAGGTGATTGTGATGGGGATGATGGTGACAGAGGTGATTGTGATGGGGATGATGGTGACAGAGGTGATTGTGATGGGGATGATGGTGACAGAGGTGATTGTGATGGGGATGATGGTGACAGAGGTGATTGTGATGGGGATGATGGTGACAGAGGTGATTGTGATGGGGATGATGGTGACAGAGGTGATTGTGATGGGGATGATGGTGACAGAGGTGATTGTGATGGGGATGATGGTGACAGAGGTGATTGTGATGGGGATGATGGTGACAGAGGTGATTGTGATGGGGATGATGGTGACAGAGGTGATTGTGATGGGGATGATGGTGACAGAGGTGATTGTGATGGGGATGATGGTGACAGAGGTGATTGTGATGGTGATGATGGTGACAGAGGTGATTGTGATGGTGATGATGGTGACAGAGGTGATTGTGATGGTGATGATGGTGACAGAGGTGATTGTGATGGTGATGATGGTGACAGAGGTGATTGTGATGGTGATGATGGTGACAGAGGTGATTGTGATGGTGATGATGGTGACAGTGGTGATTGTGATGGTGATGATGGTGACAGTGGTGATTGTGATAATGGTGATGGTGATAGTGTTGAGTGTGATGATGATGATGATGGTGACGATGTGATGGTGGTGATGGTGATGGTGGTGATGGCAATGGTGATGATGGTAATGGTGGTGGTGAGAATGATGATAGTAATGAATAAAATGATTGTGATTATGATAATTATGTTGGTGTTGACAGTGAAGGATATGATAGGGGATGATCATGATGGTGGTGATGATGTGATGAGAATGATGATGGCCATGAATATGATGGCAATTATATTAATTATGGTGGTGGTGGTCATGGATATGATGGTGGCTTTGATGGTGATGACGATGATGTTATTGCTGCTATTGGTGGTGATGATAACGATGGTGATGATATTAATAGTGGTAATGAAGATGATGAGCAGAAGATGGTGGGGGTATGAGGACAGTGGCTGCTATTTGCTGAACAACAGGTAAATGCAAATCACTTAACATACAGCATAACATTTAACTTTCATATCAACTCAATGAAAGAAGTGTTCTTTCTACCTCCAATGCAAGACCAATAAGCCAAATCTCATGAAAGTAGCCTTCCAAATGCTGTTACTTTTAGTCCAGAGCTCTTACACTAACCAGTACACTAAAGTTCATCTCACAATTCC
Organism: Nannospalax galili; assembly: GCF_000622305.1. Lineage (NCBI taxonomy): Eukaryota > Metazoa > Chordata > Mammalia > Rodentia > Spalacidae > Nannospalax > Nannospalax galili. The sequence goes on along the minus strand of NW_008341457.1, from coordinate 175,441 downwards.
ATGAGTTGCATTTCTTTTTTTTTAGTGTCTCAAAAATCAGTATAACTATATTTGCTTCCATTCTTTTTCCATTAACATAAAACCAGAGAAAGCAAAAATGTTTTGTGTTTACAAAGATGGACTGTCTCTTTACCCAGAGAACAAAACCTCAAATGAGAATGGAGAAGATGAAAGCCCCCCCAACCCGAGCTGACCCTTGTCATCCTAAGACAAAGCCCTCAGTCCACTTGCTGGGGACCCTGTAAAATGGCCAGTTCAGATGAGGGCAAAGAAATCAGGCCAACCCATTCCTGTGATACAAAGCTGAACAGAAGCTACACCACAGATCAAGTGCCTGTATTCAACAGGACACAGGAACCAGGGGGGTTACTTATGAAAAAAAAAAAAAAAACAGAATTCATTTCAGGCACATTTTTTATTTTAATTTTTTTTTGTTTTTAAATCAGTAAAAGAAACTGGGTCTTAGAAGCTGCAGTGGTCTAAGCAGCAGAAAGTTTGTGCATTCGTCTTTTTGTTTAAATATGTTTAAATTACCACACTGCTGGCACACTTCATTTGCATGAAATTCTTCACCATACATACTAATTGTAGTAAAGTTATTTAACTCCCATCTCAGGAAGAAAAGAAAGAAAACTTTCACTGAAATCTAATCAAACTTTGTTAAGTGGATTGTGACAAGATTATAAATGATATGAAAAATAACATTTTAACATTTGGCCATCAACTTAAGAAAATGTTTGCTATATAAATTTTTGCAGTTTTTAAAATGTAATATATTCTACCCTCATATGGTCCTCAAAATTAAAACATAATGAACAGGAAAGAAAAAGTAAGCAACTGTGTGCTAAGGCAGGGTGTCTTCCCAAAAGTAATGAAGGTCGAGCACATAACTAAATGTTAAGTGCAGAATTTCATAGGGCCAACAAGCTAACAGTCCGTATTTTTCACTTAACACAGGCAAAGTGGATTTTGCAATTACAAGTTGCGTAAATGCACTAAATAAAGCTCCTAAAACTGACACTATAAAGCGCCACCTTAAGTTTTCCACTATGTGAGTTGCATTTCTTTACCGCCCCCTGTCATATTAAAAATAAGATTTGAAGTTATACTGCTCAACTAGTTTCACAAAGACAACCCAGTTGCATTGTAATTCTGTGACGGAGGACTACCAAACACAGAGAAAGCACAGGAGTGTGGAACAGAAGTTAATGAAGCATTAAAATGACGGTCCCTTTGTCACTAGGATGATAGTCTGTATGTGTATCAACAGCATCTTAACAGTTGATATTTCCATCTAACAGGAAACCAAAAAAACCTCAAAAGTCATGAAATAATTTTAAATGAAGATTAAATTATAATTCACTAGGAAATTAATATGTGCTCCTGGGTTATGAGATTTCTACTGTACTGTGTTATCAAATCCCAAACCCTTAGTAAGGCATTATAACATTGGCAGGTGATAAGAGAGACCAGGTATCCAGGCTACAAGGCAAGCCACCCAGTGGAAGAACTGAGGTTGTGGTAGATTGTGTCGAACATCTATCCCAGTGTACCTCTGTACTATACATGTCACTACAGGAGAGTTATTCATTCCTGGTGAACTCAAACAGGGCCGTGTGATTTGCTTTAGATAAATAATCAATAGTAGAACTGATGATGTTGTAACTGTTATGAGAAAGCATTAAGAATTAAGGTGTGACTTATTATGATCTTATTTCCAATTGTTCTATCTGCCAATATCTCGGCTAGTGTCATACTGTCAGCTTGAATCAGCGTCAAGGAAAGGCTTCTTCACTTCATAAAGATGAAGGCTATTAAGTGATAGTTATGTAGCAGGGACAAGAAAGAACCCTTGAGCTTTGTGAACCAGAGATTGGGAAATCATAAGAAAGACCTATTGATTAATGCAGGATGATCTACCTTGTTCTGGCTGATATATGCTCTGATGTGATATGTTAGGATGCTGCCTGGATGAGATTCAGCCTGCATGACTGACCAGACAAAATCCTGGCTTTCTAGGCCAGGCGTAGCGGCACAAGCCTTTTATCCCAGCACTTGGGAGGCAGAGGCAGGCAGATCTCTGTGTTTGAAGATAGCCTGATCTACATAGTGAGTTCCAGACGAGTTGGGGCTACAGGGAGACCCTTTCTCAAAAGAACAACAACAACAAAAAATCTTGGCTTTCTTTGTAATGAAAAATTCAAAGTAGAAATACAAAACTCCAAGTGTGTGAAGAGCCATTCAGAGACTTTGGGGCTAGGTTAGTGAGGACTGAAACAGACTTACCTGGCGATTAAGCAGACAGTGTACCACAAAGATGAAAATCCCTTGCAAGATGTTGATGATGGTGAATAAGTAGGCAATGGCAGATCTCATCGTCTTTCCTACTTCATGAAGCATGAAGAACCCAATGCCCCAAGAGCATCCCAGCACGAATAGCTGAACAATGGCTTTAAATGTCATGACTCTGGGAAAAAGTAAGCAATGACATTAACTACTACCCCTCAGGCCTTCATTGATTTAAGTCAGCATTGATGGAAACCAAATGTTATTCATGGGTTATGTTCTTATATTTGGCTTGCTTTTTTATTTTATAGGCACTCACAGGTATGAAAACTTGATCTTTAAAGCACTAGCACTGCTGAAGACTACGGGGACTTTTGATGTTGGGCAGAATGCATTTTACATCATAAAATGGTCATAGTCCCATGGAGACAAGTGGATACAGGGTTATGGATTAAAATTGATGTGTTTGTGTGCCAAATTAATAAGGGTTGGAGCTATGATGGTTAGCATTGCGGAAAATGCCATAATGTTTTAGTGCCTGAGCCAAAACTATTTCCTAGAGTTGTTTAAACCAAGAGTGAGCCTGATCTCTTCTCAAAACTGTTCCTTTCTAAGTTCTCTCAGAGCTTTCCTCCAACTAAATGCATACTCTATTCAGACAGTATATCCAGCATGACATGGGAGAGGAATGGGGAACTTTGTTTTATCAGGAAGAATTTTCCTTTTATGACCCTTACTGACCCAGAACGACATACAAAACCACAGTCATATGCCATCAACCTAAGCCCACATGTTTGCAACACATACTGTGGATAATCTGTTGTTTCCATCGTTGGGATTAAGATTTTCATCTCCAAAGACACTATTCTGGGTCAGGGGCATGGAAGGGTCATGAGGGAGAAATAGGGGACATAGTTTAAGATTAAAGCTCAGTGTTTAGCTTAGCTTATAAAAAGGTTGATTACAAAGGAGCCCAAGGCATTCTAAGATGGTTTACACTGTTTTCCTAAAGGCTAGCTGGATTTAAATACCCGATAGGAAGGCAGATTGAATATGGAGAGTGTTAAATGATCTCAAAACATAAGATTAACTTTGGATACAAGGTTAGATATAGATGGACTATCCAGAAAAGTCATTCCTACCTAGCACTAACTGTCTACTTGACATGATCAAGAATCACCTAAAAAGCATGCCTCTAGGCATACCTATAAGAGACTATCTAGAGTAAGGTTTGACTCTGAGAATGTCTGTGAATTATTGTGTTAATTACACTAATTGAGGAAGGAAGATCTCCAATGTGGGGGCCCCAATCCCTGGGCTGGGTGCTGGATTGTAAAATTGGGGGAGTGAGCTGACCACATGTGCTCAATCATCATGATCTGCTTTTCAGTGGAGGCTGTGATGTGATGAGGCACTTCAAGCTCCAGCTCCCTCGACTTCCTCCATCATGGACTGTATACAGCTCAAGAACTGGGAGCTGAAAAAAATCCGGTCTCCCTTAACTTGCATTTATCAGGAATTCCATCACAGAGGCAGGAAAAGAAAGGAAGAAACTATTCTTCATATTGATTTCATATAAAGAGTATATTTGAGCTCAGCGTGTTGGCGCATGCCTTTAATCCCAGCACGTGGGAGGCAGAGGCTGGTGGATCTCTGTGAGTTCAAGGCCAGCTATATAGTGATCTATATAGTGAGTTCCAGGCCAGCTAGGGCTACATAGATACTGTCTTTGAAGGACCCAATAAAGAGTATATTACCTCAAGAAAAAATTTAATAAACATGTCTTGAACAAATAATTGGAGAAGTGCGTTAATTTACCTGAGATTCAGAATTTTCTTGCTTCTTTTACATTTTTTTATTTGGTACCAGGAGAACACATGGAGTTTTGGGTTTTGCACCTGTAAGTGTGTCTGTTTCTTTGTTTTTTGGACTGGGTGATGGACCCAGTCTGCACACATGCTAAGCAAGTGTTCTACCAGGGAACCACACCAAACCCCTCAGCATATTTTTCAATAAGGGCTTTCTTCCCCAGGAAAAGTTAAACTATAAGAGGATACCATGGGAACGATGGATTCTGGTACATTCTTACTTGGTGTCTTGAATGGTAGAAACTTCTTTATTGAGGGAAGAAAGTTTGCTTCTTAAAATCCACATAATTTGGAAGTAGAACACCACATTTACCTGTGGAAATGACAGAAGAGAATGATTGTAATTTTCTTTTCTGATCCTTTCATGCAACACAATCTGAGTTTGATTTGAGACTCTCAAAAAGATACAAGATTGCAAAGATGCCATGGACGTGTTCTGGCCTGTTGTCTATAGCACTCAGTAGACACTGGATTTTATTTATTTCTTGATTAGGTTAATAAGTAATTTTAATTCAAAACAGGACACTTTGAGATACAAGGCTACTATTTATTCTTTTACTGGGTAACATGCATTACTTAGGAAGTACCTGGAAATTAGGAAAACATACTCCTTTATGCAAAGTAGATAAGGAATGAAGGAAACCAGGATTTAAAAACAACCCACAATACAGGGTCATTGTGAGAGCTTCAGTTATCAACTTGATATCACCTACAACCACCTGGGAAGAGTCTCTATGAGGGATTGTCCACATGGGAGTAGGCTGTAGGAATGTATGTGGAGGATTGTTTTAATTAAGATAATCAGTGTTGGAAACCCAGCCCACTTCGAGAGACAGAATTCCCTAGGCAAGTAAGCTACATGTACGCATTTATTTCTCTCTGCTACTTAAAAATTTTTTGATTTATTTATTTTTATTTTATGTGTATGAGTATATTGCCTGAATGTATGTAAGTGCACCTGTGTCATACAATGCCCATGAAGGACAGAAGAGGGTGTCAGATCCCCTGGAACTGGAGTTACAGATGGCTGTTAGCTGCTCTGTGGGTGCTGGGATTTGAACCTGGGTTGTCTCCAAGAGCAGCCAGTGCTCTTAACCGCTGAGCCATCTCTCCAGCCCTTTTACTCTCTGCTCCTATGAATGTGATGTGACTGTTTCAAGTTCCTGCTGTCTTGACCTCCTTGCAATAGTAAACTGGAATTGAAAGCTAAAATAAACTCGTTCTACCCCAAGTTGATTTTCGTTGGGGTATTTTGTTTTGCTCTTAGAAACAAGGTCTTCATGTAGCCCCAGCTGGCCTGGAACATGCTATGTCGACCAGGCTGGCCTCAATCTCACAGCAATCTGCCTGCCTCTGCCTCCTGAGTGGTGGGATTAAAGGTATGTGCCACCATGCCCAGCTTTGCCAGGGAATTTTAGTCATAAAACAGAAATCAATCTTGAACAGTTATATTATTATCCCAAATAAATAATGGGCTGCGGGCCAACCAGGGACAGATGAGTGGAAACAGTATTTTCAGGAAGAGGAGCTGCTGAAGTTGCGCTGTCTTCCTTATCTTCACCCCATTTCCACCTTAACAGGTAATCACATTCTATGCTGGCACACTCAGTCCTGGTACACCCATAAATAACTGCCACCTACCAAGATAACGACTGCCACTGGCCCCAAGAAACTCCAGATGAATCCTTTATCAAGACTGAGCCAGCAGCTGCAGATGAGAAGATAACAATCAGCTCTCTTTTGCTAGAGAAAGAGGATGGTCTGAATAAAGTCTAGAGAAAGAGCTGAACAGTATCAGGAGCCATTGTTAAAGAACTGGACTTCAGATAGAGTTCTCCTGCCATGAGCTGTGTGCTCTGAGCGTCGGGCTTTCCAAGACTGTGGTAGGAACTAACCCAAGTTTAGGGAAGGTAAAATGGTGTAGCTATGGAGTCTTAAATTCACATCATGCCATTCCTTCAAGCTTTCCTCTTCAATATTTTGGATACGCTAGATCTTAATATGTCTTCCATATAGACCTTTGATTCATTAAATCAGTATCCACAAAACAATTTCCTAGGTTGGATTTAGAATGTGTCCAATCTATAGAAAAAATTACGTAGAAGTGGTATTTTAGGAATATTAGCTCTTCCTACCCGTTATTGTAATATGCTCCTCTATTTGTTATAAATTCTTTGATTTCTTTGATTAGTCATGTGTTTTACCTCACACAGAAATTGTAATAAAGATTAAAAGAGATTGCATGTGTAAAATTTGGGGACAGTTTCTGGAAAAATGTTAAGTTTACGAAATGTAATCATTATATGATATTGATAGCTATGATGAGAGAAATAAAATCAGTAGATTAACTATAGCCACAAGTCAACCAACCAAATTAAACATATTTCATTACAAAATAATCTGGCATTTAAATACTTTTGTATTTTGTCATGGCAGATATCAGGATAGGCAGTATAATTTATTCCAAGTGGGGTCCTGTTGGGAGAATATGAATTTCATAAATATAATATGCCACATCCAATATTTAAGATACAGAAAAGCATTCACACTTAAACTATCTTCAAAGTGTTGAAAACTATTACTATGTACCAAGCCCAGCCTTCCACTTGTGTTTTGTAAATATTGCTTGATTGAAACTTCATTTTGTTGGTAGCTGCTTTTACACTGCCCAGGGCAACATGGACTGTTTGCACAAACACTATTTGGTCTACAAATGTAAAATACTTAGCATTTGGCCCTTATAGAAAGTTTGCCACTGAATCTCCAGAATCATTTGGAAAGACACAAGGCTCAAGCTAGAGATATTTCAAGAGGGACATCATACGCGATGTTTTATCACAGGTGCAACAGACTTCCTACCTCAAGCAGCACTATCAAAAATGTTTATATCTTCAACAAACTCTATTGTGGAGAGTTTTATAAGAATTCCTTAACAAGACAGTGAGACATAGCTATTCAGAATAGCTCTTCTGAACTCTGACCTTAGGAAAATGCATGAAAAACAGTGAGCCTCACATGTTCTATGAGCGAGATAAACTTCCGGCCTCCTGGGGCTGCGTCGGGAGACTCAGGAGCTACTGCTGACTTCAGCAGTTGCTCTTTTTCTTTTCATTTTTGCTGTCATTTTGGAGATTAATTTGGGCACATTCTACCTGCTTTTTGAGACTCACAGAAGAGAGTTTACAGGATCTTAATGTGGGTATATGGGTTTGCTAACTGAACTTTCTGAAGTTATATTCAAAGTTTTATATGCCTAAACAATTTTCTGGTTAAAAACAGTTCTGGTCTCACCAAAATGCTCAATTATATAAAACACTAAAATACTGAGGATGCCCCAGTAAACCAAAGTTTTAAGAATCAGCGAATGTGGGCAAGAGATGGGCCTCAGAGGGTACAGGGCTTGTCTAGCATGTAAACGTCCCTGGCTTCCATCCCCAGTGCTGCAAATATTGGGTGTGGTAGTACCTGCCCTTCATCCAGGTACTCAGGGAGTGAGGCAGGAGGATCAGAAGGTCAAGGTTATCTTTGGCTAAAAAGTGAATTTGAGGCAAGCCTGGGCTACACGACTCCCATTTCAAAAAGAATAAGAAAATAAATGTTCACTGTGTCCAAGAAGAATATAATTAAGAGAAACAAATGACACAAATGTATAATTTTCATGTAAAGAAACCATGCTTACAATAAACGTTCAGCGTTACTTCAACTAGGTAAAAAGATTCTGAAAACCATAACTCTGAAAATTTCTAATATTCAGGATTGTTTTGAAGAATAATTCATAATTATAAAATAAGTTGAAAACATAATAGATTTCAAGCCTACAGACATACATTCCCATCTCATACACAACATCGTGCTTACTGGGTAGATGTTCCATAATGCTTGTGTCCGACTATTGCAGAAACAGCCACAATGAATGCTGGGATCCCATAGCCTGTTGGATACATGAATCTCTTCTTAAATCTGCCTATGCTGGTGTAGTTGGCCACTTTGAGGTTCCTGACAGTGAGAAAGAGGTGTAGCCCTTCTAGAAACATCCACATGAAGGCAGCCAAGTAGAGGTAGTGCAGCAAACCCGCGATGATGGAGCACAGCACCTAGGAGGGAGGGTGTGTCAGCGTTTCTGTCTCTGTGCTACTCTTCAGATCAACGCCAACCAGATCAAACCTAAATACAGTCACGAGACGCTTGCTGCAGGATCTGTGTTTAGCACATGGTAACGAGCCCACATAGAGCATCACCTGCTATTACCAGTGACACATCAGTACCATATTCTCCTAGGGCAAGCTGGTGCCACTTCCTATAAATAGAAACCCAGGGTTACAGGCCATAACTAAAACAGTCCTACAAATATGTAATAAGAAATTAAACTTTAAAATATGCTTTTGCTTTTGTTCTAGAAACATGACAAGCACTTTGCTAGCATGTCAGCTTAGCCTGTTACATTTCCTCAGCTTCTCTGATAACGGTGGTAAGGAACTCATGGCGAGCAAATGTGCAAGAATACAACCCAAAGTTCTAGGGACGTGAAGCATATATAACTAAGGTGTGAAAAGGACAATGCTTGTGCTAAAAAGTAGATTAGAGGATATTGAAGAAAACAGTACAGAACTTGCAGACAACAATGGAAAGTGTGGAGAAGAGGAATGAAGAGAGAGCAGAGTCGTCCAGAGAGGTGGTTTCTCAGTCTTCTTAATTTGGATGGCTTAAAATATCAGTGAGCAAGCATTTGTACCCAGATGTCCTCCAGTGCAAATTCATCCACTGGAGCAAGCGTGGAGGAATATGTGGGGTCTGATGGGGGTGGGGGGACACGGATGGGGGAGGGGGTCTAAATTTGATTAAGAAGTGTATCAAATGTACAAAGGCTCAATAAAAATTTAAAATATCAGTGAACAAGTATTATTCAGAGATAATGAAATAGCACCATTTATGCAGAGATTTATTAAGACTTGTATTTTACGCAGTCTTGACTGTGGCATCAACTCCTGCCTGAGATATCCAAAAACTGACATTGAAACAAAAATGCATTAGGAAGGTTTGTAGCAGCCTTATTCACAATCTTCAAAGGGGAGAAACAACCCCAAGGTCTAACAACTGACAAATGTACAGACAAGATATGGTACATCCGAACAGTGGGATACTATTTGACTGTAAAATAGAAGTAGCAAAACGTCCAACATGTCTGAGTGTTAAAAACTTCACGCCAGGGCAAAGAAGCTGGACTGCTGTACAGCAATTTCCTTTAAATTGAAGAAGCATTCAATGCTGGATGGAGGGTCAGGAAGCAAACAACTCACACATCTCAGAAAGTTCCTGAAGCAACATTCCCAAGGCCTCGTCCCAAGGTGATATGAATGGCAACAACTGCTGGGGAGGGGAGACATGATCAGCTTAGAGGTGACTCTAATGGACTGGTGCATCAGGAGGTGCACCAACCAGGAGAGTTGGTGGGAAGATGCTCTGTCACCTGCTGAGCTGCCAGCAAGTTGTGCCGAGAGCGCTAGGTTGGCAAGCTTTGTGAGTCGCGCCCTAAACTGGAGTGGACTTCTGGGCGATGCACCTGCATCTGAGTAGTCCACGGTCCTGTACGTAACCCTGTCTCCTATTTCTTTAACAAACCCCAGTAAACTCATTATTTTGCTAAGCTGGACTTTGGTAGAGTCATTATTTTTGTTCCCTACCTGGTGTGAACAGACATTCATTAATGTCTCCACAGGAAAGTTTCATACCAAAAAATCCCAAGCGGGTAGCCTTAAACACATGGACACATGAGAACCAGTAAATGAGGTCAGTGCATTATACTTGTATGTTTATAAATGTACGCATGTATCTGTAACAATACTAATCAAAGAAGAGGACAAGGAACTGTGAGGCAAAGGAGGGCTGGTGAGAGCTGGAGGTCCTGGGAGGGAAGTGTTGTGATAGCAAAGGAAACTATCATTACTGGACAAGTGGAGGCAAGATATTTTTTACTTTTACTTTGTGTTGTTTTCTTTCTTTGTTATTGTTTTTTTGCTAACATATACATATATATTAATATGTATATATTAAGGCCTATAGAGTTAAATTTGTGTCTCCAAATGCTGTTTGGTGTGGGCTCCATCTACTGGAGCCTGGTCCACCCGCCAAGAGTATCACCCTTAAACGAAACTGGCTCTCCCCTCCCAGAAGCCATCAGTACCTCCTCAGGTAGGGTTGGGATTGCTTAGCCCCTTCCTCACATCAGTGCTGGGACTTTGTCTGGTTTGAGCTTATGTGGAATTTGTGCATGCTGTCTCCATTGCTGTGAGTTCAGATGAGTAACTGCCCAGCTGTCTGGAAAACTCTGCCTTGTGGTCACCCACCACCTCTGGCTCTTATAGTCTTTCATAGTTTGTTTTTGGGGGTTTGTTGCTGTTTTTTGGTTTATTTTGCTTTGGGTCTTACATGTGCTAGGCAAGTAAGTGGTCTATCAATTTTCTACACCCTCTCCAGGAGAAAAGTTTCAGATCTGATTTGCATAGCTAGCAGAATTATGTTGGCTTATCTCTCAAGGCATCATAAATGTTTCTAGTCTTGTGGAAATGTTCCTAATCTTGTTGGATAGGAATAAGCAATGATAACTCAAAATAATAATTTCACATTTTCCATGCTTAAAGGCAGTTATTTTTCTGATATTTAATGACTTGCTTTTCTCACATCCAGGATGGTTAATTTCCTGTGTCTCTTCTTTGAGCCACAGTGCCTAACTCTGTGCTCAAACAAGCTCTAGAATTTTCTGTGATAGTGTTACTTTTTCTTTTTGTCTCTTAATATTTTGAGAACTTCATACATGAGAACTGTACTTGCCTTTCCACCCCTCTCTCATGCCTCCAACTCTTCCTATGTCTCTCATTGTCTCTTAATTCTGTGACCTCGTCTTTGATTATTATTGTTGCTGAGTCTGTTTAGAGGTGCTTATATGTACCTGTGTTTAGGTGACCACTTGGGACGGGATAACCTATCAGGGTGCTCACCCATGGAGAAAACGGGTTCTCCCTCTCAGCAGCCATTGGCTGCCTATAGCTCTTTGTCTAGAGATGTGACCCTGTGAAATCTCCCCATCCTCACTGGCCTGACAACTGGTGGTGTGACTCTGCAGATCTTGTTTAGGCAACACATTGTTGAGATTTCATGGGTGCAGCTTCCCTGCTATGTCTAGAAGACACTGTCTAGCGGCAGGCATCCTGGTCCTCTGGCTCTTACATCTATCCACCTGCTCTTCTGTTTTGCTCCCCACTCTTAGGCGTAGGGGTTGCATTTTAGATGTGTCAATTGTGGCAACAGGGAACCAAGCTATGAAGTACTTTTCAAGCCCCTGTTTGTTCATATCCATTAGCCAAAGCAAATCATGCAACTAAACCAAGAATCAGTATAGGGAAGCACCAACTGGGTAGAGAGAGAAGAGGAGGAGGAGGAGGAGGAGGAGGAGGAGGAGGAAGAGACACTAACTCTGCATTTTGACCAGCTGTGGAACTTTTGTAAAAAGAAGCTTCTTTGATGAGTGGTGAGAGCTGCACTTACCTGTGGGTATAAGGATAAGTATTTAGAATATAGTTAGAAATTGTGTGTATTTAGGAAAGTGGCAGTAGGTTCTCCTCTAGGGCCCAAATTTGTGTTCACACTTTGTTCTAGAATCTTCTTTTTAAAAATATTTTATTATTTTTATCTTATATTATGTGTATGAGTATATTGCCTGTATGTATATCAGTGCACCCATGCTGGGCAATGCCTCTGGAGGTCAGAGAGGGCATCAGGTTCCCTGGAAGTGGAGTTATGAATGAATGAGTTTTAGCCACCATGTAGGTGCTGGGAATTGAACCCAGGTCCTCTGCAAGAGCTGCCAGTGCTCTTAACCACTGAACTAGCTCTCCAGCCTTAGAATTTTCTCTGACAGTATTTTATTAGATAAGCTTAACATCTTAAAATCAGTGGATTTGAGCAGAGCAGATTGCTTTCCATAAAGTGTCTTATAAGCCCTTATAAACTCAGAAGCTAATTCCTTAAAACAAAAAATTTTCACCATCATCATCATCATCATCATCATCATAATAATAATTATTATTATTATTAGTCTTTTTGAGACAGGGTCTCACTGTAGCCCCAGATGGTCTGGAACTCAATATGTAGAATAGGCTGGCCACAATCTCACAGAGATATGCCTGCTTCTGCCTTCCAAGTGCTGGAACTAAAGGTGTACATCACCACGCCCGGCTCCTTAAAAATAAATTTCGTCTTATACTCCTTATGTTGAGTCAGTTTCTATGCAGGACTTTGAGTAACATTACCCCTCCGTGATTAGGCCTGGAAGCGTCTTTTCTTGACCTCTCAGAAGAATGTGTCAGTTCAATGTGCAATTCTGCTTCGGTGACCAGGGCCGCTCCTAATGTTGGTTCTCTCTTAACCATCTGGTGTGTTTTCGTATGCCCAGAAATGTCTGTCTTCCAGGGAGCTCCAGCCCTCATCCATTCACACCTCCACACTCTCCTTTGCTCACATGGACTTCTGTGTCGCCAACTACATCTTTCATGGTGAAAACCCCACCATTATTCTCCTAGCATCACCCCTGGGCTTAAAACTCCTAACTCCAGCTGTCCATTGCATAGCTCAACTTCAATGTCTGCTAAGCAAATGAACTTTTCTTCAGCTTTATTTGCTATTGTTTGAAAATACGTCCGTGAAATAAAGCACGTACTAATATGTTATGGTCTTTTTTTTTGAGAACAGTATTCATCATCTCTTGTAGTTATTTTGAAATACATAAGGCATATTGTTAACCATAGTTTCCACACTATACAGTAGAATGTCACAGCCTGTGCTCCTTTCTGACTGTTGCAGGTCACCTTGTCTGTTTTGCCCTGTCTGTTCCATTCTCTTTACAGCAGTTAATGACATCACCATCACTTTTCCCAAAGCACAAACCTCAGACACCTGCTATTTCTTTTTTTTTCCTAAATATACCACTTCCACATCTATTTGGGGACCCAACTTGTTCGGTTTCACTTTACAAACATTTTCTTAAATCATGCCCATGTCCTCTAACATGGTTCATGGGTTTTGTGCAAAATGTAGACAAAATACAGTCTTTTCTATCAAAGGGTTAAATAATAGAAAATGCCATTAAAATTGTACAGAAGCCCCTGAGGGGAAACTCAAGTTCCTCCAGGGTCAGCACTTCTTGAAACCTAAATATGTGCTCAAGGTTGCACTCTGTGCTCAAAATTGCATCCTGTGTGTTTACTCTGCTGCTGAAATTAGCCATTTATGTAAGGATATGAGGCTGAGGTCTGAGCACTCAGAGTGAGGCTCAGGACCCCTTTGCATCAGGCTGATTTGGCGTGCCTTTGCATCCTTCTGCAGAAGCAAAACTTTTTGCCTTGCTAAAATGCTTTGGATTGTGTGGTCATTTCCTTGAGACCTGAGACCCACTCCCCACAGGATTCACGAGTGAGCTCTTGCTCATGCGTTTAGCATTTCTTGACAGTCTTTCAGTTGCCATTTCTTCTCACCTGTGTTTATTTTTCTTTCCTATTTTATTACCTCCAAAAAGTATTTGGGGGTCTGAGGACATTGCTCAGTTGGCAGAGTACTTGTCTAGCATGCACGATGCCCAGTGCTGCGTAGAGTGGATGTTGTGATGCAAACCCATTCTTGTGTTCAGAAAGTGGAGAGAGAGAGAGTGTCAGGAGTTCAAGGGTCATCAACAGCTACCTAATAACTTCAAGACCAGCCTAGGTGACATAAGACTGTCTCAAAAAATAAAAATAACAAAACAAAACAAAAACCAAACCAACCAACCAACCAAATAAACAACAAAGAAAGAAACTAGGCTGGAGAAATGCTCTTCCAGAGGACCTGAGTTTAATACCCAGCACCCACACAGGGTGGCTCACAACTACTTGACTCCAGTTCGTGGGGGATCTGCTGCTTCTGGCTTCCTTGATGCTTGCACTCATGTTCACACATCCACACACAGACACACATGTGTATACATAATTAAAAATAAATAAATGAGGCCAGGTGTGGTGGCACATGCCTTTAATCCCAGTACTTGAGAGGCAGAGATGGGTGGATCTCTGTGAATTCAAGCCCAGCCTGGTCTACATAGTGAGTTCCAGGACAGCTGGGGCTACAGGGAGACCCTGTCTCAAAAAAACCAAAAAAAAAAAAAAAAAACCAAAACCAAAAATAAATAAATGAAACATTTTTTTTAAAAGACCCATTTTCTGTCATTTAAAACTTAAATTTCTGATCTGGATTACCATTTCATCACACAAGGGAGGAAAGCTGCCTTTCTGTTCCCTGTAAATGAAGGGCTTTTCCTTATTGGACACTTAACCACACACTCATTTATTATTGCTTTTCTGCTCTGTGGGAATGAGGAGTTAACTTACCCAATACACAATGTATGTTCAAAACAAAGTCTAGCAGAGACTAGGAAACTCATGATCATCCACCAAATGTATAATGTATGTCACACAGTGGGTAATCAAATACTATCCATCAAGTGAATGAGGTAACATTATATAGTGATATATACATAGCATTACAGAGAATCACATTCTAAGGCATTTTTCAGATGACAAAGCTAACAATATTGAATATGATATATCTATAGCCTTTGAAGACATTATTTTAACTTAAACTGTTTTTAAATATTTTTATTTTATGTGTATACATGTATTGCCTGCATGTATGTAAGTGCACCCATGTCCCACAATGTCCATGGAAGACAGAAGAGGCCATTGGATCCCCTGGAACTGAAGTTACAGACAGTTGTTAGCTGCCATGTGGGTGCTGGGATTTGAACCCAGGTCTTCTGCAAGAACAGCCAGTATTCTTAACCATTTAGCCATCTCACCAGCCCCAACATTATTTAAAATTTTTATCAGTAGCAATTAGTGTGTTATGAACATTACAGGTTGGCATAGCAATATTGCTTAACAGTAATGACAGTAGCTCAGGATCATTTTTTTTTTGGTTTAGTAAAAGACCACATAGAAGCAGCTGAGGCTTTATGGTCAAGACTGTCTGCATAACATGTAAATAAGTAAGTACGGTTGTTCCTAACTAAAGCTGAAAACAAGACAATGGGTCGGATTTTGGCTCACAAGCTGTAGCTCTTCAACCTCTCTCTGTATTCAATGGAAGATACTATGCTCTAAGAGGGGCTGGAATCTAGGCCAGAATCACAAAACTAGTAAAAAATAAAGCTGCATTTGGTGATAAACAAACCAGAAACTTTACCTCCTTATTTTTTTTTCAGTTTACTTCTATTACACAAATGAACAGACCATATAACACAATGTTTAGATATATCCATACAAACACTGAGGAATAATTTAGGCTGAGTAACATAGCCAAAGTTTTACACACTTATATTTTAAGCATAGCATTGTATTTCTCAGGAAAATCTAAATTGTTCTTCCAAACATTCTGACTTTAGAACTAGTTGTTCGGTACAGAAAAGAAGCTTAAACATCTAGTCCAGATTCTTGATGCTGCTGATAATGATGATGATTATGAAATGGATAATAGTTGACATTGCTCTCTTGAGTGATGGAGAAATACACTTGTGTTTGTGTGTATCACTGAGTGCATGCATGTTCATTTGGAAGCCAGAGGAGGATGCTGGGTGTGCTGCTCAATCGCTCTCTACTTTATTCCTTTGAGACAGGGTCTCTCACTGAATCTGGAGCTCACTGTTTCTGATACACTGACCAGGGAGTCTCAAGGACCTGCCTTTCTCCATCCCTGAGCATTCTGGACAAGCTCCATGCAGTCATGACTGGCATTTTATGTTCATACTTAGGAAGAATTTTAATTCCAAAATGACACAAGCACGATTTCCTTTACAACTCTTCAAAAAGAGCTGAAATTATTGTCCTTGCCCTCCCCCGACAGAATCGCTACTGATCAATGTCTTCTCTTCACGTTCTCTTAGGACAAGATGGCTAGCATGGATTAGGACAATGAGGTAGTTTGAGACACTTACCTCAGGCTTAGTTCTATTGATGCCTGTGAGGAAGAGGAGGTAGGCTAGGAACAGGCAGATGGAGAGATGCAGGTGGAGTGTGGTGCTGGTGTTCTGGATGGGTTGGCACAGGAGGAAGGTGAGGACCGCCAGGAGCAGGCACAACAGAGAAAGACTCAGTCCCACGTAGGTGATGACAGAGAGTGCAAAGAGCACAGAGCTGTCCTACAGACCACAGAAGAAGGGTACGTTATAGCATCCAAGTCTACAGATAGCTATCCAGAAGCTAACCTCTAGAATGCTTGGGGATTTGGATACATCTTGTTCCCTCTTGTATCATCAGTCTCTATGATGGTGCCTAGCACATAGTAAGGACTCACAATACTGGTTAAATGAAAATGAGTCACAATGCACAGCATGATTGTCACCATCTAGATAAATATTTAATAATGGGGGCTAAATAGAAATAGAGAAATGTGAACTGAAGTGACTAGAAAAATGTCACACATGTGTGAAACATTCTACAAGGCTGATTGATGAAAACCTGTGATTGTGGAGAACGGGATAAAATTACCTTGGGCTGTCTTTGGCCCACATGCTTGTCAGTTTTTATGGTCAACTTGAGTCATCTGGGAAGAGGGAACCTCAACTGAGGAATTTCCTGGATCATACTGGCCAGCAGGAGTGCCTGTGAGGGGACTGTCTTGATTGTAAATTGATGTGGGGGGCCCAGCCCACAGTGGGCTATAGCTCCTTTAGGAAGGCAGGCATGATCTGTATATGAGAGCTAGCAGAACTAGCCAGAGCAGGACAGAAAGCATTGCTCCTCCACAGTTTCTGCTTCACTTCCTGCTTGACTTCCCCCAGTGATGAACTGACCTGGAATTAGAAGCTGAAATAACTATTTCCTCTCCTAAGTTACTTTGGGTCACAGTGTTTATCAAGCAGTGGAAGTTGAAGCAGAATACCTCATCAATAGTAGATATAGAACACCATATATATATATATATAT
>NW_008341457.1:137924-158197 GCF_000622305.1 Nannospalax galili | reverse complement strand
ACTGTTTATCAGGGAGATCCTTTTGGGACACAAAAGCTTAGCATGCCCTCAGAGTTCACCTGAGGCTATAAACATTTCCCATCTTTTCTATAATCCATCTATCTGATGTTCCCGCCAATATATTTGAAAAGTGTTTTGATTCATGATTTTGTTCTATAAAAATTTCATGAAACAATTTCCACATTGGAACCTGAAATTTATGGCAACTGAATCTGTGTTTATAGGCTGTGGTCACTCCTATTTGAATCCAGAATGAACTATTTCTTACTCCTTTTGATACAAGAGCTGATGCCTCTGTGTGCATGAAGAGCTTAGATAAAATTCTTTTGGTCTTAGTCATCCTACATTTAGTTGGCATCTGGGAATTTCAGAAAGCATTCTCTGTCATCGATGATAGCAAATGCCTTTCTTCTGGTCTGAGCCAAGTAGGTTTGGATGAAACTATCTTGCAAATTAACCAATGGTTGGAACCCCAGATCCCTTTGGATCTTACCATGTTAGAAGCTGACAAACCAATTTCCCGATGCTTGAACACTTTCCTTGATGAACTTAGTCCTACGCTTGTGGGAAGTGTTGGAATTCCTCAGCTTTGCTGTAACCTATACATCTGATGCTTCCACCAATGTATCTAAAATGTCTTTATTTATGATTTTCTTTTTCTGTTATTACAAAAACTTCATGAAACTGTTACCTCTGAGCCCAGATGAAATCAAATAATTGAAGAAACTAGTATATTAATTCCCCAGCTCCATCATTGAGTTACAGTGAGTCTGAGGTGTGGGTTCTATATAGATTCTAAGAGTCTTTCAAGGGTAGTAAAAGCTCCCTCCACCTGAAGTGCTAATTAGCTTAGTGATGTTCTCTACATTGCCACCTGGACTTTCTCTGCTTCATCTTTACAAACCCTTAGCAATGTTTCTTGAAAGATGTGGCAAGGAAGCATGGCTCTCTGACTGAAGAGGTCCTCCTCCTTCAGGGAAGGTCATTTTCTTAGCTGGAGCACACAGCTTCAGGAGGGATACATGTGAGGGAGGAAGGGGACATACACTTAGCCGGCCAGATGGGCCAAATCAAGCGTGACAAGCAATGGTGTGACAGGTGTCTCCACCGGATCACCCTCACATCCATTATTACTGGTGTTTCTTAAATCATCTCTCATGAAAGCTGCAAAAAGTTGGAGCCTTATTTTAGGTTATTTTTCTAAGATATTCATAACATGAACCTAGAGCTGTCATGCCCTGGACCTGTGATTCTTGGTACCTCAGGGGTCAGAGCCATGAGCACGGCAAAACTGGATAGATGAACACATTTGCACGTGGTGTAAGAGTCGTTGCTCTGCACATGAATACAGCCGTTGGTTGACCAGGTGCCCCCTTCCTCTGATCCTTTCCAGTAGACACACAGATGCTCTGCCTTCATGTCGCCAGGCTGGAAAGACAAGCGTGGAGCATGAGAGGGCAAATACTTGGCTTCAATCTCCAGCTCTAATTTATTTATTTATTTACATGCAAGTTATTAGATACCACGATGGCACTTTTGAACAAGTGTACTGAAATAGTTTCTCTGTTTACATCTCCCCCGGCACTCTACCCTTTCTCTGTTTGTCCCCTTTTAACCTACCCATATCCATATTATCTGACACACTGAATTGTAAAACAGACTGAGGGAACATCTGTGAGTCATTTCCTATCACCACACCTCTTAAAGTGTTTAGTTTTTCATCTTAGTCTCTATTTCTATGGATATCTCAGTGTCCCATGCATGGACTCAGAAGAATTGTCTCAACAATTGTCTTTATCACTGAAAAAGAATCAAGGAGGACTGGTGGGCAGAGGTCATGCTTGAGGAAAGAGATGTCAAGTGTCTTTTTCCAACCCCAGGTCTGTCCCAGAGCCGTCTGGAAGAGCCAAGTCCTCTCCTGTACCCCCCGCACTCAGTGTGTTCAACTGTCCTCATGAGCCCATTGCTGGTTTAGGCTTCAGCATGATAAGTTTCCTGTCATGGAAATCCACAGGTGACTCAGCACTTTTTCTAGCTTTATTGAGGTGTGACTGGGAAATGAAAGTTGTATAGACTTAAGCTGTATCATGTGATGTGTCCATGAATGTGTACATGCAAAGGTTACTGCAAGCAAGTGAATCAACACAACTGTCATGCCCCAACCTATGTTTTTTTGTGATGGAGTCTTTGGAGAGCTACTCTCAATAAAATTAGTGGGAATGCAAGGATGCTGTGTATCAATTTTCTCTGAATTGGAAGATTCTATCCTGGGGGGAAGCTCCTTAAGAGTCACTCAGAAAGTTTTAAAGGGAGGCTTGTAGAGGCTCAGGTGGTAAACAAGCCAGAAGTCTCAGGAATTCCCTGAAATTACCAGCTGCACAAGGCCACTCTCTTCCTGGCCTTATAGAAGCACTAAGGGTCTGTTGAGGAGAGCGTCTTTGACATTTTTAGAGATCTGCAAGTTGTGCAGAGAGTTCTAGCATTCCACCTTTCATGACTTGTCACCCATGCTAAGGTGGTCTTTTTGTGATGTAGCAACCTTTGAGTCATCCTGTAAGTAACCTGTAAACCATCCTGTAAGTAACCCATCACCCATGTCTAAATAAACTTATTGGTTCCTAAGTTGGACTTTAGTGGTGCTGTTACTTTGCTCTGTCATCCTGTCTGGGGTTTGTTTGTTCATGTCTCCCCAGAACAATGTCACACATCAGAGGAGTGTAAGAGATGCTAATAGAGGGGGTGAAAATGATCAAAATACATTGCATACATGTATGAAAATATTATAATGAAAATCATTACTAGGTATAATTAATGTATGATAATAAATTTAAAAATTCAAGATACATTCTTGATAAGTATTATTACTATGCAACATGCTAAGTCTCCAGAACTTTATTATTTCATAACTTAAAATTTGTATATTTTGACCAATGTATATTCATTTCTCCTAGGTCCTTATCTTCTAGTAACTCCCAGTTTTGCCAGGACTGTGAATTTCACTATTTTAGATTCCCCATGTAAATGAGATCATGAAAGATCTATTAGACAACTCGTATTATTTTATTAAGCAAAGTGTCCTCTAGGTTAAGGCATGTCATTGCAAATAGATTACTTTCCTTTAAAGGATACATAATTTTTTATTATAACTTCATATTTTACTTATCCATTGATCAGTTTATAGTTTACTTTTTCCATGTCTTGGCTGCTGTGGATATTGTTGTGGTCACCATGGAAATGCAATCTCTTTTCAAAATTTTGGTTTCAGACCCTTTGGTTCTGCACCATGTAGGGGGTTATGAGGCCCTTTCACAGTTTACCTTCCATTCCTTAAGGCACCACTGTAGTGTTTTTCACAATTTATATATTAACTGATATTCTCAGTTACAGAGTGCAATGATTCCCTTTTCCCCACATTCTCCCCGATACATATCTTTGAACTAAAAAAAGTTTTTAATAACTTTTACTGAACTTGTTCTTCAGCAATTTCACACACATGTAAAGTTCATTCTGTTTATCACCCCTCCCTGTGCTGTTTTCTGTTCTGTTTGTTTTGATACCCACTGAATTTAACGGGGATCATCTGTGTGACCAGTACGCATTGGAGACTGTTGGGCACCTGAGTGGGTATACAACTGACGATAATAACTTCCTCTCCTGGAATCCATCAGTAATCAATACTTCCATAGGGAGGGGTAGGACCCCATGGACCCCTCTCTGATCCATTATTGACTGTTGACAAACAGGTAATTGAAGCTGCCTCAACAATTTCTGTTCTCTTACCTTTCAATGGTTGTAGTTGGATTAAATTTCCGTCGGCAAATTTGATTAGACCAGATGTCCATTTAAGATACTTCACAGTGGACCAGATTTAGGTTCTGCTTACCTGAGTCTTTTGTAAAGTCAGGAGTACAGGTTCAGAAAGTTCACCTTTGACTTCCGAACGAATGGTACCACTCACAACAAGAGAGTTCAATTTTACTTCCTGCATCCCTCCTTCATTACTAAAGAAGGATCCGTTCAGAAATGTACCAAGTGTTTGATATGCAATAAGAGCAACTGCACTCTCATCTGAGAAAAGAGAAGGGGAAGATGGGAAGATGTCCGCAGTTCAAACAGCAGGTACACATGCGCGTTATATGGGTCATAAAATAAACAGGATGTATCTATTAAAATCACCCCAGGAAATTTCATAAATTGCACATGTAACACACAGTAAATAGTGTGGAGTACAGAAGTTAGTTCCTCTCTCTAACTCTCTCTATATATAAAAATGCATATATTTATATATTAAGGATTTATCTGTCTATCTATCATCTATCTATCTATCTATCTATCTATCTATCTATCTATCTATATTATGCACATATAACATAATTCTCTACACTTTATAAAAAATATATATGAAAAACATGGTTAGCAATTACTTGTCCTCCAAAGGGCAGGTGAACTACAAAAGACTTAATTCCTGCTTTACATCTTAAGTTACTTCAAGCTTATCTAGTAGAGCAGAAATTCTCTAGATTACGTGTACTGAGTTCAAGATTGCATGTGGCAAATTCTAATGCAGCTTTTCTAGTCCAGGAAGCCTGACTGGTAGCCCTCTTTAGAAGGAGACATCACCCAGGGTCTGTCATACTTGCCTCATATCCAGCTACAAGAATGTAATATGGACTAACAGATTATACATTTTAAGAAAGGGTCAAAGGAGACATTTAAGAGTATTAAAAGTTACCCACAGGCCAGGGGTGGTGGCACACACCTTTACTTCTAGCATTTGGGAGGCAGAGGCAGGTAGATCTTTGTGAGTTTGAGGTCAGCCTGGTTTACATAGCAAGTTCTAGGCCAGCTGTGGCTACAGGGAGACCTGGTCTCAAAAAGACAAAAAAAAAGTTAACCCACAAGGAAGCTGAGACCCTCCCTAACAGATGATAGAGGATGGTTGCCTTCCCTGATACATGAGGGCCAATATTAACTCCAAAGGTTTTGTGGATGGTAGGTCCTGCACAGGCAGGATAAGATTAACCAGATTGCATGCAAAACAATTCACCAAGGTCACAGGTATTAAAGAGTCACACTGGCAAGAGTGAAAAATCCAAATAGGCTCCACCTTCTTACAGATGCTAATAACACGGATGAGATATAGGATCCAGGTCATACCAGAGCAATGGCTAATCTGGCAAGTCCTTTTCTGTCCTCATGGATGGTCATGAGGAGAAGAATATAAGGGAAATTCCAGAGGACACTCTGGAGGGCAAAACAAAGGAGATTTTGGAGATGCTCCAGTATATGTTCCTTTTGTCTTACAGAGGGATAACAAGGACCCCACAGTCTGTATTCATTTGACCCAGAATCTCAAAGAAAAAATGTTTGATGATTTTCTTCACTCAAGCCCAGCCTAAAGTTAAACTGGAGGATTAAGAGTGACTTCTTATGAGAAGTCTAAGTATTATATTGTCCTACAACTTGATCTCTTCATAAGAAGGAAGGTACTCATTTCATTTTCCAGTTTGTGTGCCTCCATTTACAGACACAAACTACCTGTGGAGCATCTGGTTACCCCAAATATAGCCAATGGGGATCTCAGGTTAGACACTGATAAAAGGAGATGCTTCTATCAGCTTGATCCCCCTTGAACATGAGTGCCAACTACCATATGCTTGAGACGTTGTATAATTTAAAGATAACAGAGGGTGAACTTTCAAAATCAAGTCTTCTGTCTGTTGTCAATTACGGTTCCCAACGCAAGACCCAGCAGATGATCAGGTTCAGATGCTTTAGATCTAACCAGTTGTCACCAGACTCAATAGCAAGACTCCTGTCCAGTGTAAAACACAGGGTTCGGTTCTGCAGAGAAACAAATGTTTTTTTTTGTGTGTGTACTTTGTCATATGCTCTTGGAACTCACTGAGAACTTGACTCTGGAGATGGGATCTGCCTCCCCCCTACTTCAGACCCAAGCATGTTTGTCTCAAAGTGTCCTCCAAAAACCCTTTTCCTGAGTCATGCTGACTCCTTGACTCTGTGAGAGGGAGGAATACAATAAAGCAGCCCATAAGTAAAGGCATGAGGCCCTTAAAAATTGTTAAGGGGTAAATTATTTCCAACAAAGTCTACTATTACTGATCTCATGATATAAAGATTTGTATAGTAAATGCAGCTAATGGGATGCTCGATTTTGTCACAGCAATGAGAAAAGTAACTAGCACAGACTGATATAAGTGTACAGTCAGAACCAAGATTATTTTACTACTTAATTAATTAATGAATAAAGACTGGTCCAGTTCATAGAAAGGATCTCCTGCTGGGTGTGGTGGCACACACCTTTAATCCCAGCACTCGGGAGGCAGAGGCAGGCAGATCTTTGTGAGTTCGAGGCCAACCTGGTCTACATAGTGAGTTCTAGGACAGCTGGGGCTACAGGGAGACCCTGTCTCAAAAAGACAAAAACAAAAACAAAAACAAAACAAAAACAAAACCAGAAAGGATCTCCTGCCTAAAAAGTCTTCAATTATGCCAGCATCATAGTTTTAACAGGGTTTCTTTAGTTGATTATGACTAGATGCTGTAAACATCAATTTAACGTTTTGCTATGTACTTGTTGTTTCTCCCTCTAAGCTACTTACATTAATTCAAAACCAAAAGCCTGGTTTTTGCAGACTTATCTCTGTACTGTACAAAGCAAAAAGATCTTTGACTGTTTTGTATTTTCTATAATGTTTGTCTGGGAACTTACAAAGCCCTATAGTTCAACAGTATGTACACAGCTAATGCTCATTTATTACGTTATACTATATATGTGGTTTGAATTCAACTTTCTTTTATGTACTTTGTTTTTTTGTGTATGAGTGTTTTGCCTGCTTGATGTAAGCATACCTGTGTTGTGCAGTGCCCACAGAGGACAGAAGAGGGTGTCGGATCCCCTAGAACTGGAGTTACAGATGGCTGTTAGCCACCATGTGGGTGCTGAGAACTGAACCCAGGTCTTCTGCAAGAGCAGCCAGTGCTTTTAACTGAGTCATGTCTTCAGCCCCTTACCTTTTTAAAAATAAGGTGATACTGCATAATATTATGTTCCTATTCAAACAATTGTCATCTGCATGACTTCAGTTGTACTTGCAAAGGATTATCACAAGGAATCTCATTGGATCATTGCCTGAATATCCAGCCATTACTTTTAGCCAGTTATATGTAATTTTGCTGTAATAACACATGGCCTCATGGTCTTGGAGATGGGCCAGAGTATATAGGCTGGAGAAAGTTAGGGAGAGGTTTCATCCACGAGTCTATGGGGAAGTTATCATCCATGTTGGGTGAGGGCTTCAGATTAGCTACTTTTGGGTCATCTATGCACCTGTCAACCCCTCACCCATACTTTCTAAACAAACCTAATAAACTCATTGGTTCCCAGGGTGAACTTGGTGGAATTAGACAGTGGTCTGTCACCGAACCCTTGTGAAGAGGGGGTAAACACTGCTTAGTATCCCCAGGGAGAACATTCTCCACTAGATTGTAATTTTGGTGTGTGTGTGATTTTTTTAT
This sequence comes from Nannospalax galili, assembly GCF_000622305.1. Lineage (NCBI taxonomy): Eukaryota > Metazoa > Chordata > Mammalia > Rodentia > Spalacidae > Nannospalax > Nannospalax galili. The sequence goes on along the minus strand of NW_008341457.1, from coordinate 150,658 downwards.
GTGTATGAGTGCTATGCCTGCATGTATGGAAGTGTACCCATGTCATGCAGTGCCTGTGGAGGACAGAAGAGGGTGTTGGACCCTCTGGAACTAGAGTTACAGATGTCTGTTAGTCGCCATGTGGGTGCTGGTAACTGAACCTGGGTCCTCTGAAAGAACAGCCAGTGCTCTTAACAACTGAGCCATTTCTCCAACCCTGGTAATTTTAGTTGTTAATATTATGTCTCATGGTATTGAGAAAGAAAACTCATAAGTAAAAGAAAATGTTAGAAATATATGAAAATGGAAATACTTTTAGTAAATAAAGATTCGTGCATGGAGATGTTTACAGACTGGGAAGAGAAAGAGAAACCTTAGTCAAGCTATAAAGGTATGTGAAAGTTACTTACTATACAGAAAAGATGAGACTTAAAGATTATACTTAAAATTTCTAGGATCAATGTTAAAATCTACTCTTGGTAGCAATTACAAGTGATGCTTTAAAGAACAAAATATATGTCTAATCGAGTTTTATTTCAGAGCACTTGGGTTCTGCTCAAGCTTTAACCAAGTATTGCACAGTAGTTAAATGGAGGAGACTGGCATAACTGACCTGGGTGTTCAGTAACTGCTTGGCGGTCTGTAGTAATGTGGTCAGAGGAACTTAAAAGGACAATATTTTGTCCCTTTTCCTCCAAGGTTAGCTAGGTCCCAGGGGACTGTGGGGAAGTCTCTTTTAATGTCCTGAAACTCCTGGTGAGACTTTTGTTTTATTGTTTGGGAAGGTCATGGAGACCCCTACCAGGTGAACTCTAACTAGAGTCCGGTCGACAAAGTGCAAGGTCAACTCAGGAAGAAATTTCCTTCATGTTTCCAAATGAAGCCATGGTCAAGAAAGCCCTTTGATTTATCCTCATAGATGAAACAACTAGTATAAGGAAGGTTAAAGGAGTCAGAGGCCCCTTCCAAGCTTAAGTGACCCCTAAGGACATGACGCTCAACTGACCTTGACATGAAAGGGAGATGCCTGATTTGGTTGGCTGCATGGACTTAAACACCCAACAAAAAAGTATCACCAAAGACTAAAATGATTGGTATTGTTTTTAACAGCCAAGGGATCACACTCTGTGGACATGATGCTTAAGTCCACATGAGATGTCATTTAGACAATTATATCTCACTAATGATCATCTCCTTGATAAAAAAAATGCTTCCTATAAGACTTCAGACTTTGACTCAATTCAAAACTGCAGTGCTTACCTGCAGCCAAGAGAGACAGGCTCATTATTGTTTTAACCTAACAATTCAATGGTGGCTAAATTTCTTCTCGCTTTCTCTCTAGAAGCCATTTGGGAGAGAACTCATACTATGATTCTAGCCGTCCCAACAGCTATCAAATTGCCTAAAAGAAGATCAGAATTCATCCATCTTGAGTCCTTTGGAGACTAAAAGAAAAATGAGGAGGAAGCCTTCCCCAATGCTCTGGGCCTCGACAACCTTTGGAGCATCCTGCTCTTTCTCTAGAGCTCCCCTCCCCACCGTGTGGCTGCTAGTGTGCCAAGTGTCTGAAGTCCACGCTGACTTTAAATGGCGTGGGTTTTTGTCCCTTTCTCTTCCATTCTCCACAAAGCAGCTGCTGACATTTGTAGCTTACCTGTCCTGAGGGTTTTTCTTTTAAATTGTAATAAAATTTTCCTTAAGGTTCCATTTGAGTTCATTCTTAAATTTGTTTTATTAATGAGACATCTCTAAGAGAGGGCCACCCATTTATCACTTTAAATATAGTATTTATGAAACAGATCTCAAGTCAGAGTGGCCAGGGAAATGGCTGCCTGGCACTGTCTAGTGTGAGGATATTAGGCTGCTACGCTGAAATGTGATAGCCATCACCCTGCCCTTTGTCAGAAAGCACACGAACACATCCCTGTTCTTACTTTACTGTGTGCTACAAAATACACCCTCCTTATGAGAGTTGCTTACGTTCATCTTCCAGGTTGCCTAATCAGTGTTCAATTAGACCTCAGTCCACTACGTAGGTTACCTCTACCTTGGATACTTTGGAGGACTTCACACATATCAGCCCAGCCATCTAGCAGGGGGACAATACCTAGAATTTGGAGTCACAGGAATTCATCTTAACCATACTACCTTTTCTGTGGGCTTCTCTGAAAGCACTAGTGCAGTTGATCTCCATCGTGTTATTTCCAGCTTCCAGCAGAGTCCTCTTAGTGCACCTCTTGGTTTCATAGACTGAAAGTAATAAAAAAGTGAGTTCTACTATATTGTCCTTGTTCAAAGAAGCCCAGCTGAAGTACTCCTTACATAGGAGCATGCTTCTATGCATTTCCATCAACCAGAGAGTGGGAAACGCTATGAGAGGCGCTATGGTCCCTTGTCATTTCTTATGTACTTTATATATGAAAACTACCCTGAAAAGGATTATGTTTACCAATCTTGTCCCCAGCCTCCAGGTGTTATTGAGAGGTGGCTGATTGAACCTTTTCAGGGCTTGAAAATTTCATGAGTGTCTTAAAATGACAGGAGAATAGGGACTGGAGAAAACCACATCTAGATTAACATATTAAAGAAACCAGATTGCAAAGAAAGTTCACAAAACCTTCATTATCTGGGTTTCTTCCAAAAACAAAACAAAACAAACCAAAAAAAAACACCACAGTATGTTGAGAAAAGCCTGCACTCTACACACTTGGAGCATCTGGGTATTATATAAACACCTTAAAAGGGGTCATGACTCAGGGTGTTGGGGATTCTTTTACCGGCTTATTAGCCCACGTCTATTCTTGGGAATGCTTTTCCTTTCTCAATAAGCCGTTTCCCTTTTTTGTACCTAACCATGGCATCCGAGATGGGACACTTTGCCTCAGGGCGCAGGATCCAGTACTCAGCTGCCTTCTCAGCTCAGCTCCACAGCTTGGCATCCCCCAGCATGCTTTCAGTGACACTGTGGACGTTCTCATTGCTTCTCTCACCTCCACGTCTTACTTAAAAGGCTGGAATTTCTCTCCAGTGCCCAGTCTCCGGCAGAGGCTGAGACTGACAGCGTGCCTGTACTATTGTTCTCTCCACTCCTAAGAAAATTGTTCTCAAGCTTCTTGCTCAGTCTACCTCTAATTTTTTTGAATTATTGAGACTGACCCCCCCCCAAGGTACCTCAGTTTCCATGGTAACCTTAACACATTGACAAATTGACAATTTTACGGCAGTGTTGGGACCTGGGAAGAACGGTGAAAATGGGGATCTCTATGTCCTCTGCAAGGAGTGCATGCCGGAAGTTCCCGATTCTGCTTTCGGTTTTCACCAGGGTTCACAGCTTAGTGTTAACATTGTTTCAGAGAACTTGGGCTTCTGAGAAATCTTAAAAGTGAAGAGACTTTGAGGACTCCTGGAGACAGGCTAGATGGATTTTGCATTATGAGATGGATATGAATATTTATACACTCAAGGTGGAGTGTGACGTTCTAAACACGAACTTTTCCCTCGAAAGGCTCATGTGTCAAAGGCTTGAGCCACAGCAGCAGCACTATTGAAAGGTGATTAGATTGCAAGGCTTCTAACATCATTTTATTTATCCACTGATGGATTCATAAATTAATGGCATTTTGTGAGATGGTAGAAACTAGGAGGTGGGGGAGGTGAGCCACTGTGGGTGTGCCTTTGAAAGGCACACCTTAGTCCATGCTCTCCGGACCTTCTGCTAACATTAGGTGAGGTCTGATATTGTCTCACTGCACATAGACCCAGTGGCAATAAAGACAATTGACTATCAACTAAAAACTGAAAGTGTGACCCTCCCCCCAATAAATCTTTCACGCTTGAAGGTGAATTGCTCAGGTATTTTGTCATTGTGATGAAATGTGATTAACTCACTTTTTCTCTTTTGAATGAAGATTTCTACTCGAGTGGAGGGTTTGCACAAAAAGTCTCAGATTTTGGGAGCTAACAGATTTGATCCTTCAGAGGCTCTGGCCATTCCTGGTCCCAATTCCCTTCAGGACACATTTCTTACCGATACCCAATGTGGTATTTTCACCCTTTGTTGGTAGAGCCGAATTTTCACTCCATATGTGGAGTTCCACTTGCTGAAGTATCTTGGTCACCTTTTTTGCAAAGTCCTTTTTGGTTCCACTTTTACTCAGTTCTCCCTTCCAAAGAGATGTATCTAGTTAGATGGAGTCTCACTGTAATTTAAGAAATCAGAAACAAACCCGATTTCTCATTGCTTCTCTGACTAGGCGTGGTGGCGCACGCCTTTAATTCTAGCACTTTAATGCCTAGCAGAGGCAGGTGGATCTCTGTGAGACTGAGGCCAGCCTGGTCTACATAGAGAGTTCCAGGCCAGTTTGTGCTACAGGGAGACCCTGTCTCAAAAACAAAGCAAACAAAACAAAAGACAAAAAAGGAAGCAAGCATGTGCATGAGTTTGGCTGAAGGGTCCCAAAAGCCAATAATGGTAATCAATGTGCTTTGGGTTCTGTTGTGCATTTTAGGCGCATGATACAAGTCTTTGATGGACAGCCGAGGCCTTATAAATGCACCCCAGAGCTTCTCAGTCTCCATGGACATCAGACTGGGTCATTTTTGGCTGTGAAAGCCTGTCTTGGACACGTTACGAGGCTAAGCTATAGCACTGGTCTCTATGAGGTAGGCACCACGAGCCCCCCTCCCCAAATTATGTGAGCAACATTTGCGCCACAGGTATTTCCAGATTCCCTTGGGACAGAGGACAAAATGGACCATGGATGAGAAATACTCTGTCCTAAGAAACACAGGGAGCCACTGTAGCGTTCCCCAAACCAGAGTTGACTCTGCTCACCCAAATATCCACTTGTGATTCTGATCCTGTCTTCTTCACTGGAAAAAGATATTAGCAATGAAGTCAGACCCAGGAGGAAACAAACCCAGCTCATATTCATCTTTCCAGCCACTCTCAAGTTGGATCCTTTCCTGATTGCTCTGCAGTCCATCCAGTTCCCTTTTGAGAAGGTGAAAAGGCACTCTATGGTAGCATTTAAAAAATGTATTTGCCCTTTCGTATGCGTGTGTGTTTAAGTATTCTTTGACACAGTCTGTTGTTTCCCTCTTGTATCTGTCCCTCATCAGACCCTCCGATGCCCAAGCCTCATCCTTTCGTGTACCTTTTTCTATTTCCTTAATATTTTAATTGAAGTTGTGCAAATTTCATACAATAGACTTTGACTGCATTTAGAGCCCCATCTGCCCTTTCTGCCCCCCACCAAATATCATGCATTCTACTTCTCTATATATGGTTATAGAGTCACATTTGTGTCTCCAAATGTCCTTTGGGGTAGGTCCACCCACTGGAGCCTGGTTAACCTACCATAGTCTCACTCTGAAATGAAACTGATTCTCCCTCTTCCAGCAGCCACTGCTTGCTAAATAGTTCAAGTAGGGTGAGGTTTCTCATGGACTTCCTCATGTCAATGCTGAGATTTTTGTCTGGTGTGAGCTTATGTGGGACTTGTGCATGCTGTCACCATTGCTGTGAGTTCCCACGTGTAACTGACCAGCTATCTGGGAGACTGTTTCCTGACAGCCCTTTGTTCTAGGCAGAACCACAGAATTTTAAAAGGGGCTGTGGTATCTATTGTGTAGCTGCATCCTGGGATTGAAACCTGCCCTCCTAAAGGAGGCTCATTAAGTAAATGAAACTTATAAGTCTCAGGAAGTGCATGGAACTCACTAAATTCACAAGACCCACCCCCAACTTTGTACAAGCCATAATTGTTGAGGAGGGGGAGACTGTCCAATCGGATCATCTGAGCTGCCCAAAATGTGCACAGGGAGCACCACGGATGCAGTTTGGGGACTTGCCATTCTCGGGGTGGGCTTTTCAGGGATACAGCTCCCTTGAAGTCATCCACCCTCAATCACACTCTTGCTGGTAACTCCAATAAACTCAGTGGGTCACTAAGTTAGACCTGCTTTGTTATCAGTGCCTTACCTGGGGTGAATAGATATTTGCTCATATAGTCCCAGGAAGAGTCATACAATACAATACAGGTGAGTTTGTATTGTTAAAGGTGCATGCCTTTAATCCCAGCACTCCGGAGGCAGAGGGAGGCAGATGTCTGTGAGATCAAGGCCAGCCTGGTCTACATAGTGAGTACCAGGCTAGCTGGGGCTACAAGGAGACCTTCTCTCAAAAAGACCAAAAAAGCCCCATTTCTTATTATTTTATTCCAATAAATTCTGGGGTATGTTTTGTTTTGCTAATGTACAGCTAACACAGCAGTTTCTGTTGCCATTCTTGTTTACAGAGGAGGCATTTTAGTTTATAGTCTCACCACCATACAACTGGTAAATAGAAATGCCAGTTCTTCAATCAGAATAATTAAAAATGTGATATTTTTATGTGGACTGAACAAGTAAATTCTAGATAGTGAGAAGTTAGCTTATCATTGCGATAGAAAGAAGTTGTGAATAAAGGAAGAGGGAAGGCTTGGTATTGCAAGTATGAACTCGGAATTTATTATGTAGACAGATGGACATATGAACTGAATTTGCTGCTAGTGAGAGATGAAGAAGCTGAGAAGTTGTGAAGAAAATTCTAGGTATCTATTTGGAGATCCAGGAAAGAGACCTGTATTGGAGACATTTTTGAGAGGTGAGTATATGGAAATGTTTATTGATGGCATGGAATAGGATGACATTCCAGTGGAAAAGACCATCAAATACAACAAAGGGATGAAGATGATGGTAAGTAAAAAATTCTAACTCTTAAACTGGTCAACACTGGCATAGCTATCACAAGCTCTATCTGGCCAACTCCCTTTGCATAACAGAAAACATACCTGAGAGACTTACCATAACAATCTGGATGGTCAATATCAAATAGACCAGCTACCCAGTTGATGATAGGATATTTTATCACACAGCTGCATATGTAAGTACCAACTTTATTTTTACAGTAGGATACTTCTTTGCATACTGGTGTGATAAATGCACATTCATCAATATCTGTGAATCAAGAGAAGATGCTATTTAGTGTTTTTATATTACTATATCTTTTCCCCATATCTGTGGAGACTCCACTGCCCAACTGTTCTCCCTGAATTAATTTATAAACTCAGTACAATTCTCCTTTAGTTATTTCTCATATTACTGTTTTCAAACAAACAACTTAAGGAAGGAATGGCTTTATTTTGGCTTGTGGTGTACAGGAGGGAACAGGCCTTTCTAGCAGGAAGAGGTGGCCTCAGGTATATGAGTGGGTTGTTCACTTTGCCTAAGAAACTAGGAAGTAGAAAGACAGATGGATGCTGGTGCTAAGCTGACTTTTTCCTTTTTCTTCTTTTGTTTACTCTACAATTCCAGTACATGGAATTCTGCCACCCACACTCAGGGTGTGTTTAACCTCTTCACTTAAGTCTCACTGGAAACATCCTCATGGACATGCCCACAGGTGTGTCTTCTAGGTGATTCCAAATCCAGTCAGGTTGACAGTGAAGATTATCACAAATAACAGTAAGAATTCTACAAGTATTTTATAGTGTAAGACCCTCAAATACAAATAACCAGACAGACCATGAGGTGGGGACCAGCCTCGTAGAGACTGACATATCCTACGAACCCTCAGAATAATGATGAGACAGTGGTGAATGGATGAAGAGAAAATGGAATGGTAGACTAGGCTTAAAGCCGAGAACCAGATCTAAGGACACATAAAGCCTGAGATCAGGAAGCCACTAGTGTTTCTGACAGTGTATCAGATTGCCAAATTAGGGGAGAGTACCTACTGTAATGATGATTCACAGAGGTTGTTAAATTGACTTAAAACACACTCATCAGCCAAGAAGCTGCAGTGGTTTAAATGAGAAATATCCCCACTAGGTTCTGGTATTTGAACACATGGTTCCAGATGGCAGCACTGTTTGGGGAGGTTATGGAACTTTGATAAGGTATAGCCTTGCTGGAGGAAGTATGCCACTAGCATGTAGGTGTAGAGTTTACAGCCTTGCCCCACTTCTTCCTCACTTGCCCTGCTTCCTGTGTGTGGTTGGGTTGTGCTCTCTCAGCTGCCTGCTGCCTGCTTCTGTGCCTCCCCACCATTATGGATGCTCCCTCTGGAACTGTCAGCCCAAATAAACTCTTGTATAAGTTGTTTTGGGTTATGGTGTTTATTGAGGAAATAAAAGAGTAGCTAATAAAATAGTTGATACTGAAATGTGGGGCTGTTGGTATGAATAACATGAGCAGGTTTTTTTTTGAGGAATGTGGAAGACTTTGAAGGTTTAGACTAGAAAAGCAGTTGAACTCTGTAAGTAGAGCTTAATGAGTGGTTGTAGTAGGAGCCTGGAAGGCAGTAGTGCTGAGAGCAATGCAGATAATACTGGAATAGCTTAAGAGGTTTCAGAAGAGAACAAGTCTCTATTAGCAACTGGGCCAGACACTACTTTTGTGGTATTTTAGCAGAGTCTAGTTATTTTCTGTATGTGTCCTGAGAATTTACATGAGGGTAAGTTAAAAATAACAAACGTAACCTCAGTGCTCAGGAGGCAGAGACAGGTGGGTCTCTTGTGAGATCAAGACCACAAGCTCTACATAGTGAGTTCTAGGCTAGTTGGGGCTCCAGGGAGACCCTGTCCCCCCAAAACAAAAGCAAAAGCAAAAACCCAAACAAAATAGAACAAAAGAGGACTTATTTCTTTGGCAGAGGAAATTTTAAGACAGCATAACATTGAATCTGTGGAATGGTAATTACTAATTATTCTCATTCAGGTCTACAATTAAAAGTAGCAAGTGGACAGAAAGAAATACAAAATGTGCAGCTCAGGGAGAAAAAAAGCACTAGGTTCATGTAACAGCTAAGGCATGTGCTGAAAGGAAGACTAATTGTTTAAGAGATTAGTGTCATTAAAGGGTGGTGCCTTGCTCTGCACTGAAACATTTGGAATGGTGCCCTCAGGGAAAGATCTATGCAGCTAAGCTTCCAACTTGTGAAAGGAGAAGCCAAAGTGCTTAGTCCTAGAAAGTAAGTGCTTCAATATACAAAAGCTACTGCTTTTGTGGTCAAAGAGGGTGCTGGCCCATTCCAAGATGGCAGCCAAACACGGCAGTGTCATCTACCTGGTAGTGGCTTTAGAGGTGTTAAAGATGCAAATGTGAGGGTGTCATGGGTTCTCCTTAAGCAGTTTCAGAGAGTCAATGAAGCCTGGAAAATTGTGGCAGTACTGAGTTACCTGTGTGATGCTCCTGAAAGAACAGGAGGCTTGAGAAGTCATTGCATGAAGCCATGAAAGTGAAGCCTGGGTTGTGGTGGAAGCCCCAAAATGTTGGAGATGCTAGAGCCATGAAACATCTGTCAAGAAGAGCTGTTTACTGTTTAGAGAGTGGAACTAGTCCAAGAGATATATGTATGTTGTAGATACAAAGCTGTGGGGCAGAGCCATTAAAGTCCTCGGAACTAAAATCTTGGACACTGGACATGGATCTATAGGATTTGCTGTTTTCCCTGTTGGGTTTCAGTCTTTGGTCCAGTATTTGTCATTGTACCTCTATTCCTCCCTTTTGATATGAGAATGTATGTTCTATTCCTTTATATGTTGGTAATATGACATTTGTTTTATGATTTTACAGGGATTGCCTTGAGTCTCAGGAGAGACTTTGGATCTTTGAATAGTGTTGAGACTGTTAAAGCCTATGGAGACTTTTAAAGTAGTACTACATACATTTCGCATTATGACATGGCCATGAACTTATGGGGGTCAGGTAATCTTGTGTAGTTTCAATGAGAAATATTCCCCATGGGCTCAGGCTTTTGAACACTTGATCCCCAGTTGGTGGTGCTGTTTGCAGAGGTTTATTAAGTGTGATCTTCTGGAGGAAGTATGCCATTGGGGCAGACTTTGAGAGCTGACAGGCTCGCCCCACTTCCAGTTCACTCTGTGCATGGCTAAAGATATGAGCTCTCAGTGTCCTGCATTTGCTGCTATGCCATCATTGACTACCATGCTTTCTTGCTCTGATGGACTCTTCCTTTTGGAATCATGAACCAAAACAAACTCTCTCTTCCATAAGTCACTTTTTGTCACAGTGTTTTATCACAGCAACAAAAAAGTAGCTATCACAATGTGCAATAGGAACACAAGACCTCTCCCAGAAAAAAATAGGTGTTATGTAAACCACCTATAAAGGACAAGAACTAACGTGGTATAGGACTGTTAAGCTTTTGTTTTTCAAATTCACCAGCCCATTTCCAGCTTTCAGAGTGCCATTTTTCTCTCTTAATAAACTGCCCTTGTTTTTCTCGCTATCCCTATGTCCTTGGGCTAAGACATATCCGTATGTCATTGTTCCAGGACACAAGAACTCAGAAATCTCAGGGGTGCCTTTCAAGGTTCTGCTACATAGCTATAACAAAATGATCTGTCCCTGCAAAAATCCATCTGTCCTGCTGGCTGACTAGAGTTGAAGTTTAAGAAAGGAGATTGTTATGGGTAGTTTTAATTGTGAACATGACAGAAGGTAGAATCACCTAAAAGGTGCAAAAATCATCTGTCCTGCTGGCTGACCAGAGTTGAAGTTTAAGAAAGGAGATTGTTATGGGTAGTTTTAATTGTGAACATGACAGAAGGTAGAATCACCTAAAAGGGAAGTCTTAACAAAGTCTTGCGTGGATTTGCTTGGCTTGTGGGCATGCCTGTAAGGGATATTCTTAATTGGGTTAACGGAGATCTAAGACCCATCCTGATGGTGGGTAGAGCCATTATTGGGTTGGACTCTGCCTGAAGGAAAAGGAGAGAGCTAGTTGAGCACTGGCATGTATGCATTTATTCTCTCTCTGCTCTTGACTGGCTGTGACTAGCTGGCTCAGGTGTGTGCCACCTTGATTTCGACACAGTGATGGACTGCACCCTGTAAATGTGAGGCAAAATAAACTTTATCCTCTCTAAGTTGCTTTTCTTGGAGTATTTTTTTTCACATAAAGAGAAATTAAATCAATACCTAAACCAACAGAAGTTTCCCTGGGGCCAGATCCCCAGAAACCACCCATCTAGTCAGAGATGTAGGGACAAGCAACCCTGCTGAACAGCTGAACTTCTGTCAGTTATTCTAAGATCCTGGGCTCTGCATGGCATATCAATTTGTGAATCAGGACAGAAGCATGTTTAATAATGATTGAAGGAGAGCATCATAGTATCTTTACCTTCACATTTCACATGGGGCTCAACAAACAATCTCTTCTCAGCACTGGACCAGAATCCCTCGTGACAAACACAGTGGGTGCTGTTGAAGCAGACAGCATTTTCACTGCATTGAGCGCAGGAAGCTGCAGGGAACACAGCTTTCATTTATTTGTTTGTTCATACTTCCATTCAAGAAATATTCATTGAGTACCTACCAGATACCATGGTTATAACAATGTCCTTCGGGGGACCTATTTTTTATCTACCCCTTGCTCACCATAAATGCTCATGATGCCTGCCAATGTCCATATTCTTCCATAAACATCTATTTTTCCCACTTATCAAATTTCAGTGGTGAGAGCTCATGTTTCTTTTCTGAGGTTTGTCCGGCCACCCGGTCTTCATTGCTCTCCACAAGACATGTGAGTAGTGTCTTCCTACCAGGAGCAGCTCCATCCATCAATGACTGGTAGGAATGAGTTTATAAAACACAGGATCACAGGATGGGGAAAGGCCTCAGTGGCTGAAGTGCTTGCTGTGCAACCATGATGACCAGAATTCAGATACCGGGTACCCACATAAAAGACTGGAAGTGGGTTGGAGAGATGGCTCAGGATTAAGAGCACTGACTGCCTTTCCAGAGGACCTGGGTTTGATTCTCAGTACCCACATGGTGGCTAACAACCATCTGTTAATTCCAGTTCTAAGAAATCTGACATCCTCTTCTGACCTCTGTGGACACTGCGTGACACAGGTGCACTTACATATATGCAGGCAACACACTGATATACACAAAATAAAAATAATAAAATACATTTTTTAAAGCTGAGTTCAATTGAGAGGCTCTGCCTGACTAAATAGAATGGTGTGCAATCAAGGAAGCCACTGCAACTTCATTCCTCTACATGTATGTGTACACATGTGCATATGTACCTGCACACAATACTTATGCCCCACACTCATGTACTCTCCTCCCCCCAAACACTCATACATGTATACTGTTGAGTAAAGACCTACATAACTAAAAGTAAGGTATGAAGAAATTCATACATCATACCAGCATTATCCGTTATAGCTAAAATGTAGAACAACCCAATCAATGATTTAGTAGATCACTGAAAAAAATGTATTATATCCATATAATGGGATGTTATTCAGCTTGAAGAAGGAGGGACATTCCAACACATGCTATATCATGTACATGACACTCAGTAAAACAAGGCATTTGTACAAGGAAACATATCAGTGCCTCCATTCATAACCGCAGACTGGGTACTGGAAGGTGGAGAGTGGATGGGGCACTAGTGCTAACTACACTGGGTGCTCCCGTTGGGGTAAATGGACAGTCTGGGATTCAGCTTGAAGAAGGAGGGACATTCCAACACATGCTATATCATGTACATGACACTCAGTAAAACAAGGCATTTGTACAAGGAAACATATCAGTGCCTCCATTCATAACCGCAGACTGGGTACTGGAAGGTGGAGAGTGGATGGGGCACTAGTGCTAACTACACTGGGTGCTCCCGTTGGGGTAAATGGACAGTCTGGGGGCAGTTGGTGGGGGTAGATGGACAGTCTGGGGGC
>NW_008341457.1:133479-137280 GCF_000622305.1 Nannospalax galili | reverse complement strand
TGGGGGCAGATGGACAGTCTGGGGGCGGTTGGTGGGGGCATATGGACAGTCTGGGGGAGGTTGGTGGGGGCAGATGGACAATCTGGGGGCGGTTGGTGGGGATGCATGCTTAACTCTGAGAATGTGACTGAAGTACACACTTGATAATGTTTGAAAAGGTGTGTTTTTGTGTTATACATGGTTTACCACGTTAGGAAATTAGTTTTAAAGTGGTTTGTTTTGCCTCTGGAATGAGCAGCTCTGCAGGACCTTGCTATATTCAGAACTTCACCAGGGGCTCGAGCTCCCATACCAATGTCACTTGCTCAGTGGATCTCATATTTATCCCTTCACTTCCTACATCACTTCCCACTCTCAGATGGTACTTTCTGAAATTTCTTCCAAAATAAACGACTGTGGTCATGGTTGGGATTGAAGGACTCTAACACAAACGTGGGGTAAAGTAAATTTACTTCCTCAAAATGATTTGTGGCACTGTTTTATTTTGATATAGTTATTTTTGTTTGACACAAGGTCTTGCTATGTATCCTCGATCGACTTGGAACTCATTTTATACTCAGAATGTCCTTGCATTCATAGAAATCCTACTGCCCCAGCCTTCCATGTGCTGTAATTACAGATGAATGTGCATCACAGTAGCCACCCAGGACAAAGGTTTAGAAAACGAAAAACCAGAGGACACTATGTATCGACTCTGCAATTGCAGCTGGCTTTTCCCTTAGAGAACAAATGATCACGTGGAGATCACGTCAGTGTCTTCATATGGACATCATAATTGAATGCAATTACATGTATAAATGTCTCAGCTAAGTGATGGAGATGATGATGAGGGTGATGATGATAGTGATGTTGGAGGTTGGGTAACAGTTCTTGGAGCACGCAAAATATAGAAAGCACCAAAGCTTCAGTCCTTCCACACTTGACAATGGCCCCTTCACTTCCATGAAGGAAAATTCCAGATCTTGATATCCTTTCCCTTGGTCTTAAGTGTGAATAAACTCACCTGAAGAAGTCATCTCTTCTGACCTTGACAATGCCAGCAGGATACTGAGAGCTGAAAGAGAAGGAGGAGGGAAGCAGTCTTACTGTGTTCCTCTGGGGCTCTGGCTGAGCTTGGGAATGCTGTGGGCTTTGGAGCCCCTATAAAAGACCCTTCTGTACTCATGCATACTTCACTCTATACTGGTCAGGACCAATCATGTGGAGCCTGAAAATACAGAAGAATCAGTAGTACATCTGATTGTACCAGTGTGTCTTAACTTCTGAAAACCCAACAGAAGATTCCGATGTTTCTCTTTGCTCACCATGTAGAAGCCAAATTTCCAGACTGTAATCTGTATTCAGTGGTCTCTCTTGCCAGTGCAGCTAACTGCACCCTGTCCAATCGATAGATAGCTGCTTTGTAGCAATTTCCTCTAAGATAAAACCTTCCATTTTGAAAGGAAGCTGAATAAACAACAGGATGATCTAAAGAAAGGGAAACAGCCGAGCACGGGGGCACACGCCTTTTAGTCCCAGCACTTGGGAGGCAGAGGCAGGCAGATCTCTGTGAGTTCGAGGTCAGCCTGTTCTACATAGTGAGTTCAAGCCAGCTGGGGCTACAGGGAGACCCTGTCTCAAAAAGACCAAAAAAGAAAAAGAAAGAAAAGGAGTCTAAAGGTCTAAAGGAAGGCAAAGAGCAGAATGTTTTGAGGGAAGGTGAAAGGTCCATCTTTGAGGGAAGCTTGTTAAACTCAGGAAGTAAACAACCAAATAGCTTCAGGAAGTCCCTGAAATTGACCAGGTTCCCTAGGCCCCTCCCTCCCCACGCTGTATATAAGCCCTAAGCATACAGAGAAATACTCTCAGGCCAGCTCAGCTGCCTGGAAAAGACACTCTCCAGCCTGCTGAGCTGCCTGCTGGTTGTGCTGTGTGTCTCAGGTTTTCTGCTTTGGTGAGCTATCACCCATGATGGGGTGGGGTTTGGTGATGCAACTGTCTTTAAGTCATGTCTCCTTCTGTAAGTAACCACTCATATTCCTCTAAGTAACCCCAATAACACTCATTTGTTAATCAAGTTGGATTTTGGTGATATCCTTTATTTGGTCTGTCGTTGGTTCTCTATCTGGGGTGAGTAGATGTTTGTTCATGTCTCCACAGGAATAGCACAACAATAGTAGAAATTGTAACACAAAGAGAAACAGATACATTGTGTGACTTTTCCTGTGGAGTGTATTTATATTCATCTTGGAAAGAGAAGGTAACAATTCAAAGAAATGATTCAACCCAAGTCAATCTTAGGGAATCACTGAGTTTAACTGTGGTTACTTACAGGAGCATGTGTGAGGTCTTACAGGCACGTGTGTGAGGTCTTACAGGCACATGCATGAGGTCTTACAGGAACATGCATGAGGTCTTACAGGAGCATGCATGAGGTCTTATAGGAGCATGCGTAAGGTCTTACAGGCGCATAGAAAACTGATGCTATCAAAGCATCTCTCTCCTAATATAGCAATTACTATTGTTTATATGTCCTTTGAGAGTCAGGGGGCCAGGTGTGCTTTTTGAACCCCCCTCCCTTTCAGAAGGAAATATTAGTGGGCCTAGTGATTGACAACTTTAAACAAGTGACTACATCTGTTCTGACTTAAAGATGGCAACATTCATGCCATGCCCTAGAACAGAGTTATACAGCAAGCTAAAGTTGATTTCAATGATAAATTCTTAACTCAAGAGAGTTAAGATATTATCATTACACCACAGAACCCTAGAAGCTCCCTTATGCAGCAGATGGTGATTAACACAGATACCCACAACTGGCCAACATGCAGAGAATAAGAGGCTTCAGAGTGCTTATCCTTGAATAGGACACGTATGTCAAACTTCTGCCTCCCAAGGCTCATAGATCATTGTGGAAGAGGGGGTGGAAAGATTGTAAGAGCCAGAGGTGGTGGGTGACCACAAGGAAACAGTTTTCTAGACATCTGAGCAGTTACTCATTTGAATTCACAGCAATGGTGACAGCACACCCAAGTCCCACTTAAGCTCATACCAGATAAAATTGCAGCATAGATGTGGGTAAGAAACCCCAACCCTACCTGAGAATGTATTGGCAACTACTGGCTTCTGGGAGGGGGAGAGCCAGTCTCATTTAAGGGTGAGAGTCTTTGTAGGTTGACCAGGCTCCAGTGGATGAACCCATATGGAAGAGCATTTGGGGACACAAGTTTGACTCTATCAGCCTTAATAACTACATAGGAATCATATCTATATCTATCTATATCTATATAGATATGGAGAGAGAGTAAGCGAGAGAGAACATGAAGTGGAGTGAGGGAAGTAATGGGGTGCAGATGGGAGAGGGGATGAAAATATATTGTATGAAATTCATAAAAGGGGCTGGACAGATGGTTCAGTGGTTAAGAACACTGGCTGTTCTTGCAGAAGACCCGGGTTCAAATCCCAACACCCACATGGCAGCTAACAACTGTCCATAACTCCAGTTCCAGGGGATCCAACAGCCTCTTGTGTCCTCCGCGGACATTGCATGACACAGGTGCACTTACCTACATGCAGGCAATACACGCATACACATAAAAAGTTTTACTCAGCAGTAAAGAAAGATGAAATCATGAAATTGGCAGGTAAATGGATTGGACTAGAAACTGTTATGCTAAGTGAAGTAACACAGACTCAGAAAAAAAATCGATATATGTTCTCCCTCATATATGGATCCTAGAACCGGACTCTGATAAATAAGTATGCAACCAGACATAACTACAGGAACCGGGATAATGGAAAGAAAACAGGGAGGTAAAGGAG
>NW_008341457.1:53272-132504 GCF_000622305.1 Nannospalax galili | reverse complement strand
CCCCAATTCTATCCAAAGGAATACTGACAATGGATTGCTGTAGATGAGGAACAGCTGATCCTCCTGGAACAGGGACCTCTGGCTGACTAGATTTATCAGAAGGACAGATGGGGGCAATAGATGGGGGTCCTGACAACACAGTGGACATTGGCAGGGATGACAGAGTATGGAGGCTCTAGAGGGAGAAGAAGGCTGTTTATCTGACGAGTTTATATTCATACTCAGATGCCACGGAACTCAGAAAGTAAGTGACTGTGACCAGTAATAGTCATATATATAGAGATTAGAAATGCATGTGAAAACGTCTCAATGTCAGTTGCCTTAAAATGAATTTTTCTGTATGAAACTGTATTTTAACAACGAAGTGGAGATCTTTTCTAAACATTAAAACCTCATTTAATTTTATGTCTTGTAGAGTTTATAATCAGTAAAAGATTGTACAAGCGTAATAATTCCTCTGTAAACCTAAAAATGTACAGCCAATTTTGAAAGAGATGTACCCTAGCTCAGAAAAATGTTATTGAATAGGTTAATGCTGTTGTAATGAAATGCTTCTTCTAATTAAAAAAATAAATAAATTAATTAATTTTAAAAAAAGGACAGAAAAAAAACAAAAAAATTTTTTTTAAGTTCAATAAAATTATATTCCTATAAAACATTATTTTTTAAAATCTGCATTGTATTTTGTATACTGAGTCTCTGAAACGTAGTGCATATTTTGAGCATGTAGCACATTAACTGCATCCAAATCAAACATATTCTTGACGCTCAGGTGATGCTTGATGGATGGGTATGATGTTAGATGCAACTTCTGTGACTATGTCATTCTCAGCAAAGAGAGACAGAAATAGGAAGCACAGACCACATGTTGTCACACCACACATCCTACAGCTGTGCTGAATACCTTGACAGACCTTTCCACAGCCTGCTGTGGCCTTTTTCTCCTTTCATGCTTTCAAAAGAGATAAGCTATGCTGACATTTCAGATGTCCAAATGGAAAGAGCTGAGGACAGAACTGTCCCACTGTTAACCAGGTCCATTATTATTCCATTGGCCCCTTACCTGGAAATGTCCCAGAGACCTTTGGAATACTTGCATCAGTCACAAATACTAGAAAAAACAATGCTGGACTGGAGAGGTGGCTCCACAGTTAAGAGCACTGGCTGCTCTTACAGAGGACCCAGGTTTAGTTTCTCCACCCACATGGTGACTAACAACCATCTGTAACTCTAGTACCAGAGAATCCAATGCCCTCTTCTGAACTCCGAGGATATTGTACAACATGGATACACTTACATACATGTAGGCAATACACTCATAAACATAGAATAAAAATAAATAATAATAATAAAAAATGCTTAATTGGGTGAAATAAACTGGCCTTAGGCCCATTTCCTTGGGCACAACAATTTCCTTACTCCAACTCTCTTACAGAGTTTCTTAAATGAATTAATTCTGGGCCTGGAGATCTGGCTCAGCAGTTAAGAACACTGGCTGCTCTTGCAGAGGATCCAGGTTCTGTTCCCAGCACCCACATGGTAGCTAACAACTGTCCTTAACTCCAGTTCCTGGGGATCTGATGCCCTCTTCTGGCTTCCATGGGTATCTCACACACATGGTGCATCTACATACATGCAGGCTAAACATCAAGTAAAAATAGAGCATGTTTTAAAAAAGAGGAAATTCCTCTCTTGTGAGTTGGGTGAAGCCTTTTCTTCACCCTGTCATTCTGTCTTTCTCCCTATCTAACCCTTTGCTTAAAGGTTGATCAGTCTCTCTGATTTCATCTCAATTTGTCCCCCCCTCATGAAAATTCTAGTAATTCAATAACTGTGGCAAATTTGGAATGAATAATCATGCTTTGAAGATGACCCATTTCTGGGCCATGTTCTTGTACAGAAATTTCACATTGTTTTGATGAGAGCGCATTTTAGGGTTAAAAGGGATTTTACAGTTAAAGATGTGAATGTTGGGAACTCTGAGGAAGATAAATAAGAGGGTCTAGGTTTGCAGCTGCATATGAGGTAGCCAAGCTAACCAGATAAGAGGAGGAACAAGGTTGTGGGCCAAAAACAAAGCCAGCCCTAACAGGCTCAAAACAAATCAGGTGAAGTGCCCACCCCTTTCTAAGGAACATATGCAAGGCACTTTCATACATTCTTGCATCTAATTGCAATGACTAAATGTCTTATAGAAAACCTCCACATGCTGAGACCAAGAGGGCTGGGAGTAAGTGAAGGCTGGGGGCTGGTGTGGGGCTAGGACTGGCCCCGTTCCTCAAGAATGCATGAGCTAAGGAGCCGGTGCTGGTCATGTCCTTTGCTGTGGGGGGGGCCTCTCTCTAATTCTGCCACCACTCAGCCCCTATACCACATATGCCATCATGATCAGCCAGGCCACACCCTACAACTACCCAGTGCCCCTGAGAGATGACAGCAACGTGCCTGATGTGTCCAGCCACCCCCAGGACCCTGACAACTCCTCAGACAAGGAGCCATATGTGAGGTAACCAGGAAAAACTGCAGCTACATCCCGAGAAGAACCGTAGCTGTGATGAGAATTAGCGCCCCAGGGTCAGGAAAGACATGAGTTTGTGGTGAACTGCAAGCCGATCACATAAATATGATGCTAAAGAGAGCATGGTTTCATGATGGCTAGAAGACCCAGCCAAGGTAGGTGGCTAGGAGACCATGCCAAGTTCAAGGGCCAGCAGAGCAAGCAGAACCCAATGGCTGACAAACCCAGGTCAAGGAAGAGAATCAATGAGGGCTTACGTGTATGACCACATCCTAATTGGGTGAATAGCACATGATCATATCCCTGGTTATACCAGGGAGGCACGCACAGAGCCTGTGGCCTCCCCATTGGCTCAGCACATGATATGACCAGAGAATTCGCCAATCTTAATAGAAATTTCTTCAGCCTTTGCCCTAAGTCCTATACAATCCCCCTAGACAAACAGCTTGGTGGCAGCTCCCTCCAGGCCCCTTCTACTATAGGAATCTTAGTGTTTCCTGCTCTTTCCTTTTTTGTTGTTTTCTGTCATTGTTTTTGAGACAAGATGTGCCAAGTAGCCCCAGATGGCCTGGAACTTACTATGTAGATCAGGCTGGCCTCAATTTCACAGAAATTATCCTGCCTCTGCCTCCTGAATGCTGGGATTAAAGGCATGCACTACTGGACCTTATTCCTACTCTTTATTTTTTATTTAATTAAATGAATTAATTTATTTATTTTTATTTTATGTGTATGAGTGTTTTGCCTGCATGTATATGAGTACCTCAATGTATGCAATGCCCATGGAGATCAGAAGAGGGCATCAGATCCCCTGGAACTGGAGTTACAGATAGTTGTTAACCACCGTGTGGGTACTGGGAACTGAACCGGGTCCTCTGTGAGAATAATCAGTGCTCTTCACCACTGCGGCAGCCCTCCAACTTTCTTACAAAGCCTTCTTTTGTCAGTGTCTACATCCCTGTCTACAATGACTTGAGAGGATGAGCTTGAGCCACTGTGAAGGCAATGGAATCCTTAGACTGACTTTGTTTTTTGTTTTGCTTAGTTTTGTTTCTTGTTGCTGTCATAAAATGCTCTGACAGAACATTTAAGGGGGGAAAAGTTCATTTAGCTCACAATCCCAGGTCACTAACAGTCGTTGTGGGGAAGTGTAGGCAGCAGGAACTTGAAGTGCTAGTCACATCACACCCAGGCCAGGAGCAAAGAACAATGGATTGATGTTTCCATGCTGGCACGCAGCTTGGTTTCTCTACTCTTATACATTTCAGAATCCCCTTCCTAGGGAATGACGCCACCCACCATGGGTGGGTCTTCCCATCTGGATTAAAGTAAACAAGACAATCCCACACAGTCATGCCCTTAGCACAACCCCATCTAAACAATTCTTCTAGGACGCATCCCAAGCAATTCTAAATTTTGTGGCATTGATAGTTAAGGCTAAGTGTTCCAGTGAGCATTGGCTGTCCTGCACCATAGTCTCTGGTCTGAGAAAAAGAGCATCACTCTCAAAGGTCTGAGTGAATATTAACATTGGAAATGGAAATCCGGAAAATGAAATCTCTTGCTTGGTCGTCTTGTATCACTCCCTAAAGGGGAGAGGCTGTGAATGACGAGCTACCTTATAAAGGGACTTTTTCTCTTATCCTTTTCATCACTAGGTAGTTGTGTTGGAATCGTTTGTTAAAATACAGAGCCATCTGCTGTTTGAGACCAACTTCATCTTTCACTAATACAGCAAAAATAGTCTAGAGAATTGAGAAATGTGTCATGCTGATGGCTCATTGTATTGCCAAAACATAAGATGAGGGGCTGGAGTTGGATCAGCAGTTAAGAGCACTGGCTGCTCTTGCAGAGGACCTGGGTTGGTTCCCAGCATCCACACAGTGGCTAAAAACCATCCAGGCCCAGAGAATCTGACACCCTCTTGTGACTGTGGGCACTACACAACACAGGTGCACTTACATGCATGCAGGCAATACACTCATACACTTAAAATAAAAATAAAGCAAGATGGGGGTGGTCAGTGAGATGGCTCAGCAGGTAAAGGCATTTGCTCTCAAGCCTGAGGACCTAAGTTCCCATGGATATTTTTATTGCCTTAGAGATCAAAAGCCCAGAGAAGGTAAATGCATATGTCTCGGTGGTTGTACATATTTAGAAACAATTCTCCTCACATGCACCTGATAGGTTCATCAGTGCAGCTGATACCGGAATCTGCACCTTACCTTATGACAGAGGGGCTTCTTATTATGTTAATGACTTCCTAACTTTCTCTTGCAGTAACCAGGAGGCATACCAGGAGTGTTTGGGACATTCTGTGTCTCTCATGGTGTTCTCAGGAGGATGGGACTCAAATTACCCACAATAAATTAATACATTCTTATCAGTTCTCAATCCTTCCTAGATAGTATGACCTACTTCCTTTTTTGGTACTCCCTGATATCCTCCCCAAAATAAAATAAACACATTTTTTTCCTTGTTTTTTTCTTAAAGTTTTACTTTGAGCTAATTGTGGGTACATATGTAGCTGTAAGAAAAATTTCGAAGTAGTCAAGTTTGTACATACCTTTGATCCAAGCTCTTTGGATGCAAATGAATTATATGTTTAAAGTCAGTTTGGGCTACTCTTAACCACTGAGCCATCTTTCCAGCCCTGTTGTGACATGTTGGGGGACCCTGCTGTGAAGGTCGCAGTCCACCATGTTGGCTCAGAATGGAGGATTCCCTTTCTCAGCAGGGGCTTCCTACTCTCTTCCTGACCTTATTTGGAAAGTGTCACCAAGCACAGATGCCTGACCTTATTTGGAACATGGCCTTTGACATGGTTCCCTGCAAAAGCTGCCCCTGGCTTTCCCTTATGATAATTAGGCATTTCACTACAGCCAGGCAATCCCACCTCCCCTCTCTACATGATACGGTCCTCCTGCCACATTCAAATAAAGCATACTGTGAACACCTATCAGGTAAAACTTTGGCTGCCATCTTCACCCTATACCCCTCACCTCCCTGAATAAATGAGCTATCTCATTGAAGCTGACTCCTGGGAGGTTTTTCCATTGTACTCATGGCCATCCTAACCCTGCTCGTCACCTCTATTCCCTTTGTCTTTGTGGATCCGTGGTCAATAACCCACGAGGGAAGAGAGACCCACAGCTGGCAACCAATGTGGGGCTCCTGGAATGTGTGGAGTTTGTGAGTACCCCCTTTATGAGGGTAGCGGCATTTCTGCCTTGGCCATCCCACCCTGAGGATCGGCAGCCCCTCCTTTCACCCTTTTACTTTTGGCCTGAGTCTTCCAGAGGGTCCATACAAGATGAAAAGGGCAATTGAAGCTTTCTGATCAGGGCCACTCCCTGATGTTAGCTGAAGGCTCCTAGTCCTCTGAATGGACCCCGACTGCCCACCCGGGTGTCAGCAAAGACCTCCTATCTATATGTCTCTCTACTGTAAAACCTGGTTATACAATGACCAGTTAAAAGCTCCTAGAGCAGTCGCCGGTTCTCTGAAATTTGCGGTCAGGCTTGCACTCTGGACTAGTTAGGAATTCCCTGTGATCTCTGGGTCTCGGGAATGTTCCACCAGGTTGTGGCATTTCACCCCCTTTCCTTTTCTACCTTGGACAACACCCCTAGAAACAAGGGATCCCCAAAGTTCTAATAAGGCTGGGTGACTATTGGAGCATTTAAAGAATTTAAATTAGCTTGCCCTGTAACAAAAAACAAAAAACAAAACCAAGGGATTTAAAGCGGTGGGGTGGCTGTGGAGCATTTAGAGAATTTAAGGCGGCTTGCCCCATGGACAAAGGGAAAAGGGATTTTAAAAGCCATTTTTTTTCCATAAACTTTTTTCTCAGGCAGAGGGGCTCAAAATTTTGATCTTAGGATCTATTGGGCACCACACAAGCTGTGCTCAGGCCATGTGGTCCTGAGGCAGCTGCTTTCCTAACTGGATCCTAGCACTTTAAATTTCAGTATACATGGAAAGCCGTGTGCCATGCTTGAGACATATGCTTTCAGAAAAACAACCCAGTGATTTATTTGCTGGACATAGTGCCCTGTTCCTTCTGCTGCCTTCATGAGTGTCTTTTCCAGCATAGCTTGTATCTAGAAATGAAAAGATCCAGAAAACTTTGCTTGGCATTACAGCTGCTATGGTGAGAGACAAATTCCTTTGGTTTGCTTTTCTATTTAGGGCCCATATATATATTTACATCTAAAGGTAGTTTCAAGTCTAACTTAACTGGGATGCTTGGTAAAAGTAAGAATGGTTGCTGTCTACATTTAATCTGTGAGACATGTGAATCCAACAGGGCTTGTATCCTGATGGGGGATGGCATTGTTTTATCATGGGACTGTGCTCGCTAACATGGCCATGTGGCCTAGTCACCATCATGGCTGCTGACCTCACCAAGAGGGAGGCAAACATGTGGCCTGGTCTCCATCTTGGTTGATGACATCATCAATATGGGTACAGTCACATGGCTTGGTTGCCATCTTGGACAGTGACTTTTCAAAATGACAGTGACCTGTGAGACTTGCTGCCAGATTAATCCAACCACATGGCATGATTCAAAACAGTGATACCCAAAAAACTTACTGGTCAATTTATTTTTGTTTTGGATTCTTGATGAGATCATATAAAAGCAATACATTTTTATTTCAGACTAAGGAAGTAATGCCAGATCTCCACAATGGGAGTCCAGATTTTTCCCTGCTTCTGAAGGGGATTACTTTGAGTTTTAACTTCTTGTATGGTATATTTACTTGTTTTTAAAGATGACTTTTAAGTTTTTACATTGTTTAAAATGTTTACAGATTTTTAAAAAGAAATTATTTTTATGTTTTAACATTTGTTTGCATAACATCCTTTACCTAATAGTTTTAAAGGAATTATTTGGATTTTAACATCTTTTTATATGGTATTTGCTGATTTCTAAAAGTAACTATTTAAAATTATTACTGTTTCTGCATAAAATATTTGTCAGTTTCTAAAGAGACCTTAAAGTTTTTCTAGCCATATGCCTTCCAGACTATCCAGTTACAAAGGGAGCTGACACCTTGTGATGGCTAGACCTGAAAAGATCATAGGAATTCACTGTACTCCAGGCCAACCCTTACAAGAGACAAGCTGCTACAGCACATAGTTACAACATTGGGAGGTTCAAAGGGATAGCCTACTTGGGTGGGAGGCTTAAGATTCAGGCTCCACTGGTCTTAATTCCTCCATTTTCTGCATTGTGGTTCTAAGCCCGTTTTTCTCTGAAATAGAGTATTTTCCTCTCTGATGCTCAGCTGCTGTGTGCTTGCTTTTGTCCCTGCCACATCATTCCATGGGTACTTTCTAGTTACAATGTCATAAACAGACTAAGGAAAAGAGTATTTTGATATTGTCTCTTTAAAAGTTCTTTTAGGTACCATTGTTTTCTATGTTTTCCCCAGGTTATGGGTACTTAATCCAAGATTATGTATAATAAATTATAAAATGTTTTCTCTAGTCCAGACTGACAGCCCTCTTAAAAGAAATTCACCCTGCGAGTTAACAGGCTTGCCTTAGTTAAAAGTGAACTATGGATAAACAATTTAAAAACTTTTAGGCTAAAGAAAATGCCTTTTTGTATTAATTATGTTGGCAAATTGTCATGTGCTCTTTGAGCTCACTGAGATGCTGACTCTGGGGATGGGATTGGCCCTCCCCCTTTAGACTCAAGCCCATTATCTCAAGATATGTTCTCCAAGACTGTTTTCCAGGTTCAGGCTGGCCCCCCAATCCTGTGACAAGGAGGAGAACAACAAAATAGCCTAAGAGTGAAGGCACTGTGCAGTTGAGAACTGCTAAGGTGTAAACTAATTTTGACAGAGGGTATTACTGTTTCTCTATTTGGTCACAATACTGAGTAAAGTCACTAACACAGACTAATGTAAAATGTATGGTAAATACAAAGATAAATTTAACTGCTTAATAAAAAAACAACAGGTCTACATAGTGAATTCTGGGGCTACAGAGAGACACTGTCTCAAAAAGACCAACAAAACAAAACAAAACAAAACAAAACCAAAAACCAACAGGATAGACTTTTTTTAAAAGAGAGAATCGTCTGCCTAGATTTTCTCAGTCAGTAACTAAAGCATGACAGTTTTCTTAAGCTGATTATGCTGGAGATTGTAAACATCAATTTGATAATGTTTAACTATGTACCAATAACTTCTTTCGACCTAAAGAAAGGTTTTGGTAGTCCACTCTCTAAACTACATAAAGTTAAAAAAAAGATTTTTAACTGTTTTGTGTTTTCTATAAGGTTTACCTGGAAACTTATAAAGCACAGTGTGTACACGGGTAATATTAACTTATTACATTACCTTATGTATATAATTTAGATTCCATGTTCTTTTGATAAGATGATGCTACACACTACTTTCTTCCTAGTCAAACAACTACCATCTTCATGGCTTCAGCTGTGTCCAGTAGCAAACAATCAAGATTGGATTTGTTGACTTGAGTATTGTATTTTTTAATTAAAGGAGGAGGGGTAAACAGGGTCATTAGACCCTCACCTGAGTATCCAGTCGCTCTTCTTCCTAGTCAACTGTATGTAATTTAGCCCTAATCATACACGGTCTCCTGGATTTGGAGATGACTAAAGCACATAATCTGGGGAAGGCTAGGAAGAGAAGGTTTAATCCATGCTGGGTAAAAGGATTTCCAGTGTGCATACCTTCACGTTGCTCATACACCTCGGCAACCCCTCAGTCATCTCTGTAAGTAAGCTCAGTAAATTCATTGGTTTTCCAGAAAAACTTTAATGTAATCTAACATTGGTTTGATACTAAAACCTATGTCTCACAGTTAAAAAAATGTGTAAAAGATGTTCAAAAGACATAAAAATGGACATATTTTATTTAAAAGGTTTTATATATAAAAGATAAAAATAAAAAAGCCTAAGCAAATGATAGCGGCCTATGTAGGTTTATTAATGATCTATCAAGGATGAGACAAAGATAATATATAAATAATCTTAAAATTTCTAATGTCACAGTTTAGTCAACTAGTTTAAGGATATCTCATCAAGGTTTATTTTAAAATGTTTGGTTTTAGCCCAAGCTTTATTTACATAGCACATGGTAATTAAAAGTACCAGACTGGTGTTACTAACCTTCCTGCATTTTAATAACCAGACTTTGAGGCCTATACTAATCTGGTCAGAGGGTATGAAAGGGACAATTTTTTTTCCTTGCCCTGCAAGGTTGGCTAGTTCCGGGGGTTATGGAGCATTTCTCAAAATGTCCTGTAACTGTGGTGAGTCACCTGTCCTCTTGTTCAGGGAGGCCATGGAGACCCCAGAAGATGGACTTGAACCAGTGTCCAGTCTGCAAAGAGGAGGGTCAACACAGAGGAAACATTTCCTCCATGCTTCCAAGTGAAGCCCAGGTCAAGCAGGACCTCTTGACTTATCTTCATGTAGATGGAACTGGTAAAAGAAAAGCCTGAGGAGCCAGGGGCTCCCTCCACAAAGCCTATGTAACCCCCTAAAACAGGTCCTCAAATGACCTTAAAAGTAAAAAATAAATTGGTTTATTTGGGCCAACTACTCAGGAATATGACTTTAACTCTTGATCTAAAATACTGTAGTGCTCACCTGCAGCTGAGGGAGACAACTCCCTATTGCTCTAAAATGATGGCTAAATTTGTTTTCTCTCCCTATCTAGAGGCCACCTCAGAGGGAGCTGATTCTATCCACTCCAACAGTTATCGAAGTGCCTGACAACAAATCCTGAGTGCATCAGTCATCAGTCCAGCCTTGGCTGGCAAAAGAAAAATGAGGAGGAACCCAATAGACAGATGCTTTTGAAAGCCCTCATCAAGAAATTCCAATGGACTTTAATTTGGACATTTTCTGGTTCCCTGCCTAGAAACTGTAATACTAACTACTCTTGCCTTTACTTTTCCTTGACATCTCCTAGACACCAGTCAAGGACCTTCTTTTCTCCTCGTGGTTAAGAGTTATGCAATTTGGGAGTCTTTTAGATAGACCCACTGAAGGGGGTACCCCAATTGTCTCACCCTGCGTCCCTGTTCAGCATGGAAGAAGCCAGAGCAGTCTGTGTCCCAATTCCCTATTGACAATTTGGGTAAGCCTCTTCAGGGGATGGTATGCTAAGAATAGGAGATAGAAATTGGCTAGGCAGCTAGGGTAAAAAGACCCCAAAGAAAAGTAGCCAGTTTCTTTCTTGGCTAAAAGTCAAAATGTCCTTTGGCCTTTTAGCAAAGTACTCTGTTCCAAAGGCCAAAAACATTAAAAGTATTTGGGATCTCTTATCCCCAAAAGATTTTAGGGTTACCTCTTCAGAGGGGGGAATGTTACAATATCAGTAGCCCCCTGATTATGCTGTGTGTTATCCTGATGCTTGCTTCCTGCCTTATACAATTTCTTGGATGACAAATTGTCACCATTGCTGAAATTACTACCAATCAGGTCATGGTCTATTATCAGACCTTGGATTCTCCTGATATAGATGAATTGGCTCTTGAAGCTTATGATGACACTTCTTCATTATAAAACAAAATGGGGATATATTGGGGGACCCTGCCGTGAAGGTCGCAATCCACCATGTTGGCTCTGAATGGAGGACTCCCTTTCTCAGCAGGGGCTTCCTACTCTCTGCCTGACCTTATTTGGAAAGTGTCACCAAGCACAGATGCCTCACCTTATGTGGAACACAGCCTTTGACATAGTTCCCTGCAAAAGCTGCTCCTGGTTTTCCCTTATGATAATTAGGCATTTCACTACAGCCAGGCAATCCCACCTCCCCTGTCTACATGATACGATCCTCCTGCCGCATTCAAATAAAACATACTGTGAACACCTATCAGGTGAAACTTTGGCTGCAATCTTCACCCTATACCCCCCACCTCCCTGAATAAACGAGCTGTCTCACTGAAGCTGACTCCTGGGAGGTCTTTCTGTCGTACTCATGGGCATCCTAACCCTGCTGGTCGCATCTGCTCCCTTTGTCCTTGTGGATCAGTGGCCAACGACCCACAAGGGAAGAGAGATGCACAGTGAAAGTTTTTAAAAATGTCAGATTTACTTTAGGTTTGGTTTTGTTCACCAAGAATTTCCATTTTACTCAGTATTGTTTCTTCTCTTTTTTTTTCCTTTTTGAGACAGGGTTTCCCTGTAGCCCCAGCTGGCCTGGAACTCACTGTGTAGACAGGCTGGCCTTGATCTCACAGAGATCTGCCTGCCTCTGCCTCCCTAGTGCTGGGATTAAAGGTGTGTACCGCCATGCCTGACTTCAGTACTATTTTTTGAAAAGACTACCTTTAGGTTCTGTTTGAAATATCTCAGCTAGTAACTGCAATATAGAGATTCAACAGCACAGTCACACGAAGTTGACAGATTTGTGTATATAATCTTTAAAACTAGGATAACAAAGACATGGGAGAGGAGAGACGTCTGCTCTACTCACCTGTGACACACAGCAGGCACCTGTTTCCCATCTCTCCAATATGCTGTGACTGATGGTTTAAGAATGCCTTCAGCAGGACTCAACACAGTTCCTGGAATGAACGAGCCCCATGAGTACCAACTCCTGGAGCCCAGGAGTTGACCCAGATAAACAACACAAAACCCATCATTTCAGCCTCTCCTGTTATCCAGTAACTCTGCACCTACACTCTGTCTCTCGAAAAATATGCTACAGGGGTGATCAGAGTGGGGTTGATTGTTGGAGTCATGTCTATTATCCATCGAATGGTGA
This sequence comes from Nannospalax galili, assembly GCF_000622305.1. Taxonomy (NCBI): domain Eukaryota; kingdom Metazoa; phylum Chordata; class Mammalia; order Rodentia; family Spalacidae; genus Nannospalax; species Nannospalax galili. Next base: position 120,228 of record NW_008341457.1, on the reverse strand, counting down.
ATCATAGTGCATTCAACTCAACTAAATTGTTCTGGAGTTGAAAATCCTTGCCTACTTCAGTTAGTAAAATCTGTACTGTGGAATATTCAAGTAAAACTACTCTGATTATTTTTATATAATTTTTCACTGAAGGTCATATATTCAGAAAGACCAATGTATTTACACATGATATGGAATTGTACAACAGTCTCATGAAGATGAAAACATGCCATTGCTTCAGACTTGCCACTTTCTGTGATTTCACTTGATAGCTACTCTTATAGCAGCTAGGGAGTATACAGTGTACTATAATTAAATTTAATCACTGCTATGCTATAAAGCTCTAAAACTTTTTCTTCCTTTTGAAATGCATGAAACTTTGAACTCTTTGACTATCAATCTATTTCTGAATATGCCTTACCTCGGCCTTGATAATTAGCACTCTACTTTCTAATTCTGAGCTTCACATTCACATTTCATTCTCTTTTTCTTGGAGTTAGGTTCATTTCTATTGAGGTTTTCTCTCATTCAAAGAAATGTAAAGTCTGGGTCTGGGGAGACGGCTCACTGGGATAGTACACTGTCTATGAAAGCATGAGGATTGGAGTTTGAATCCCAGCACCCATGTAACAAGCCAATCATGGCTCCATATGCTTGTGAACATGGCATTAAGGGGCTGAGGTGGGTGGATCCTGGGATCTTGCTGACCAGTCCTCCTACATAAATGGCAGCTTCCATTTCCAGTAAAGATAGTGTCTCAAGGGAATAAGGCAGAGTGATAGAGGAAGACATCTGCTGCCTTCTGGCCTCATGTACATTCGTACAGGCATGGGCATGTACACCCCCACACTGATGTGATTACAATACAATACACATACACAGATGGAATGATGTAGGGAAAAAAACCGTCTCTCTTTAGATGATAAATCTAGACTTAAAAAGACTATGAAATAAGCCATCCTGATCAGTGTTTTAAGTCAAATATTTTAAACATTAAAAGTTTAGATATTACAAATTATTAAAAACAGTTGTCATCTGACCCCAGTTAGAACGACCATTATCACAAAATGAATAGCAAATGATGGCAGAGATATGGAGGAAAGGGATGCTCTTGCACTTCCTAAGAATGTAAATTGGTGCAGTAATAATGAAGAAGGGTGTGGTGGTTTACAAAAACTAACAGTAAAAGCAGATCTCCAGTATGACCACCTAACATATGTACTTCCTAAGGAAGTGAAATCAGTGGACCATGAGGCTATGTATGCCCATGTTCAATGTCAACCATTCCACATCACAGTTCACATGATATAGAGCCAATGATTGACTGGACTATGACTACGTGTTTCATAGGCCAAATGAAAAACTACTCACCTTTATGGAAGAACAATATCTTGTCATTTATAGTGACATTGGTGCATCTACAGATATTTTATTCAGTGAAAAAAGCCATATGTAGAAGCTAAAACAGTGGACTTGAACATGAGCTAGAGGCCCTTAGAAGCTGGGAAGCATGTGGTTGGCAAGGGGCAGCAGGTAAAGGAAGGCTGAATTTCATGAGTCCACTGGAAATACATGCACAAGAATGTCACAGCTATATCCAGTAAGATGTAGAATTAATACATGCTAGTCAAGAACAGATAAAATGATTTTGTCCTTTTTAATTTGATGATTTCTCAACTGTTGAATTGTTATTTATTTATTTTTTATTTATTTTTAAAAATTTTATGTGTACTAATGAATTGTCTGCATGTAGGTAGGTGCACCCATGTCATGCAATGCCCAGAGAGCTCAGAAGAGGTCATCGGATCTCCTGGAACTGGAGTTACTGATGGTTGTTAGCTGTCATGTGGGTGCTGGAAATCGAACCTGGGTCCTCTGCAAGAGCAGTCCGTGCTTTTAACCTCTGAGTCATCTCTCCAGCCCCCATTCCTTTTTGTAAAAAAAATTACTATTTTTATTTTATGTGTATGAGTGTGTTGTCTGCATGTATATAAGTGTACCTGTGTCATGCAATGCCTGTGGAGTCCAGAAGAGGGCATTGGATTCCCTGGAACTGGAGTTGCAGATGGTTGTTAGCTACTGTGTGGGTGCTGGGATTTGAATCCAGGTCCTCTTCTAGAGTAGCCAGTGCTCTTAACAGCTGAGCCATCTCTCCAGCTGCTCATTTGGCCATTTCAAAAAACTTATTACTATGCATCTATGTCAAAACATATAGGAGACTTTTGGTGACACATTCTGTTTTTTTTTTTCTTGAGGAGGAGGAATTATGAAATCAGGATTCAAATAAAAACAATTAGGTAAGGGGAGTGGTTTCAGAAGCAAGTGGAAGTAAAGATGAAACAAACTTGAATATGAGCTTAGCACCATAGAAGCTGGTTTGCTGATGGTCAGGGAGGGTATGCTATGCTGTTGTCACTATGTTCACATAAGCTTGAAAATTTCCAGAGTAAAGAAAAGGAGTGTGCCACTGGGGAACAGGTGGAGAAATCAAGCAGGTACTGACCCAAAAGCTTCCTCCTTCCTGGATAGGTTTCATAGTGTCAGGTAATATTATATAGGCTGCTGAAGGACAAAAGTCAATGACAGTCTCACCCAGCTATGGGCTGTGTCAGCTACGATAATGATCAACCGGGAGGGACATGCCCATTGATGCAACAGTGGCAAGAGTCCTATCGAAGTTGCCAACAGCATTCTGGTTTGACTTAAGACGTGCTCCACAGATGGAACTCATTCCTGGTATTGAAAACCTAGTCAAGGACCCATAGCTTGGAAGGTCATTTGCTCAAGGTCATTTTGCTAAATTGCTATAGTACCAAGCTGCATTATAAGTATTTAAATATTTATCTGGATACACACAGGTTAGTTCAGATCTCAACCTTCATTGGAGAAGCGCATTTTTTGCACTGGATGGTGATTAATATAGAGAGACTCACAGGTTGTCAGAGTGAAAAGAATGTGTGACCATGGAGGGCTCAGCATTAAGAAGGACATCTATATTGCAGCCCTCCCCACATAGCTCAGTGCGCATTGTGGAAGAGGGTACGGCAAGATTTTAAGAGCCAGAGTTGGAGTGGTTGCTGCTGAACAGTGTCTTTGGACATGGCATGTTCATTTCACTCATGAACTCACAGTAGCTCTGGTTGCCCACACACGATCATGCCAAATAAATATTCCAGCACAGGGTTGGGAAGGGCTCATGGAGTTCCACCTCTAGCTTAGAAACTTTGGCAGATGAAGGCTGCTGGAGGAGGGACAAGTTTCTCCAAGGGTTTGGGCCCTGGAGGGTTTCTCATGCCCCAGTGGTAGCCCTACATCCATGCACACACAGACAGCATTGACTGGACTTAGTAGGTTTTAAAAGGAAGACGTGAAGCTGGGGTAAGGGTATGGCAGGAGGGTTCTAGGAGGACTTGTAGAGGTAGAGGGGGTGGATATGATCAAAATACATTGTGTACAGGCTTGAACCTCTCAAAGAATGAATTAAAACTTATTTGTTAAGAAAAAATAGTGACGTTATGTAATTTGTAGGAAAATAAATACAACTGAAGACCATCTTGTTATGTGAAATAAATGTGACTCAGAAGGACCAAAGAAAGGGAGGGAGGATAATGGCAAAGTTACACTGCTAAATGAGTAATAAACAAAGGGGGACAGAAGTTTGAAAGCTAATATTTACATGGAATGGGGAGCATGATGAAGGAAATGTTAGTGTTATACATGATTCGACACTGTTAAACATAATAGATGATGTTATGGGTGTTTTGAGCTGCACATGAGAGGTATAGCCATTGTGGTCAGCATGACACACATCTGGGAGGGAGCATCCTTCAGTCCAAAGGACAAAGGCAAGCCCTGGTTCTTGTTTTTAGGGGGGAAGTGTAGCAGGGGAGTTCTACACCAGTGATGTAGCTTATGTTTCAGGGGTCACAAAGCAGGAAGGCATTCGATTAAAACAAAGTTTTAATTCAAAGGTGTACTAGGACTGGATTTTCAGGTGGATGTGGACATTCTCCTACAAGTGAGAGACACAAACTGCACAGCAGACTTGCTCTGACTAGGGAGATCTGCAAAGGAACCTGGTCTGACTTCCAGGAGAAAGACAGGCAGTTATAAGGCTGAACGCTAAAGGGAACACATTTAAAAGAATTCAAATTCACCCTGTTCTGACTTTGTTTTTGGTTCCCTGTCTAGAACTTGTAATGCAAACTAATCTTGCCTTTACTTCTCATTCCCATCCCCTAGGCACTAGTCAAGGACTTTCTTTTCTCCCTACAGTTAAGAGTTATGCAATTTGGGAGTCTTTTAGATAGATCCGCTGAAGGGGTACCCCAATTGTCTCACCCTGCGTCCCTGTTCAGCATGGAAGAAGCCAGAGCAGTCTGCGTCCCTATTCCCTATTGGCAATTTGGGTAACCTTTTCAGAGGATGGTGTGATAAGAATAGGAGGTAGGAGTTGGCTAGGCAGTTAGGGTAAAAAGACCCCAAAGAAAAGTAGCCAGTTTCTTGGCTAAAAGTCAGAATGTCCTTGGGCCTCTTAGCAACATACTCCATTCCAAAGGTCAAAAATGTCAAAAGTGTTTGGGAGCTCTTGTCTAATCCTTAAGAGATTTTAGGGGTACCTCTTCAGAGGGGAGAATGTTAGAGTAGCAAAAAGCCCCATGAAAAATAAAATGAAATAAAATAAATTTCACTCACCCAGAGCTCAGGGACCATCTTGGAAGAGGAAGTGGAAACAGTGTAAGAGCCAGGGAGGAGGGAGAAGATCATATGGAAACAGAGTCCTACCAGCTCCTGGGACCCTGCTCATATGATTCTATGGCAATGGTGTCAGCATACACAAGTCCCATGAAAACTTGGGCAGACAAAAACCCTGCATAGAACTGGGGAAATGAGCAACAGACCCCAATCTTAGCTGAAAACACATTAGCAACTGATTACTGATAGGTGAGGAAGAGATGATCTTCCTAAAACAAGAGACTCTAGATAGGCTGACTAGATCTTAGTGGATGGACTTGCACTGGGGAACGTCTGGGGGCAGAGATTTGACACAGTGGGCATTACCACAGATGGCAGAGTATATGGGTTCCAGTGCAGGGGTATGGGAGGTGCCAGTGGGGACAGGGGTATAAAGATAATTAAGATTACTGTATGAAATATACAAACATTCAATAAAAACAAATTTTTTAAATTGATAATATTTTTATACAACACGAAATACGTATCTTGAATTTCACAATGTGTTGTAGAACCCACACAGTTACATCTAAGTGTATGTATTACAAGCAGACACAATGTTATCCACATATGTGAACAAATATAAAATGGAATTCTGACAGCCTGAATCTGATAGAGGAGAAAGTAGGGAATATACTGGACCTTACAAGCACAACAAACAACTTTCTCAAAGGGACCCCAGTAGCACAGGCATTGAGACCAACAATTGACAAATGGGACCTCATGAAACTTAAAAGCTGTACAGCAAGGGGCACCATCATTCATTTGAAGAGGTTGCCTACAGAATGGGAAAATATCTTTACCAGTTTTGTATCTGACAGAGGGTTATCACCTACAATATACAAAGAACTAAAAATAAAAGAAAAAAACCTAAACAACATGGGGCTGGAGAGATGGCTCAGTGGTTAAGAACACTGACTGTTCTTGCAGAGGACCTGGGTTCGAGTCCCAGAACCAACACGATGGTTAACACCCTTCCGTAACTTCAGTTTTAGGGGATCCGGCAACTTCTTTTGACCTCCATGGGCATTGCACAACATGGGTGCACTTATATACATGCAGGCAGTATACTTATACAGAAAAATAATAAAAATTAAATAAATCCCAAATACGAAGAAAACAACTCAGTTAGAGTACGGGGCACAGAACCAAAAGGAGAGTTCTCAGAAGAGAACTTAGCCACCAACGGAAATATATTAAAATTACTTTGAGCTTTCATCTTGGTCCAGTCAGAATGAATAAGATACAATAAACCCAAATGACACCACATGCTACGGTGAATGTGGGGAAAGGGGACTCATTCACAGCTGGTGAGAGTAGATACTGTTGCAGCCACTGTGGGAATCAGTGTGGAGCTCCTCCAAAGCCAGAACTAGACCTAGCACATTATCCAACTGCATCACTCCTGGGCGTACACCCAAAGGATGACATAGTTAGACGTCCATCAGTGGATGAATCGGGGAGTGAAGATGAATATTATTCAGATGTTAAGAAATGCACGGGGAAATGGATGGAACTGGGAACAATCATTCTGAGCGAGGGAACCCAGAATCAGAAAGAAAACTTGAGCGTATTTTCTGTCATTTGTACATGTTAGCTTTGAATCTTTAGACATGCATGTTTCATTTGGAGCACCCATGCTGGCCAGGCAATTTGTAAGGGGCTATCGATGTGTGTGGGGAGTTTCAGGAGAGAGGAGATCTAATGCCGTGATATGAAGGGCAATGGGAATAATAGAGAATGAAAAGCTAAACGAGTGGGAGAAAGGATGGCAGAGTAGAGGGGTAAATTTGAGAAGGAGAACTCACTGAAGGCCTTTTGAAAAGACCACATGGAAGCCTACTACTGAAAAAGATATGCATGTGCACATCTAAGAGTTTAAATAGAGCTACCCTATAAAGCTATAATGTAGGGACAATGCACACACCAACACCACGGGCGAGCAAATAAAAAAGACCAGTGCTTTTTTATTCACATGAGTTACCTCTTCTCTTTTGCATTTGTTGGCCAGTGAGATCCCTAGACTCCCAAACACCACAAGATGATTGCCATTGCTCTTGGTTAACATCCAGGACTCGATGGCAAGAACCCATTGTTGAAGACACCATATACTTGAGTTGTACAATGGAGAATTCGAGCCAGTATGGACCTAGAATTTTCATCCCTACTGTTTACTTTTATAGTTCAGAGAGATGCTATGTATACTACCATAGGAGAAAATTAATCATCAGTCTTATCTAGCTATAAACCTTCCCTGTATGACTTGCCTGGCAATATGCACACAGAGCAATAGTAGCATAAATATCACAGGAGTAATCACGACTTTTTGATTGTATTTAAGTCCCATTTAACAAGAAGAAACTCAGACGTGACACTATTATCAGGACCAACAACCTGTTGCTGCTAGACGGGTCATAGACACTAAGGGAAAATCTACTATCATCGTTCTGCTAAATGGAACTCCTGATGACTTAAGAGTTTTATCCATAGATAAGTGCATCTCTCAAACTTCCATAGATGCTTTCATAGAAGCATCTTTTCACAGTATATGGAAATTAACACAAAGACCCACAACTGGTTAAGATGCAGAGTAAGCACTTTGCCCTAAATGGGACATCTATGTGACACCTTTCTCCTAAGGCTCAGGAATTACCATGGAGAGGGAGCAGCAAGATCGTAGGAGCCCAAGGTAGCGAATGCTTACAAGGAAACAGTGTTTTCCAGACACAGCAGGGCAGGTGCACATAGGAACTCACAGGAGTTTTGATAGCAGGTATGAGACCTAGACAAGCTCAAGCCAGACTGAACGCCAGCACAGAGGGGAAGGTGAGCATGAAGTCCTGGCTGAGGAGCCGCCAGCAATTGATAGCTTCTGGGAGAGGGAGAGTTAGTGTTCTTTAAGTGTGTGGTCTCTGGCAGGTAGAACATGCTTCTCCAGAGTGTACGGTGGGCGTATGGGCAGGACAATTTGGGCTGGATGGGTTAAAAAACTTAGGACACAAAGTTCAGTTGGTATTGAACAGGGGTGGATCTGGGAGAAGTGGAAGGAAGGGGGTGTATATAATCAGTATATAATGGATGAAATTTTCAAAGATTTAATAGAAATATTTAAAAAATAAATCCAATGCATGCACATATAAATTACTGAGACAGAGCAGAGGGATTGGTGTTGCCCTGGGCCACTTAAATGATAATAGAATTGTTACTTATGCTTCTGTTGGCTGTTTATTGCTGACACTCTGTTACTGCTTCTGTGAACGATTCAAATTGTCAGAAGTGGCCATTTAACAGAGTCTTCTCCTACACTTGGCAGCCTTGTGTGGAAAATTGAGTCAAGAAAACTTACAAGTGTATACAATATAAATATAACTTTTCATATAAAACATTAATTGGGGCTGGACAGATGACTCAATGGTTAACAGCACTGGCTGCCCTTGCAGGGGACCTGGGTTCAGTTCCCAACACCCACAGGGGCAGCTAACAACTACCTGTAACTCCAGTTCCAGGGGATCTGAGACCCTCTTCTGAGGCACTGCATGTGGAAGGTGCACAAACACACACGCAGGCAAACCACTCATGTGTAAAACAAAAATAATAAACACATCTTTTTAAAAAACTTTAATTGGAGTTACTCTACACAAGGGATAGTGCTCCTCCCCAAAGCCATAGGTTGACAACTAAAAAGCCCAGTAGCAAGCGTGGGATACCTCTCTTCCCATTGTTCATTAGGGTTGTTTGGGAGACTCTAAAACCAAAACAGACTATTGCCATTGCTCTTGGTTGCCCACAAGAACTTGTTACCAAGAGTCTACTGCTGAAGATACCTTACACTGTGGCCATATCACATGGAAAAATTAACTTGTCTTTGGGAACCTTCCTCCCTGTTGGCTAGATTCCATGTTACCTGAAAATGGGTGATAGGGGTGGGTCATCAACAGTCTTATCAAGCTGTGAGTCCTGTGAGCTACAGCAGTGACTGGAGTCACAAGACATGCTCGTGTGCCTAGTGGTGGAAGGAATGCTATGGGCATAACCAACTGCTCTCTGACTGGATCTAATAGACAGAACATATCCCATCATAATGAAGGGTCGATATGGCAAACAGCCACTGCTACTTGAAATGGAGAAAAACTAAGTCACTCTCACTAAGATCAGATCAAGACAAAAGGGCTTTCAGTTTTGAATGAGTGAGTTTGTTAAGTAAACGGCATAGGAGTAAGAGAACAAAGCAGCACACAGCAGAAAGGCAGCAGACCAGAAGTCAGACACATCCACAAGCAGAAACTGACCGGCAAGGCACCGAGCCCAATCTGCTGCAGTTTCTGATCAACAAAGACGGTCCAGGCAGAATGCCTTCCAATTGGCCATTTCCACCGCAGACATTTTTGTATCATAGTGTGGTAGACAGCTTCAGTTGTGGACTTGCCTGAAGAATGAACCTCAGTTGTGGTGTTGACTCCATCAGATTGGCCTGTGGTAATGTCTGTGAGACATTTTCTTGATTGTTGATGATGTGGGAAACTACTATGCATGGTGCCACCCCTCAGCAGCTGGTCCTGGGTTGTGTAGGAAAGCAGGCTGAGAACAGGCCAAGGGAGCAAGCCAGCAAGCAGTATTCCTCCACAGCCTGTGCTTCAGCTCCTGCCTCCAACTTCCTTCCTGTCTGAGTTCCTGCCTTGGCGTCCCTCAAAGGCAGACTGTGATTGGGACCTATAAGCCCAATAAACCCTTTCCATCCCAATTTGGTTTTGGTCAGTGTTTCCTTACAGTGATAGAAAACAAACTAGGACTCAGGAGATAGAGTGGCTGAGTCTGCCTGTGGGAAGACTACTGTGTGTGTGTGTGTGTGTGTGTGTGTGTGTGTGTGTGTGCGTGTGCAGCTGGATGTTTATGTGTCTGTGTGTGCAGGTGGGTGTTCATGTGTGCTGTGTGCATGCATGTGTGTGTCAGATCTGGGGGTCAGACTCAGGTCCTCACACAGCACTGTACTGACTAAGCTGTCTCCACAGTCCATTTTCCCTACTTTTGATCTTTATCATTTGCTGGTGTGACAACCCACTGGTTGGGGGTGGGGGGTGCAGCGGCAGCAGACGTGTTGGTGCAGGTGCAGCCCACGAGAGGAAGGAAGCTGAGGAAGCAAAGATGATGAAAACTGTGACAAGATGAAGATAAGTAGCTGCAGTTTCCAGCCACTTGAAGCTTTTAGAGAAGTGACAAGCTTTCAGGGGCAACTTTCCAGAGACTCAGGGCTGGAGAGGAGTAATACTAACTCCTGTCAAAGGTAAAGCGTCCTGTGAACCTTACCAGAAGGTCTGTAACATGACACCCAGGGACCCCCAGGAGCTGCGTGACCAGCAGGGGCTTCTGGAAATGCAGGATTATGAACGATGTCAAGGGCTGCACCCACAAAGCTCGGAACAGTACACCTCCAGTGAGAGCCCAAATTCTCCATTTTCTCAACCTTGGGAGCCTGAAGCTGTGAAACTCTGGGGCTGCCAGTCCAGCCTCGAGGGCTTGAGTGTTCAAGGGCCCCAGGCTGCCAACTCTAGGGGATCCTCTTTTTGCCTACTCATGTTTTCCATTAGAATGGGGGAAAGGACCCCAGTCAGAAGTTGCGTAGTACGTGATGCTTCTATATTTGCAAAACATGTTCCTGGAAAGTACCCATGAAATGCAGATTTGATTTTGAAAATGAGTAGCTGGAAATGTGATGTAATGAAACTTCCCATCTCACCACTTGTTTTGCATTTTGAAGAAAATTTAGACTATTTTAAATATTCATTTCTAAAGAAGAAAATGTCAGAAGTGCCTGATGTCATTACACGAGAATGCCAAAGACTTAAAAAATTGCGTTAATGCCCTATTGACACCATTTTACATAAAGAAATGTCAGTGAATAATTAGTATTCATATAAAATTTCCAGTGCACAATAGAAAATAATGTGCTCTATAAAACTTTAAGCTGTAGCTTGAGAGATGGATCAGTGGTTAAGAGCACTAGTTGCTTTTGCAGAGGACCAGGGTTCAGTTTCCAGCACCCACATGGTGGCTCACAAACGTCTATAGCTCCAGTTCTAGGGGATCCAACACACTCTTCTGGCCTCCAGGGGCATTGTGCAATATGGATGCACTTACATGCCTGCAGACAAAATGCTAACATAAAAAAAGAACTAAACTGTTAAACTACTCAGAAAGTACTAAAAGTATGAGATACAGATGTATTTCAGTAGACAGAAAGAAATAGATTCATAAAGTTTCAGTGAGGAGAATTTGATACTGGGTGTATCCAATAGAATATCATGAATAAAAGCAATGCAGTAAGAGCCTATTAAAATATCCTAGGAACTGATCATGGCACAGCATTAGAATACAAAGCAAAATATTGTAGAGTAACATAAATGTATACATAATATTATAACAATCATATTACATATACATATATTCAAATAATTGCAGGTATTAACAGAATCACATTAGGACTGATTTTATATTTTTTATTTAACTGTAGTTTTGTACATTGCTTTAGCAATGAGAAAATAACAATAACTTGGCTGAGGCTATAGCTCAATCGTAGAGCACTTGCTTAGTAGGCATAAGGCCCTGGGTGTGAGCCAAAGCACTGAATTTTTATTTTAAAAGGAAGAAAGAAAAGAAGAAGGTAAAGAAACAAGAAGAGAAAGAGAAAAGCAACAACCGCAAATATAACAAGTGACTTAAAATGTGTCCTTTTGGCAGTGCCGCCCCTTCTTTGGATTCCTATTTTAATATATATATTCTCTACTGTCTGAGTTGGAAATTATCAGGGCCTGTGTTTATGAAGCTGTTCTCTCTCATTGTATTACCCTTAGTTAGGTGCTGGCAATACTCAGTTAAATGACATTGTAAGTCAGTGCAAACCTGAGTTTGGATTGCAAATATTCAAGTCCAGTTAAGTGGTTCTGAGGTTGTGACTTTATCTCTTAGCTTAAGGTTTCTCATCTACAAAATGTAGCTAAGAAAGATCCCATGTATCATAGCATCATGATGATATAGTGAGACAGCCTTCCATGGCATAAAACACCTGCTTGGTACAGAATAAGGCATGGAGAAAATAAGCTGAAGAGGACACAGAACAATGAACACGGTGATGAAGATAGTAGACATAAATGATGGTGATAGTGGTGACGGTGATGGAGGAAGTTGGTGGTGGAGGTGGCAGGGTTAAGAGATTCTGACGATAAGAGTAGTGATTGTGGGGGAGGTGATAGTAATGAATGGCAGAACTGATGATGATGTGATTATGTTGCTTATGAAGTTGATGAAGCTGATAGTGGTGATGATAATGGATTTGAAAGTATTAGATAATGAAAAGATTATGTTGATGTTCATCATCACTGTGTTGGTGATGACTATGACCATTACTATGACAATGATTGTCATCATAGTGATGATAATGATGACGGTGCTGGTGACAGCGATGATGCTGGTGATGATTATGATGATGAATATGATAGCAATGGTCATACTGGTGATGATAGTGATGGTGGTGATGATGGTGATGGTGGTGATGATGGTGATGGTGGTGATGATGGTGATGGTTATGGTGGTGATGATGGTGATGGTGGTGATGGTGGTGATGATGGTGATGGTGATGATGATAAGGATGGTGTTGATAATGGTGCTGATTTCAGTGAAGTGAGAAAGGATGGGGAAGATGATGCTGATGATCACAGTGGTGATAAAGATGTGACAATAATGGGTATTGGTGATAGTGGTGCTAACAACAGCAATGATGATCCTGGTGGCAGTAGTATAATGCTACTGATATTGATGATCATAACATATGGCATTAATGGTGATGATGCTGGTGGCAGTGATGATGATGGTGATTATGATATGGTGATGTAATAGTAATGATGATGTTCATAGAGATAATGGCCATGGGGATCTCTTACACCCCTACCCTCACTCTGTTCTGTAGCAACTTCCTCTGATATAAAACATTCTATCTTCGAGAAAAGCTCATTAAGACACAGGAAGTTCTAAAGTACGGTAAACAACCCGATGTTCTAAAGAGAGACAAAACTTTCTTCTTGCAGGGAGCCTCATTAGGTTTGGGAAATAAATAACTCAATAGCTTCCCTGAAACTGACCAGGTTCACTAAGCACCTCCTCCCCAGAGCATATATAAGCTGTAAGAACTGATCAGAGACATTCTCAGGCAAGGTGAGCTGCCTGGAAGAGGCTCAGGCCAACTAAGCTAACTGGAAAAGACACTCTCCAACCTGCTGAGCGGCCCCAGGTTGTGCCACATGCTCCAGGTTTCCTGCTTTCATCAGCTGCCACCCAAGATGGCTGAGCTTCTGATGATGCAGCTGTCTTTGAGTCATTTCTGCTCCTTTAAGTAACCCCTTACTCATATTCCTGTAAGTAACACCAGTAAAGCTCATTGGTTCACTGAGTTGGACTTTGTGGCCTCCTTACTTTGGTCTGTCATTGATTCCCTATCTTGGATGAGTAGACATTTATTCACACCTCCCCAGGAATAGTGTTACACAACACAGTCCCATGGCTTTCATGCAAGGAGTGATCCCTTACTAACTGTTCATAAAAAGAACAAGGGTTTGGAGGAGCCTCCACAATAACGAAGCAATAGTCTAGGAAGGCTCACTCATAAAACCTCTTATTGTTGAAAACCCTCAATAAGTAGCTACATATTATTATCCAAATACTGCATGCAAATGAAATTGCTGCTGGTATTTCCCCCATAGTTTCTATTACTGTTTCCTAAAGTCATTCATAGTATTTCAAGGATGGATCAAGGCATTTGTTATTATTATGAGGCTATTAAAAGTTCAGAAGATTTTAATGATAAAAATATCCCATCACTCATAAGATGAATAAGTTGAATTTCAAATAAATGATGTCACTTCTCTGAAGGTCACAATACTAAAATATATAACAGTTAGACCTGGACAAATCTTGGGTCCAAAGCTTAAGAACAACTAATAAACAAAGAAGATACACTTCAGTGTTTCTTGGAAGCTAGACACAGAAGCTGTTGAAGGCATTGATGGGAAGCAGTCAGAACTGGTGGGAACATTCATAGACACGTCTTCCTTAAAGGCAGAATGCATAGGCTTACACCTTACAGTCCTCACATATGTCAGTAATGCTGCATTGGTAATCACGTCCTCTGTGTCCTCCTGGAATGCCTGAGCCCCTTACCACCCTGGATGGATTTCCTGGCTCAGCTTTGCCTCCCTTTGCGTTCATGCTCCCCATTGCTTCAAGATGAACCTACTATAAAACATCCTTTGGAGACTCAATGTAATGAATGATGTAGATGTGAACGCCAAATTCCTGACCCCTCAACTGAAACCAATTTAGCTAAGGTCATTCTTTTGATATACTAGAGGTACTAATACATTTCAGGGAAATTAGAGACCTTCAATTACACCAAGTTCAAAGGATTTTGAGGCAAAATATGAGCAACAAATGAATTTTAGATGAGAGAGAACATAAAGAAGACATTAATACACATTATATATAAACTTATACTTTACATCTTGTAGGAAAAGTAAATTATAAAGTACACTGAAAGTACAGGAGGCTGGACAGCAACTCTAATACCACCTGTGTACTGATATTTTATAATTATAATCGATTTTTATGAGCAACTCCTCCAGAAGGTAATAAACAGCTGTCTGAAAGTATCCTTGCTTCAGCCATGAACAAAACATAAAACGTTTCCATTGTTCATACTACATTTTATTGGGCTGATATTTAAGTGGGTGTGATGGGTATGAGAAATTTCTTAGTTTATTACATGACCTCAGTAAAACTCTTAATTTTTAATTTTTTGTCGAGCTTTTTCATACAATAATTCCTAATCAAATGTAGATGCCCCTCCCTCACACATGTTCCCCCATCTCCACATTAGACTTCACGTATTCCACCATACGTGGTTAGATCCCATCCAGTCAAGCATTTGTACCCAGATATCTTTTGGTGCAAAGTCATGCAATGGAGTCTAGTCAACCTATCTAGAGATCATAAGTAAGGCCTACTCTCCCCCACCCAGTAGTAATCAGTCACCAATAGTTCCAAGACTAGGGCTAGCCCACCACCCATTTCCCTCACTCCACTCTGGGCCCTTGTCTGACTGAGTTGGCATGAGTCCTTTGCTTGATGCCACCATTGCCACAAGTTCACATGTGCAAGCTTCCAGTGGTCTGAAAGCTGCTTCCCTGTGTGAACCAGCCCTGGCTCTTACAGTCTTTCTGCCCCCTTGGTAGAAAGATTGTAAACTCTTATTTTTTTATTTTGTTTTGTTTTGGATTTTTTTTTTTCATTTTAAATGTCAGATGTATTATAGGGTACACCTATTCCAGAATATTGGTGTCTTCTTAAAGATTTATCATGTGGCTCACTTTAAGGCTTTTCATACATTCATCACATACATTTATCATGTATAGGGAATATGAGAGCCTCCCTAGGGGGGTTCTAGCTTATGACATAACAATACATGCTCCTTGCCCAAGCACCATAGAAAAGTGAACTTAGATAGATGCCCACATCACAGCTTTCAGAGGCTAAAGCAGCACGACATGCAAGGTCTGCTGGAATATTCTTTTAGAGCCAATATCACAAACAAAGCATTTTCTGTTTTCTATGGGAAGTAACTGAACCAGGATCTACTTACCAAAGATGAAGAGCCCTTGCTTCTCACCCCGTTTGTGCCTTCTCAACATTTATGAAAGAGGAAGTATATCGCTACTTATCTTGTGCTTTAATTTCTCAAGAACTCTTGTGGTTGGGTGAGAAGGCTGGGTTGTTTGTTGGTGGGGGTTGCATAATGCATGGTCAAGTAGTTCTATTTTCTTTAGAGAAAGTTGGATAGCACAGTGCCTGGGGTGGGTCATATTCATGTGCATCAGAAAATGACTTTTGAGTTGGGGATTGTCTCCAATGGGCTGGGAACATGGTACAGAGTAGTATCAACTCCCAATCTCTGCCAAGGGAGTAGGTTCTATTTAAAGAACACCTATAGCTTAGTTCCTTATTTTTCCATTTTCTTTTTTCTGTTTGTTTTCTCAGTGTTGAAGATTAAACCCAGGGTCTTGCATATGCTTAACCAAAAGAACTACTTCTGAACTAAACTTCCAAAACCAATTTAATTTTTACTGTGACCATAATCAATGCATCATCTAAGAGTACATTATGGACATATCACAATAACCTCCATTAATTCATATGCATAATATCTGTTGATAATTGTATTTAAATGGAGTTTCTTACATAGGGTCTCACTATGTGGTCCCAGGTGGCCTAGAACTCATTATGTAGACCAAGCTGGCCTCCAAACAGCGATTCATCTGTTTCTGCCTCCAGAGAACTGGGATTAAAATTGTGTACCACCATGCCTGGTCCATTTAAATGTTTTTAGTATTATTTTTTATGTAGTCTTCAAACATTCCATACAGATGTATAATGTATCTTGATGCTATCCACCCAAAATTGTTCCTCTCAATGACCCCAGGAACCCTTATTGCATCTCTATCCCAACTTAATGTCTGCTTTTATTTATTTATTTATTTACTCATTTATTTATTATAATATTCTGAGTTCATATATGCATAGGTGTGGGGTCATCCACTGAGGTATGGACGACTTACCAGTGGCCACCCTTCCAGATGAATGCGACTCTTCTTCCCCCAGCATCCATTAACAGCTGATAGCTCCACAGATAAAGCTGGAGCTCAGGAGTCCCTCCTTTCATGTTCAAATGTTTAACTTCCTTGATCTTGTGCAGGAAATCACAGCTGCTCTGGGTTCATGAGTTCAACTGTCATGCCATGTCCACAAGACAACATTGTGTATCCCTCTTCATCTCTGTCTCTTACATTCTTTCTGTTCCCTCTTCTATAAACTTCCCTGATGCTTTGGATGGGGTGGTTGTTTATATGGATGTCCTGCCAATGAACAAACACTCATATTAGTTCATCCTAAGCATTTGGAACAATTTTGAGTATCTTCGTTAACCACTAACCACTGCAATAAGAAGCTTCCCTGGCCAAGGTTGGGAGCAGCACACATCTATCGACAGAAACACACATATTTAGAAGGCAGTTTGATAATATGACCATTAAGAAAAACAATACCCTAGGACTCAAGATTTCCATAGCCATGGATTTTTGTGTGTGCAGTGTCAGTAATTCATTCCCCTCGGTTAAACAAGGCTCAAATCCAATCAAGAAAGCACTTGGTTACCCTTTCAAACAGTCTCGTTACTGTTGCACATCTTGCTGCGCAGGTTAGTTTTACAGCATGCAGCGCCCAGTGCTGAATTAACATCACTGATGTCTTTTCTCTGAAACAGTCTTCATAGCACCTTTCAGAACTATGAAACCTAGGCAGAAGAGAAAGAGTTTCCTCACATGAAAAAGTCCCTCACATGACAGCTAATTCCAGATCCAGTCGAGTTGATAACCAGCATTAACCATCACACCATGTCTTCTTACACAATATTGTTCACTAATGTGGGGTATCTCTGTTCAAGCTCTGTTTTAAAAATTATGTTTAATTATCTTATAAGTTAGTGGCATTTTATAAGGCTTATTCATACATCCTTAGTTTTTAATAACCCATTCCTTGCCCATACATACTCCCATCCCCTAGCCCAATCCCTGCTCAAAACTTTAGCTTCCAGTAATCCCCCACGAACCTAGATCCTTTCCTTTCACTTTATACAACACTCAGCTGTGAATGAATTAGGGACATCAACATAAAATCTGACATCAGAAAATGCTAGAACAAATGTCTAGCGTATATTTCAACTTGTGGGTATAGATGAGGACTTTAAATAGACTCTCATAACTCAGGAAATAACACCAACAATAGATACATGGAATTTCATGGAATTAAAAGCCTCTGTACAGTAAAGGAAGCAGTGAACTGAATGAAGAGGCAGCTCATAGAATGGGAAGTACTTTGTTAGCTGAGTATTTGGTACAGTATTTGTGTCTAGAATATAAAATAATAAAAGTTCAACATCAAGGAAACAAACAACCATATTAAAAATGGTCTATCCATGTTGTTGAAGACAATTCATACAGGAGCTATAGAACAAACAAGGAGAAATCAAGCCAGTGCCCAGTTCAAAACCTCATCTCTACTGGCTAACACTCATAGTGCTGGAAAGTGCTCTGCATGCCAACAGAGGATAAAATTAATCATCAGCCTTATCCTGGCTGGTAAGATATGCCCACCTTTGCAATAGTGGCACAAATATTATCAGAGTAACCAACCACATTCTAATTGGATTTAAGATCTGCTTCATAAGACAGAGCCCATGTCTGAAACTGACATAAGTCCTAGGAACCTGTGGCTAGACAGGCCACAGGCCATAGGGAAGAACCTAATACTATTATTACAAATAGAAATAGTATTAAACTGACTCCTAATGATTCATTGCTGTACCCATAGATGAATGCATCTCTCAGCTCTCAGCAGAGAAGCTTCCTTATGCAGCACACGGTGATTATCACAGAGACCCACAATTGGCCAATATGCAGAGAGAGTAAGAGACTGCAGAGTGCTTATCCCTGCCTGAAAAGACACCTATATCAAACTTCTGTCTCCCAAGGCTCATAGAGCATTGTGGAAGAGGGGGCAGAAAAATTGTAAGAGCCAGAGGTAATGAATGACCCCAAGGAAACAGAGTTTTCTAGACAGCTGGGCAGTTATTCATACTAACTCACAACAATGCTGACAGCATACATAAATCCCATGTAAGCTCAAGCCAGGAAAATAATCACAGCATAGATGTGGGAAATGGGTAAGAAACTCTAACCCTACTTGAGGAAGAAGTATTGGCATTCAATGGCTGTTGGAACAGGGAGAGTCAGTCTCCTTTGGGGATGAGAAGTTTGGTAGGTTGACCAGGCTCCAGTGGATGGACTCACATCAAAAGGAATTTGGGGATACAAGTTTGATTCTATAGGCATAAATACATACACACATATATACATACATATATAATGTGTATATAAGATAAATGTATGTATATATATGTACATGAAATTGGGCTTGGGGTGGGGGGAGTAGGGGTGTCAAGAAGGGGGAGAGGATACAAATTAGCAGAACTATAGTATATGAAATTTGCAAAAATTCAATTAAAAATTAAAGGTGGTCTATGGATTTGGACAGAAAACTCTTAAATGAAGAAACACAAATGAATATGAAACACTTAAAATGTGTTCAATAAATGGATTGGAGATATGTCTCAGTGCCTAAGAAAGGTCTCCTCTCCATTACCCAGCAGTAACCAACCTCCAGCAGTTCCCAGGCTAGGACTGGCCCATCACCCATTTCCTTCACTTCACTCTGGGTGCTTGTCTGATTGAGTGGACATAGGTCTTGTGTTATATGCCACCATTGCTCCAAGTTCATGAGCAAGCTTCCAGGGATCTGAAAGCCTCTGCTTCCCTATGCTCATGGACCAAGCTTGACTTTTACAATCTTTCCACACCTTCTTCTGCAATGGTTTCTGAGTTGTGGGTGGATGAGATTTAACAAAGGAGTCCTTTCCAAGGACATACTCTGCAGTCTCTTATTCTCTAAAACTTGGCCAGTGTGGCCTTTTGTGTGCATCACACTCAGCTGTAAAGGAAGCTTCACTGGTGAGAGTAGAGGGATGCACTTGTATTCTCTCTACCCCCTGTTCTGCTATGTTCCATGAGTCTTAGGTGTAGAGGTTCCACTGTAGATATGTTACCTAGGGCTGGGCATCTTTCAGATGTATATTCTCTGTGTGTGACCAATGGTGGAACCCTGTAATTGCCTCCATCTGTTGCAGAAAGACGCCTCTTCAATGAGTGGTGTACTGTATACTTGTCTGTAAATATAAGGATCCATATTTAGCATATGGTAAGAAATTCATTTGTCTAGAGACATAACAGATAGGGTTTTCTCTAGAGTCTATGACCTCTTCAGTCACATATATTTGGCTATAATTACAGTGCCACCCATGAGTTCAATTCCATTGTGAGGGCTCTAAGTCCAATTAGATAAACCATTGATTACCCCCCAGATAACAGTGCCACTAATGCACCAATAGAGGTAGTTTGCTGTGCCGGTCATTATGGACACCAGGCTTTGAGGCTGGACCATTGATTGACTCTTTTTCCCCTTAGCAGCTTGCATGGTATCTTCTAGAACTTAGAGCTAGTCTTCAGGGAGAAGTCTTCCAGGTCAGTTCCTGCTCCACTGCTCCAAGTCCTGTGTCCCAAGTATGCCTTGTCTTATCTTCGAGTTCTGGGAGATAAGCAAGGGCTATAGCAATAGACTGTGTTATATTGGGAGTCTCTTGGACTACTCTGACCAACCACTGGAAGGGATAACTGTGCTCTTTGCCATACAGACCCCAGGTATACACATGCACTAATGTTCAGATTCTGTATGTGTATTTCTCAGGGGGTTCCCAAGTCAACGCCTTTCCCTCTGGCTTCCCACACCACCCAAGCTCCATTCATGTCGCCCCTCCCCAACCTTCTTACTCCCTAAGGGTAAAAGCAAGCCTGTGCCCAAGGCTAGAAGGGAAACATCATAGTTGATTTTCTTTAAGGGAGTGTTTAGATAGGCTGACTAGACTCTCCAGTGGATGAACTTGCACTGAGAGAAATCTGGGTACCCACACTTCACTCAATAGGCCTTAACATACATGAATTAATGCACGAAATATTGGGGGAGGAGCTCTAAATATGATTAGGTTGTATTGTGTGAAATGCACAAAAATTCAATAAAAATACATTGAAAAAAAATCTATCTTGCAATTTGCCTCTAGTTTTGGACAGTTGTAAAATCCTTACTCATTCACTTTCTTGTTTCCCCCTTTTTTTCAATCTTTATACAATATGAGTTTAATGCTATTTTGATCCCCTCCCCTCCCCTCCCCACTGCCCTTTGCTCAATTTAATGCACTCTCTTATATATCTATAATATGGCCTATGGAGTCTGATTTGTGTCCCTAAATGTCCTTTAGTGTAGGTCTGCTCACTGGGTCCACCAAGAATCCCATCCTTGTAGGAAAATCCCAGCATAGACATGGGGAAGTGGGTAAGAAATCCCAACCCAACCTAAGGAACTTTTGGCAAGTGACAACTACTGGAAGAGGGAAAGTGTTTTCCATTTCTTTCTATAAATTAATAAAATGGAATGCTGAGTGGCAAAATCCTTCTGCCTCTCATGGTCTCCTTTACCGAAAAGAAGGATGTCAGGAGGCAGCACTAAAATATCCAGTCCCAAGAGAAATTCTTGTAGTTCTAAGTATATGTATGCTCAAAGCTCAGTGTGTACTCAACAGCTTCATACACTGAAATG
Organism: Nannospalax galili; assembly: GCF_000622305.1. Classification (NCBI taxonomy): domain Eukaryota; kingdom Metazoa; phylum Chordata; class Mammalia; order Rodentia; family Spalacidae; genus Nannospalax; species Nannospalax galili. The sequence continues at coordinate 99,153 of NW_008341457.1, read as the reverse complement.
AAGCTTGGTCATGTGACTGTCTTTGGCAAATCAAGTAGCAGCTAACAGGTTGCCCAAAATGCTCTCCTGCTAGAGGCCACGTGGAAGAGAATGAGTGCTCACTAGCTGAAAGTCCTTCACCCAGTTGCCAACTACCAAGCACCAGAGGTGTGATGCTGCTGGTTCAGCTGCATATGCATCTGAATGGCCCACCACCTCCTTGTAAACACAGGAGGTGTTTGTAAAAACTTGTAAAAACTCCTTTGCAAAAAAAAAAAAAAATCCTTGAAAGAGATCATTACAAATGAGCTAAGCCAGCCACAACATAAGAAGGTCTAGGCAACCTACAGCAGCATGATTTAAAGGTAGTGTTGTGGTTTTGGCATACATTTATTGAACAAAATGTTGGGTTTTATGATGACAATTCATGGCTATGTGCCATGTATTTTTCTCAGATTTGCCCTTCCACACTTTCTTCTCACTCCCGCTCACTCCCTGTCGGTTTCTCAAGGAAATCTTGAGGTTGGGTGAGAACTCTCATCCAAGTATTCCATCTTATACCTTCATGTTATAGAGATAGATGATATATGTATAGAGGACACATAGATATAGTGTAGGTCAAAGAGGGATAGAAGACAGAGAGATGATAGGTGATAGATATACAGAAAATATCTGATATCTTTCTGAATTTGGCTTACTTCACATCCATCCATCTTTCTGAAAATGACACAATTTTATTCTTATTTATAACTGGTTATAACTCCATTCTGAATACACTCCACATTGTGTTTCATTCATTCGTTAATGGACATAAAACCTGATTCTATTACCTGGCTGGTGTGATATTGATAGCACATTTTGTCATATAGCCCAGGGTAACTGATTTTCCCAAAATGGACTGGATGACATTTTGGGCATATATGTTGTCAGGCACGGCATTATTTGAATTTACCTTCTGACACAAACTGATTGGAACATTCATTGGTTCACCTGGTCACCAATAATCTCTGAGGTAGTTAAGAAGAGACATCTACCTTGAAATGTTTGTCTGTGTTGGATGGTGACCTACAAGTCCATTAACTGTGACTATATTCTGGAGTTTGAATGCAAGGTCACAGTGAGGGGCAAACACTAGAACTACTGTGACCCAGGAGTCAGTGAAGAACCCAACAACAAATGGAAAAACATCAGACAATAGTCTGTTGATGACCTTTCATTACATTCTCTAGTCAAGTATCAAGAAAATGCCTGGAATCAGATATTGTTTACAAGTGGATTGAACACATTAAAATTGTTAAAATGCCAAATTTTGTTTCATAAATTATCTCAACAAATAATAAATGGTAAATTACCCTTACGAAGGGTTAAACAGGATTGTTCCAATTTTGGCAAAATCATGTCTGTAGTTGTGACCCCGGTGTTCCTCTGACCCTGTGGTGATAAGCCATGGTCCTGCCTCTTTCCCATGCTCCGTGAAGGAGTCACGCCCCTTACCTCTTCCAGCCAATCAGTTGACCTTAGCTGCTTGCAGGGGCGGGACTAAAGGTATAAAAGTTGGGAAAAGCATGAGGCCGTCTCGCTTCATTTTCTGAGGCTGTCTGGGAACCACAGTGATTTATGTTTGGGTGTGGACTTTGGAACACAGCTGTCAATGGGGGAGGGTTAATATTCTGTAAGTAAACCTGCGCCCCAAGCGCAGTTAGCAAGTCCAATAAACTCGGTAAGATTCTTCAAAACAGGGTTTGGAGAATTCTTTTCTCAGATTGTTGTAAAGACAGTGGGAGGAGGGGATCGGATGCCACCTGCGTCTCCCAGCAGAGAATTTGACTCACAGTCATCTATAAAGTCTTGCAGATGATCATTTTCTGCGTCTGTAGAAGGCTGGCTTTTCGTTCAATATATACTGATCATTAGTTATTGAAACACAGAAAATGATGAGAGAAAAGCATGCACGGCAACCCAGCCAAGGACAGACGCTAATCACAAAAATCTTTTTTTAAAAATTAAAATATTTTACTTATTATTTCTATTTTATGTGTATGCGTGTATTGCCTGAATGTAAGTAAGTGCACCCGTGTTGTGCTCACGAAGGACAGAAGAGGCTGTCAGATCCCCTGGAATTGGAGTTACAGATGGCTGTTAGCTGCCGTGTGGGTGCTGGGATTTGAACCTGGGTTGTCTTCAAGAGCAGCCAGTGCTCTTAACCGCTGAGCCATCTCTCCAGCCCCCATAAAAATCTTTTAATGGCTGTTGGTGCCTTCTGTGGTTCTGTCTATTTGGTGCTCTGTGCAGGCCTTACATCTGAATGGGCATGTCTTTCTTCAGTTTGGGGCATTTTTCTGTAATTCTACTGCAGATATGTTCTATGGCAGTGACCTCTCCTTTGCCTATAATTTGTAGGTTTAGTTTGTTCAAGGTGTCCCAATGTGTCTGCTTGTTCCTGTATGAATTTTAGAAATCTATCATTTTCTGAGATTGGGTGGTGCAATTCCTCTACTTTGTCTTCAGGCTGTACTCTGTCTTCTACTTGATCTCGTCTTCTGGTAAGGCTTTCTGATGAGTATTCTAATTAGGTTATTGAAGTCTTCATTTCCATCTTTATTTCAACTTGACTTTTTTCAGTATGCTTTTGCTTGTTTCATTGTTTTTGAGACAGGGTCTCCCCTGTAGCCCCAGCTGGCCTGGATCTCACTGTAAAGATCAGTCTGGCCTCTGTCTCACAGAGATCTTCCTGCCTCTGACTCCTGAGTGCTGGGACTAAAGTCTTGCAGTACCATGCCTGGCTTAGTATACATCTTTTATTTATTTATTGAGTTTTTCAGTATGTTTTTGTTTGTTTCTTTGTTTTTGAGAAAGGGTCTCCCCTGTAGCCCCAGCTGGCCTGGAACTCACTATGAAGACTAGTCTGGCCTCTGTCTCACAGAGATCTTCCTGCCTCTGACTCCTGAGTGCTGGGACTAAAGTCTTGCACTACCACACCTGGCTTAGTATACATCTTTTATTGAATTCAGTTTTCAAATCCTGTATTCTTTGTTATTTCATCTGTGTTTTCTTGAACTTCAGTCAGGAGTTTATTCCTGTCTGCTTTAAGTCCGTTCAGGTGTTTGTGTCTACTTCAATCTCTTTGAATTATTTGACTGTGTTTATAATCATTCTTTTAAATTTTGTGTCCATCTAGGTAGGTCTCACTGGGGAACATTTCTTTGGGATTTGGGTTCTCTCAGTGAGGCATATTGTCTTGTTTTTTGTATCATTTTCTATTTTGCTTGGAGGCCTAGACATCTGGAATTAGTTCATTATTTTTGAGTCTGATATGAGTTTCTAGTCTACCTGTGATTTAAAATTTTGAATTATAATAATAACTGGGAGGCAAGATATGCCCAATGGCGCAATAGTGGGGGTTAAGATAATATCTTGGGGCTAAGAACTATCTGATTGGGCAAAAGGCACACTCAGTAGGATGAAGCTCATGCCTGGGATTGTAAGCACAGCCAAGAATCCATGGCTGGAGAAACCATAGATCCATAAGGATAACCAGCTACTGTCGTTCTGCTAAGTTGATCAACTTAGTGTCCATTCACCTTCTAGACACAGATTAGTGCAGCTCTCGCCCCTCATCAAAGAAGCTTCTTTTTGCAATGGAAGGAGGCTGTAACAGAAAGCCACAACTGGTCACAGTGCAGAAGATAAGAGACTCGAATGCCCACCTTTAAATGGGATGTCTTTAAGAGAGTATCTGCACCTAAGGCTAAGGCTCTGTCATGGAAAGAGAGTGGAAAGATTGTGAGAGACAGAAGACTGGGGAGAGAGCAGCAAAAGAGTATTTTCTAGACAGGACAAAGGTGTTATACCCATGAGCCCCAAACAACACTGTGGCTTACTCAAGGGCAGCGCACTACCGCATAAGTCAACATTCCAGCACAAAAAGGGGAAGGTCTTGTAAACTCCACTCCTTGTGGAAGAGCTATTCAACCACAACTGATCACTGCTGGGAGAGGGACAGTTAGTTTTCCTTAGAGACAAGACCTGATGTGTTTCTTATGCCCCAGTGGTTAGCCCCTATACCCACATACATAGTGCAACGCTATCTGGATTCCATAGATTGTATATACGTATATTTATATGTATGTGTGTATGTGTGTGTTTAGGTATTTGGGGGGTTGATCAAAATGAATTGCATTCATATGTTACAAATAATAAAATAACATGTAATGGATGCTTTATAAGCTTTTAATATAGAATCAGTGTTTCAAGATATGCAGAAGCCTAGGTAGGAATTGTATGTCCTACTAAGAAAATAACAGTCTGGGCAAAGAGTAAGAAGTGCAATTAAGATTGAATGAGGGGCTGGAGAGCTGGCTCAACAGTTAGGAGCACTGGCTGCTCTTGCAGACCTGGATTCAGCTCCCGGCACCCACATGGTGGTTAACAACCAACTGAAACTCCAGTCCCACGGAATTCAACACCCTCTTCTGGCCTCCACATGCATTGCACAACCTGGATGTACTTACATATATGAAGGCAAAACACTCATACACATAAAATAAAAATAAATAAAAAAATTTTAGAGACTGTGAATGAAGTTCAGTATTTGTGTGCATGCTCAGTAAGACCCCAAAACTTTTATCACATTCCCACCTCCCAAGAGGGGAAACAGACACAGAGAAAGAGGAAGCATCATACTGCTTTTCATAGTCACGGTACTGATCTTCATTTCTACTGGAGCTACATAACAATCCCTACTTCTTCAAGCCCTCACTAGCAGTTTTTATTTTCTATAGTGAACCTGCCTGCAGTGAAATAGAATTTCATTGCAGGTTTTATTGAATTTCACTCATAGCTACTATACTGAAGTTTGGAAAACATACTTATGATACATTTGCATCTCTTGAGCAGAGCCTTCTGAGGTCCGTCTTCATGGGACTGTTGTGGTTGATCTTAAGGTTTTCACGTCTTGATTATGTATTCTGAACATTAATTCTCCATTTGACAAATAGCCGACAAACGTTTTCTTCCATTCTGTAGATTATCTCTTCATTGCATTGATTTTGTTTTGAACGGAAAAAAAAAAAGAGCTGGATGTGGTGGTACACGACTTTAATCCCAGAACTTGGGAGGCAGAGGCAGGCAGATCTTTGTGAATTTGAGGCCAGCCTGGTCTACGAATTCCAGGCGAGGTGGGGCTGCAAGGAGACCCTATCTCAAATATATATATATATATATATATATATATATATGCACTAGTGTATGATCCAGTTATCCTGCTCTTGAGAATACAGTGGAAGACTTCAAATAGTCTCAAAACAAAATATACCCGTGTTTTTTTTTTGTCAACAATAGTTATAAATGATGACCCTAGGTATCAGTAGAGAGATGGATGATGTTGTGTGGCAGTTTCTCCAAATTGAAATATTTCTTTGTGGAGGAAAGAAGGAGGCTCATGACACTAGGAAGTAAACAACGTAAATGTTATTGGGAAATCTGAAACATGATATTCACAAGGAACCGCCTCCATGTTATACAAGCAATAAACTATTGTGGAACTGAAACTGACTGACTGGGCTGCCTGCAAGTGACATGGAGCTCCAGGGATGCAGTTTTCAGAAACTGTCACCCATGCTGCTATGGGCTCTTGGGTGATGCAGCTGTCTCTGAGTCATCCAAGTTCCTTTAGGTAACCTGTCATCTACACTCATGCAAGTAATATCCTCATTGGTTTTCCAAGTTGGGCTTGCTGGAATCATTACTTTAGTCTGTTGTCAGTTTCCTGTCTGGGACGAATAGACATTCTTAATATGTCCCTAGGAAAAGTTAACAGATGTATAAAATGTTCATATAGAACCTGCCAACTTGAAAGTCAAAGAGGTATTATTTGGGACTGGGAAAGGATCTAGGTTGTGGGGAAAGAAACAAAGGGGAGAGCATACCAGAGGGGAAGACATAGTTAACTCAGCATGTATGAAGTATGGAAATAGCACAGTGAAATTTTACAGTTTATATGTTTTCTTTAACAATTATAATAATGAAAAAAATTAGTTGTAATTACAGGGATTTTGCTGCTTCATGTATTTAGCAGAATAAACAATCTGATCCTTTTAAAATTTACTTATTTGTTATTTATTTTGTGCGTGTGCATGAGTGTTTTGCCTTTTGTCTGCATGTATGTACACCATGTGTGTATAGTGCCCTCGAAGGCCAGAAAAGGGCATTAGATCCCCTGGACCTGGAGTCGCAGATGGTTGTTAGATATCATGTGGGTGCTGGGGACTGAGCCCAATCCTCTGTAAGAGCAGCCAGTGCTCCTAACTGCTGAGTTGGATCTCCAGCCTCTGACCTCTTCCTTTGATGGCATGAACTTTTGTCCTCTTGGTCAAAACCAACTGGAAGCCACAGGTCAATAAATTCATTGTGTATCCATCCACAATGTATAGCTACATAAAAATATAATATTGCACGTTTTAATACATACAAGTTTTATTTTTTACAAACACCTAAAAATAGGAAGTAAACAGGGAGTCAAGAAAGAAGGAAAAGCATTGTTACGCTCCAAAAACAGACAGCTGGGTTTATTCAGCCCATTTGTTTATTAATTTACTTACTGTTCTAGTTGCCTTCAATTGCTGTGGCAAAGCACACTGACCAGTACCAACTTGGAAAGGAAAGGGTTTATTTGGCTGACATCTTCCTGGTCACAGTTCATCACTGAGGGAGCCCAAGGGAGGAACTCAGGGCAGGAACTTTGAGGGAGGAGCTGAGCCACAGGCCATGGAGGAATACTGCTTACTGACTTGTTTCCCTGGCCCTTGCTCAGCCTGCTTTCTTATACAACACAGGACCATCTGCCCAGGAGCAGCACCACCTACAGAGGGCTGGGCCCTTCCACATCACTCAACAATCAAGAAAATACCCCCATAGACATGTCTACAGGCCAGTCCAATGGAGGAAATTCCTCAGTTGAGGCTCCCTCAACCCGGGTTTGTCAAGTTGACACTAAAGCTATCCAGCACACTTAATGTATGTCTTTCCTATAGCACCCATTACAATGTAAGCTTTCAAAGGAGTAAGACAAATTGTGCTGTCATAGTCTCAGTTTCCATCGAGTAGGTATTTAAGGAATGTTCATAGAAGGAATAAGCAAGTGCTCCCGTCTCAGCCTTTCCTTGATTCTGGGGTTGTGCAATCTATTACTGATAGTTGGGCTACAGTCCATGTATAATTTAAGTTAGATGGTTTTGGAAAACACTTGGGTTGTGTCAATACATCTCTGAGATGTCTGCCAGACTGAACTGGTTTGCAGGAAGATTTTGATATGTCTTCCCTGGGAAAAGAGAGGAAAGACAGTGATGGTGTGTACCCTCCTCCCAAGAAATGCAGAGGCAGTGGACTCCTCAGAACCTTCTTGCCAGTCATTCTAGCCGGTGCTGAGTTCTAGTCTCAATGAGAGACCCTGGATCAAAAATAAGGTGGAGAGCAGTCAAGGAAGATGCCTGGTTTTGACCTTTGACCACCACACATTCAAAAACATGTGTGTGCACACCCCCCATATAAATAATAGCATTGCATATATGTTTGGAAGTCTTAAAACCATTGCATTTTAGACTCATTTGATTTTTGAAGACCTTTTTGTAAATGAAATTTACAGAAATATCTATGAATTTTCTGGCATCATTTAAAAAAGGGTTTTTATTTAAAATCATATTATGTTTTGAGAACAGTGAAATGATTGCCATAATCAGGCAGGCTAACATATGCGTTTTCTGATGTGATTGCCCTTTTGGTATATGTAATAAAATTCCTAAAATAATTTTTCTTGGCAAAAATTTCCAGTTTACAAATTTATTATCAATTCATACCTCATAAATTAGTTTTATAGCAAAAAGGAAAGTTCCTACTGTTGGGGTCTCAGCTTGATCTAATTACCTGAGAAATACATAGTTTCATAGATGAACACACAACACCCATGTAGAAGGCACAAATACGATGTTTTCTTTCAGGTTCACGGGGACATCAGGCAATGCTGTCTGTTTCTGTTCTGCCATCTTCCCTTTTCCTAAATTAATCATATTTTGTGTTCTAAAGACTATAAATTTAAATCTTTTTCTTTTTCTTTTTCTTATTTTTTTTTTTTTTGTCTTTTGGAGACAGGGTCTTCCCTGTAGCCCCAGCTGTCCTGGAACTCACTATGTAGACCAGGCTGGCCTTGAACTCACAAAGATCCACTTGCCTCTGCCTCCCAAGTGCCGGGATTAAAGGCGTGCACCACCATGCCTGGCATATTTAAATATTTTTTGACTACTCAGTGTTCTCAGGAGGGTAGCACAGTGCAAATGATCAAAGATATTTCTTGAGCAAATTAATTTTTATTTTTGGAGAACATAAATTATTTTGCTTTTGAGGGCAAATTATTTTACATTGTATTTATGGGTTTTAGGAAACCATACTGGTTTTTAAAATATATTTTTATTATCCTTTGATAATTTCGAATTTTGTGATGTATTTTGATCATGTCCAGCTCCTAATTCCCTCCTGCAAAACCCCTATTACATTTCCCACATTCATCTTCATGCCCACCCTCCCTCTTTCACTCTTAAATGCTTTCTCCTATCTCTCTCTCCTTCCCCTCCCTCCCTCCCTCCTTCCTTCCTTCCTTTTTTCTTTTGTTATTTATAACCCATTGAGTACAACTTGTGCTACACATGGTTGTGGGGCCATCTGCTGGATCATGTGCAACCTACATGGGCTACACTCCTGAGGAAAACTGACAATATCTCTCTCAAGAGTCATCATTTTCCAATAGCTCCTCAAATAGTGGAGAGGCCTCATGAGCCTTCTGCCATTCGTGCTGGAATTTTAACTGACTTGACTCTGTGTAGGCAATGACAATTGCTGTAACTCATGAGTTCCACAGCCCCGTCATGTCCAGAACGCACTGTCTCTCTACTGGTGACTGAAATCCTATCCCTTAAGGAATCTACTCAGTGTACCTGATGTTTATGGTGAGAATTCACTTACTCACTCATCTGATAAGGAACATCTGTATGAACTGAAACGCAAAGTCTATGTAATGCAATGTGATTGTTCCATGAAAAGAACTGAGAGCAACAAGAATAGAGCAGAGACATCATTTGCTGAGTGAAACGAAAGGGTTGGATAGGGAAATACTACATGTGCTGTCTTACATGTGGTGTTCTCTTACATGTGCTGTCTAATTTACAGTGTTCCATTACATGTGCTGTCTTATATACAGTGTTCTGTTACATGTGCTGTCTTACATGCAGTGTTCTATTACATGTGCTGTTTTATATACATTGTTCTATTACATGTACTGTCTTATATACAATGTTCTATTACATGTGCTGTCTTGTTTATAGTGTTCTATTACATGTGCTGCCTTATATACAATGTTCTAGTCCATGTGCTATCTTATATACAGTGTTCTATTCCATGTTGTGTCCCAGAGACCTGATTGCTCTAAGGGGCAGAGCCTGCTGTGGAGAATGGACTATGGAGGGGCTTATGGGAGCCATCTTGGGATGGAAGGTGTGAGCTACCAGGAACATATGGCAGCAGGTGTGGAGAATTTGCCACGGTGGGCATGGAGAGACAGCCCCAGTGTCTCACCCACATCACAAGAGGGGGCATTTACTGACCTGGGGCAAGACTGCAGGCCCAAGATGTGCGGACGAAAGTAAATGGAGACTATGGGCAGGTGCTGAAGCAATCTGGAATGGCCTCAGCCCGCCAAGCAGAGCTGGGTGCTGGGTGCGCGACATTAGTCTCTGTAAGTTTCTCCATTCTGCCTCAAGATATAAACTCTAATAAATTCACATAGAAATATGTTATATGGTTTGTCTGATAGCACAAGAGACCCCAAGAGAATTCTGGCGACAAAATTCTGGCAGGATGGAGTTAAAAATGACAAACCACTGGGTGTGGTAGCGCACACCTTTAATCTCAGCACTAAGGGGGGCAGAGGCAGGTGGATCTCTGTGAGTTCAAGGCCAGCCTGGTCTACATAGTGAGTTCCAGGACAGCTGGGGCTACAGGGAGACCCTGTCTCAAAAAGAGCAAAAAAAAAAAAAAAAAAAAAAAAAAAAAAAAAAAAATGGAAGTTTGGAAAAAGCTAGAGAGCTGATGGCAGTGCTGATATGCTGATATGGTTTCTACAATGCATTATAAAATCTGTAACTAAAAAGAGGCCAGCCATGCAGAAGTGTGGGACACAGCTATGTTGCAAATGTGGAGGTATGTTGCAGGTATGTGTAGATTTGTTAAAGGTTATCCAGGTCTAGAAAAACTTTTACCCCCAAATGGAGCACCCAGAGAGGGGGCGTGGCCACTTTGCAAAATAAAAGATGTGCCCCAAGCAGGGGAAGCTGAAAAGGCTGAACCGGCAGACCCTGTTGCAGAGCTGGAGAGAGATAAAAGGTGGGACACTTTGACTTATGTAAGGTCCAAGGACTCAGGAAAAGACAGATACTAGTAAAAAGGAAAATGACCTAAAAATAAAAGTAGCTAAGGCTGCCCCTCAGATTCAACAGTTGCTACAAAAGGGAAAAAAGCTAACAGTGCTGTACCTAGGAAATACTCCACACTCGAACTGTTAAAACTAGGAAAAACTTATAAGCAAGCAATCAAAGGGCCCCTAGCCACATGCCTTGTGAGACTATGGGACACGGGAGCAAATGATGTCAGTCTAAGTCCTTCAGAAGCTTCACAGCTGAGTTATATAACCATCCATCTGTCCTTGCAATATAGGCTCTTCAACCTGGGCCAATGCAGGAGGGAGCAGTCCTTAATGGGATGGCTGGTTGAAGGTATTAAAGATACATGGTCATCACCAAAGGAGACTTACATGATTGGCAGGGGCTGGAGGACTATAAAGGAGGGGAAGGCATTACTGAGAGAACTAGGTATGAGAAAAGAAACATATAATGTCTAGTTCACTGGGCCAGATAAGACTGTGTTCACCAGAGATATGAAAGAAAGCTTAATTCAACTGGGACTTCGAGAATGGTATGAGGCCTGAGAAAAACAATATATGATGTCCAGTTCACTGGGCCAGATAAGACAGTGTTCACCAGAGATATGAAGGAAAGCTTAATTCAACTGGGACCTTGAGAATGGTATGAGGCTTTACTGGTTTTACTAAGTCCTTTAATGGGACAGGATCTTTGTGAAGTGAGACAGGCTTAGTCTAATATAAATGATTCTGACCAGCATGTAAAATGTGTCTGTAAAATAACAGAACATCCTATAAGAGATATAAAAAAGACCAGACAGAAGAAATGGTCCACTTGGCTTACTTGAAGATGAATGTGGCAAGACTTACGCCAAGCCCAAATTCCCAGAGAAAAATTGATAGTAAACCAAATTCAGTACTAAGGTGTTTCTGGAAGGTTTTAAAACCAGAAGAACAGTTTACAAAAGACATTCAAAGGATAAAAACTGTACAAGGGGTGGTTAAGAATCCCCAAGGATTAAGTAAAATGCATTTCTCTTCTGACAAAGGCTATACTAGGGGTGGAAGCAGTTTTTCCCACCAAATTCTCCCCCAGCAACCAGGTGTGGTCAACGGGGAGATGACAGATGTGGCTACAGTCAGGAGGCAGACCCAGAGCCTCTCTGACCCAGGGAACCAATAAGTGCAGTGGGGGCAGGAGAAGACCCCTGCCTCCTTAGCCTAGTGCAGGGTCAGGCAACTGGAGCCAACACCTATAAGTGTATCAAGAATAAAAGAATACAAAGAAACTCCAGGTAAAATCCCCCAAGTGCAAAATGACTCCAAATGGTAAAAAGCTAACAAAATTAATGCCTCATACCCATACCATGGTACCTAACAAGGATCTATGGAGAAAACAGTTAATACGAATGGACAAAACCTTTCCATGCTATGTGAGACCTTGTCTATGATTGATTTAATATATAATGTTAACCATCCTTTGAGTGTTTTGCAGATGTAAAACCCATTTGAAAGATACCTGAAGGAGCAAAGGCCAGCTATAGCTGTAAGATTCTTGGGAGTTTTATGGTTGGGTAAGATGAAGACAGAGACTCCCAAACTATACAGCTGTTAAGAAAATCTACAGTACCAGGGCTGGGTTGTCCCCCACCCCATGAGCTGTTGGTCAGAGAGATCCTAGAGGTCCTCAAATTCACCAAGGCTATTGCCATTAATGTTGGTTGTACACTAGAAAGTTTAGTAAGGCCATGTTGCTGAAGACACTGCATGTTGTGAGCACAGGAGAAGAAGAAGAGATGGAGCTGAGACTAAGCCAAAAATCTCCATGCTACTGGATGATGACATTCATATTGCCAGAAGGTTCTATGCAGATGGTTGGGGAAGAAAGGATCTCCTATGATTTTACTCAACAATGGACACTGCCAGCTGCACACTATGGACATGCCAAGCAATGCCTGCAAGTGCAATAATGACTCAACCAACATACATACAACTGACAAATTTCTAACTGGATAAGGCCTGCTCCTAGGGGTGGAACACACATCTAGTACTGTAGACCAGGCCAACGCCTTGTGTTGAGTAAGGCTGCAGGCCCTAGTGGAGAAGCCATCATGAGTATATTGTTTAATGAATATAGTACACCTACTGGGATATCTTCTAGGCATTTGTATTTACATTCATGTTTGTTTAGATGTGTTTACTTCCTTCCATTTGTCTTTATAGTAGAAGAAACATTACTGAGATAGATCAATGGCCATGGCTTAAAGACAAATAATGGGGAGGCTCAAGAAGCCACTATCTTGCCATGATACAAGAGAGATCACCCTACATCTATCAGCCCCTCCAAGGCTCAGGGACCTTAGTGGAAAATTGGTGGAAAGACTGTAAGAGCTGAGGAAAGGGGTGGAGCATGTGTCCTAGAGACCTGATTCCTCCAAGGGGCAGGGCCTGCCTCAGAGAATGGACTGCAGAGGGGCTTCTGGGAGCCATCTTGGGTCAGAAGGCAAGAGCTGCCAGGAACATGTGGCGGCAGGTGTGGAGAATGCATGGTCGGTGTAGAGAAAAAGATGGCCCTAGCATCTCACCCATATCGTGAGAGGGGGCATTTACTGACCTGGGTAGAGACTGTGGGCCCAAAATACATGGGTGAAAGTTAATGGAGACTGTGGGTGCAGAAGTGAAATGATCTGGAATGGCAGTGACCCACCATGCAGAGCTGGGTGCTGGGTGCCTGGCATTAGTCTCTGTAAGTTTCTCCACCCCCACAAGATATAAACTATAATAAATTCACATAGAAATGTTATATGGTTTGTCTGATAGCACAAGAGACCTCGAGAGAACTCTGGCGACACAATGTGCTGTCTTATATACAGTGTTCTATTATATGTGCTGTCTTATATGCTGTGTTCTATTACATGTGCTGCATTACATACAGTGTTCTATTACATATGGTGTCCTATATACAGTATTCTATTACGTGTGCTGTCTTACATGTAGTGTTCTATTACATGTGCTGTCTTATATACATTGTTCTATTACATGTGCTGTCTTATATATAGTGTTCTGTTACATGTGCTGTCTTACATACAGTGTTCCATTACATGTGCTGTTATATAGAGAGTAGTTTTCTATTACATGTACTATCTTACATACAGTGTTCTATTACATGTACTCTCTTATATACAGTGTTCTATTTCTTTCCCTATGTTTTTGTGGGTTTTATGTGTCTGTCTGGTATGTGCATGCATAAGCACATGTACCTGCAATGTTCTTGCCCAAATGGAGGGCAAAGGCTGATGTTGGTCTATCTTTTCCCAGTAACTCTCCACACTGTTTTGAAGACAGGGCTTCTTTCCAAACCTCACTGTTTCAGCTAAATTGGCTTGCTAGTGAGCCCCAAAATTCTGTTTGCCTCTACCCCCAGTGTGGGAATTAGCATGCAGTTTTCATGTGGATGCTGGAAATCTGTAGTCTGAGCCCAATGGTCCTGAAATGTGGGAGACAGGCTTGAGCCTAGGGGGAAAGTCTTAATGACAGCCATACAGCAGGCGCAAGGCAATGGCCCAACTGCTAGAGCCATAAGGAACACCTTGTGACATTTGCTCCAATTGGCAGATCTGATGCCTAGAGCTTGCCACTCCCTGATCACCACCCTTGAGATTCTAAATTGCAACACTTAGATATTGCAACAGCCTGGGTCACATGGTTCCCAGGACTCCAAGCCCCATACATGGAACTGGAACCTAAGTAACCTGAAACCTATCATGTTAATAAGGTGTCTGACTTGTGATGTTATGATAGGACACAGCCCTGCCAAAGATCTGAGCTGTAATTTCTTGATTGGATCCCCATCCCTATATAAGCTTGTACCCTTCTGCAATAAACTGGATCTGCATCACTGAACCTGGTCTCCTGTGTCTGAATGTGGCTCCGTTGACACAGTCTCCTCACCAGCCCTGGGGTCAGGGACCGGGCAGAAGTAGCGATGATCGGAGGCAGCACTGGGCAAGCAGAAGAGCGGCCACAGCTTGCGGCCACAGCAAGGAGCAAAAGGCGGTGCCCGTGTGATCGGAGGTGGCGCCCGTGCAATCAGTGTCAGTGCTGTGTGAATGGAGAGCAGCCACAGGTGGCACCCATGCGAGTGGAGGAGCGGCGCCTGGAGACAGCACTGGGAGAGTGGAGGGGTGGCCGCAGCTGGCGGTGGCTGCAGCTGGCCCCCAACGTGGGGCAGTAACACTTTGGGTATCCAATGCCCCCTTATTAGAGTGCTCTTCTGTGGGTGCTCACCGCTTTTGTCCTTTGTGCTTCCTCCTTTGGCTTGCAGTCTTTGGTTTGGTGTGTTGCTCCTGTCTCTGCCAATCATCTTCCTGAATGGCTCCTGAGTCCTTCTGGGTATGTCTTGCAGCGTGAGTGACCTCCGGAATGGGGAATAATCATCCAGCTGCCCCTGGCCCTGTGGGGCCCCGCTGGTTTCTCTCCTCAGGAGTAGACGAATTAGGGTAACAGAAAAAGATGTAACGAAGGTAGAAGATGAAGTGCTAGCTCCTGCCCCTTTGTTTCCAGATTCCTGCTGTTGGGATCCAGAGCAATGGGCTCATGTGCTATTCATGGCCAGAAAGAGAGAAGTTAGGGAGAGGCACCCATTATCTGGGCCGTTCTACCCTATTGTGACTGCCATTCTGGCCTCGCTTCAGGAAGCTCCCCCCAATGCCCCTGAGCAGGATGATCTTATACTTAAGGAAATAGATGAACAAATAAAGCAGCAGGATGGTGGGGGTGACTTGTCCCAGGTGTTCCCAGCCAAAGTGAAACTAACAGATCCTTGCTCTGAAATGGGAGCAATGGATGTTGCTAAAGATGCAAAAGATGAGGAATTAGGGTTTCTTGGTCCCCTTGATGAAAAGCAGGAAGTCAGCTTGTGCTCTGCCGTGACAGGGTGGTGGCCATCTGCCGCCATCTTATGCTGGCTTTAAGGGAGGCCCCTGTTATAAGGATTCCTATTTTGTTATAAATTTTCTAAAATTTGACTCCAATGGCCTCCCACCAGCAATAAAACATTGGGGGACATTCACTCAGCCCACTCCCGCCCTCATGGTGAGATGGAAGGACCCTCCCACAGGCGAATGGAAAGGCCCACACCTATTATTAACACAAGGGCGAGGCTATGCTTGTGTCCTTCTAGATAATTTTCCAGCCCCCATTTGGATCCCAGCCTGGAACATCAGAATTGCCTGCGACGGAAACCCTCCCTCCACAGCCACTGACCCTGGAGATGGCAGTCCCGACCCTAGAGGAAGCGGTGCACCTCTCAACCACCGCAAAAGCAACTGGCTCCAAGGGCACACCCAATAACCTGGGGCGACCTTAAACATCTCACCTCTCAAGCAGATACTATAGCCAATCAAACCCCTCAAACCAGAGGGAACCCCTTGTCTATGTTCCTTATTATGTATGCCATCATTACTGCTAACTTCTGATATTTGGACCCTGCATTGTTAAGGGTCTCATTAACTTTGTTAAGGCCCGCATTTCTCTAGCTCAGTTGGCTGTTGTCCCATCTCAACATCCAATCCCCTCAATTTTACATGATCCAAAAGACAAACACGCCTCTACAAACAATGACCCACTGTTCCTTGCCCTTACCAACCTATAATTGGCTTTTTAAAAGAAAAAGGGGAAGATATGGGAGTCAGGCTTGAGCCTAGGGTGAAAGTCTTAATGACAGCCATACAGCAGGCCTGAGGTAACAGCCTGATCACTGGAGCCACAAGGAACACCTTGTGACATTTGCTCCCATTGGCAGATCATGAGACTGATGCCTAGAGCTCGCCACTCCCTGATCACCACCCTTGAGATTCTAAATTGAACACTTAGATATTGTAACAGCCTGGGTCATGTGGTTCCCAGGAATCCAGGTCCTGTACAGGGAACCAGAACCTAAGTAACCTGAAACCTATCATGTGAATAAGGTGTCTGACTTGCGATGTTATGATAGGACACAGCCCTGCCAAAGATCTGAGTTGTAACTTCTTGATTGGATGGTCACCCCTATATAAGCTTGTATCCTTCTGCAATAAACTGAATCCATGTCACCAAACCTGGTCTCCTGTGTCTGAATGCGGCTCCACTGATACAGTCTCCTCACCAGCCCTAGGGTCTGGGACTGGGCAGAAGTAGTGATGATCATAGGCACCACCGGGCTAGCGGAAGAGCGGCAGTGAGGAGCAAAAGGCAGTGCCTGTGAGATCAGATGTGGTGCTGGGGCGAGCAGAGGAGCAGCACCTGGAGAGAGCACCAGAGAGTGGAGGGGTGGCTGCAGCTGGCAGTGGCTGCACTGAAACAAGTGCCTGGGTCATTCCCTCTGTCCCAGGATTTCTTAATGAGTTGATTGAAATATATACAGTAAAGGAAATGAAGGGAAATAATGTTTGGATAACAGAAACAGAAATTCCATTATATAGAATGAAGATAGCATCATATTTCACAGAATAATGAGGAATATAGGCCATAATAACATATTTTTTTGAACATCTAGAAGAGAGGAACTTGATGTCTCAAAGTATGAACAATTACAAAAAGATAACAATTACCCTGATATGGCCAGATAGACACATGTAGACTGAAACATCACACAACCAATAGAGCAGTTAACTTTTCACTCTTCTGAACATATATTTTTCATCAATCCAAAGACAAATAACAGGGGAATAAGGATAGTTCGAGCAAGGGCAGACTCAAGCAATTATGAATCAAATTTCAAACATTGAAGGAAATGAAAGCAAGAAGAAGAAGAAAATAGAAAATCAATCATAAGAGCACAGAACATGATGGATTTTCTAAAGGGAGCTGAGGGAAAAAAACTAAAGAAGCATTTATGGTCAACATGTATGTTTTCTCTCATTGGCTGCACTGATATACATGGATGATAGATGATGAATGGATAGATGATAGATAGATATATAGATGATAGATGATAGGTAGGTAGATAGATAGATAGATAGATGGATGATATCTATGCATGGTGAATAGACAGATGGATAGATGGATGGATGGGCGTTAGACAGATGATAGGCTAGATAGATGATACAGATATGTAGATGAGACAGATACATAGATGAGACAGATACATAGAAGATATTTAGGTAATGGCTATGTAAATAGGCAGATGGCAAATAAGATAGATAAAAAATCTGTACAAAGAAGGTAGGTAGATGTTGTACAGTAACAGATGATAGTTAAACTTATGGTGGATGCATATATCTATATGTAGATAGGTTCATAGATAGGCAGATCAATAGATGAATAGATATATGATGGAAAAATAAACAATAGAAGAATAGAGACATATTGTCATAGTTTTTGTCAGTTTGACAAAAACCTACACTCTACTGGAAAGAGGTAGCTTCAATTGAGGAATTTCCTCAATCAGATTGGCCTGTGTGTCAACATCAATAACACTGACAGGCACCTACACAAGTGTGGCATTCACTCACACAGTCACACACCTATATACATTAATCAAATTAATCCCAGTACTTGTGAAGCAGAGGCAGGTGGATCTTTGTGAGTTTGAGGCCAGCCTGGTCTGCATAGCGAGTTCCAGGACAGCTGGGGCTACAGGTAGACCCTGTCTCAAAAAGACAAAAAAAGATCTCAATAAAAATCCATAACCAATAATCTCAAAATAATGATCCTCAATGAGAAAATAGAACATATTGAAGACACCAAATGCAAAATAACAATTATAAAAATACTCAGAATTCAAGAAATTCAATCGGGTCATGAAAGACATGTGGATAAATTTGAAGAGGACAGGAGTAAGTTTGTTTATGTTTAGTCCCACTAAATATAAACAAATGAGTATACAATGAACATAAAATAGGGTGTGAAAATTTAAACAGAGAGAGAAATACTGAAGAAAACTCAATTTGAAATGAAAATGGAAATGAAAAATTCAATTAACCTTATAAAAACTCATTTGAAAGACTCAGCAAAAGAATGGACCACATAGAGGACAGAATATCAGGCCTGGAGACAAAGTAATGGCACTGGAACAACTGAAGAGAAGGTTAATTTTTTTTAAATCATGAAAAAAAATGCAGGAAATTTAGGACACTGTGAAAACAACAAGACAACAAATTATGAGATTGAAAAGAGAAGAGAGCCAGCTTGATGGCTCATACTTTTAAGTCCAGAACTTGGGAGGTGGAGACAGACTGATCTCTGTGAGTCATAGTGAGTTCCAGGCCTGCTGGGATTCCATAGTGAGAGATGCTGTCTGAACCAACAAAGCAAAGCAAAACCAAACCAAACCAGAGAGATCCATGTCAGAAGTATAAAATGTGTCTTCAATGAAACCATAAAAGAAATATTTACATATCTAGGGAAAGAGATTCACATTCAGGTACAAGAGAAACACAGAACATCAAATAGGAGCAGAAGAGAAACTCCCGATGCAATCTTACACTTAAAACATGATCTATCTCTGTGGATTTTTGGTTGGGGGATTTTTTAATTACTGCTTCTATAACTTTGGGTTTTATGAATTTGTTTTAATTTATTTCATCTTGGTTTTACTTTGGTATCTCATATGCAGCTAGAAATTCATCCAATTCTTTTAGATTTTCCTCTTTTGAAGAATACAAAATTTTAAAGGACGTCCTTATGATTCTCTGAATTTCCTTAGTGTTTGTTGTAGTGCCCCTTTTCACATCTACTTTTATCACTTTGAGCCTTCTGTCATTTTAGGGGAGGTTAATTTGTTTAAAAGTTTTTCAATATTGTTAATCTTTTCAAAAGAACTAGCTATTTATTTCTTTGATTCTTTATATTGCTTTATATTCATATTTCATTAATTTCAGCCCTGATGTTAATCTCTTCCCACTGACAGTTCTTAGGACATGGTATTCATGTGCATGATTATAATTTGAAGTCTCTCCAGTTTTTTAAAAAAATTGTTTTTATTGAATTTTTGCGTATTTCATACAGAACACCTCAATCAGTCTTAATCATCTTTACACCCCTATCCACAACTATCACACTCTTATAGCCCCCCCACTGGAATTCATATATTCTGTCATTTGTGTTAAGGCCTATTGTATCAAGTTTGTGTCCTCAGACATTCCTCAGTGCAAGCTCATCTACTTAGGTGTAGTCAGCTTATTAAGAGTCCCTCACTTTAGGAAGATCAGCTCTTCCTCACCTACCAGTAATCAGTCGCCAATCTTTCTTTAGCTAAGATTGGGGTATGCTGTCCATTTCCCTAGATCTATGCTGGGTTTTTGTCTGCTTGAGTTTTCATGGGACTTGTACTGCCACTATTGTTATAGATTCATATGAGCAGGGTCCCAGGAGCTGGTGGAAATCCATTTTCATATGACAGTGCACCTCCTCCTTTGCTCTTACACTCTTTCTGCCCCCTCTTCCTCAATGCTCCCTG
The DNA here is from genome assembly GCF_000622305.1 of Nannospalax galili. Lineage (NCBI taxonomy): Eukaryota > Metazoa > Chordata > Mammalia > Rodentia > Spalacidae > Nannospalax > Nannospalax galili. The sequence goes on along the minus strand of NW_008341457.1, from coordinate 79,273 downwards.
AGGCCTGGGTGGGTGAAGTTTAATATAGGAGTCCTGTCCAAGAACGAGCATTCCGCAGACTCTTAATCTCTACAATTTGGTCATTTGTGATCTTTTGTGTTCCTGATCCTCTGTTGCATGAGAGAACTTCATTAATGAGAATTGAGAGATTTATTAGTGACCTCTTTACCCCTGTTCTATGTTCTGTGAGTCTTAGGTTGTAGAGGTTGCATTATAAATGTGTCACGTAGGCCTGGGCAATTCAGAGACAATGTCTATGTGTGGCCAATTGTAGTACTTGGTACTAGTCTCCATCTGGTGCCAAAAAAGCTTCTTTGATGAGTGGTGACTGGAATATTTCTCTGTAGATATAAGGATACATATTTTCAACACAGTAAAAAATTACATTAGTCTAGGGATGTGACAGTCTTGGGGTTTTCTCTAAGATCTATGACCTCTCCAGCCATGTGTATTTGGTTATGTTTATAGTACCACACTTGAGTTTCCTTCCATTGAGTGGGTTTTTATTCCAATTGGGTAGCTGTTGATTGCCCCTAAGATAAAAAGTGCCACTACCTCACCAATGTTGTATGCTGTGCCAGCCACTGATGTGGTTATTTGGTCTTAAAGCTGGTGTTGGGCCATCAATTGATGTTTTCCTTTAGCACCTTCATAGTGTCTCCAAAGCTATGAGAGCTAGCCTTCAGGGGAAGTGGCTTCCTGTTCAGCTTCAGGTTCATTTCTCCAAATCTTCTGTCTAAACTATGTGCTGCCTTCAGCACTAGGGTCCAACCTTCAAGTTCTGTGAAGCAATCAAGGGCTGTGACAATAGCCTGTGTAATTTTGGGAGTCTCTTGGACCACTCTAGCCAACAACTCAAAGGAAGGTTTCACCTGTCTGGCACTGTTTCTTGTTATGTAGCCTTTAGTTATACACTTGGACTCATGTAGAGATAGTGTATGTGTAATTTTTCCTTAGGTTGTTAAACTAATATGATTCCCTCTGCTTTTTAAAACTAGCTAGGCATTATTAGTCTCTCCTTTCTCTCTCCTGTCTAACCCTTCCACCATAGATGCCCCATTTAAAGTACCCCCATTTTCCCCATTTCTCTCTTGGTAATACCAGTCTCCAATGGTCCCACCTCTCTTGAACTCCTTCTTTCCCTTTATCCCCAAGGTTCCTTACCTACCCCTCCCATTTAAATACCCTCATTTTATCCATTTCTCCCTTAACAACACATGCCTCCTACTGTTCTTCTCTTGCAGGTTCTTTCTTTCCCTTTACTTCCCTGGTTTCTTTTCATTAACCTGGCTCCTGAAGTTTTATTTGAATTCATACTCACATATAAGGATTTGGTCCTAGGATTCACATATGAGGGAGAACATACGTCATTGTTTTTTTCTGAGTCTGTGTTACTTCACTTAGTATAACAGTTTCTAGTTACATTCATTTGCTTGTGAATTTCATGATTTTTTTCTCTCTTTACCATTGAGTAGAACGCCATTGTGTGAATATAACACATTTTCATTAACCACTTGTCAGTTGAGGGACACTTAGGCAGCTTCCATTTCTTAACTATTGTGTAAAGAGCAGCAAGAAACATGGTTGTAAAGTATCTCTGTGATAGGATGAGTGCTTTGGGTATATGCCAAGGAATGGTATAACCAGGTCATGTGTTAGGTTCAATTTTTGTTTTCTAAGAGTTCTCCACACTGTTTTCCATAAGGGTTGCTAGATGTCTGACTGGGGTAAGATGAAATCTTAAAGTGATTTTAATTGTATTTTCCTAATTACTAATGATGTTGAACACCTTTAAAGATGTTTCTTAAACATGTTTATTTCTTCTTTTGAGAACTCTCTGTTCAAATCCGTAGCCCATCTTTTAACTGGGTTACTTGCTTTCTTGATTATTTGTTTTTTGAGTTCTTTATATATTCTGGATGTTAAACCTCTATCAGATGTGTCGCTGGTGAAGATTTTCTCCCATTCTGTGTGTTTTCACTTCCTTGGTTGCTTCTTTTGCTGTACAGAAGCTTTTTAGTTTAATGTGGTCCCACTTGTTGATTCTTGACCTTAATTCCTGAGCAACTGATGTTCAATTTAGAATGTGCTTTCCTACACCTATATCTTTAGGTTAGTGCCAATTTTTTCTTCTAACAATTTCAGAATTTCAGTTTTCACATTCAGGTCTTCAATATGTTTAGAGTTGACTTTTGTCAGGTGGAGATCCAGTTTTGCCAGCACCATTTGCTGAAGATGCTGTGTTTCCTCTAATGAATGTTCTTGGCAACTTTGTCAAATATCATATGGCTGAAATTGCATGTATTCATGTTTGGATCTTCAATTATGTTCCATTGATTTATGTGTCTTATTTTTGTGCCAGATTCATGCTGTTTTGTGACTATCACTCTATGTATCCTTTGAGATCTGGTATAGTAATCCCCACGGTATTGCTATTTATGCTCAGGGTATTTTTTTCTTCCATACAAATTTTGGGAGTTTTTTTCATTGTAGAGACCTTTAAAGTGTTTGGTCAGGTTTATTCTGAGGTTGTTTTTTTTGTTGTTGTTGTTGAGGCCATTGTGAATGGGAGGGTATCCATGTACTCTTTAGCTTGTTGTTGGTATATAGAAAGGCTACCAATTTTTGTAAGTTAATTTTATAACTTGCTGCTTTACTGAAAGTGTTAATCACTTCTAGGAGTTTTGTGGTGGAATTTTTAGCATCTCTTAGGTATAATGCCATATCATCTGCAAAAAAGGGATAATTTGATATCGTCGTTTCCAATGAATATTTCTTTAATTTTCTTCTCTTATTTTATTGCTCAAACAAGAGTTTCAAACAAGATATTAAAAGGGGGGGGGAATAACTGAGAGCTTTGTCTGATTCCTGGTTTTAAAGGGAATGCTTCCAGTTTTTCTCCATTGAGAATGGTGTTGACTCTAGGTTTGTTGTCTATAGCTTTAATTATGTTGAGATATGTTTCCTCCAGTCCAATTACCTCTAGGAGTTTTATTATAAATGCATATTGAATTTTGTCAAAGGCCTTCTCTGCATTTATTGGGGTGGCCATGTGGTTTTTGTCTTTGAGTCCATTATGACATTTATTGGCTTATGTATATTGAACCATCCTGTATCTCTGGAATAAAACTGACTTGATCACGGTAGATGATCCAACGCCTCCCATAACTCCCCATCACTTTTTTTCTGATAACTTCATGTACTCTTTCTTCTTCTTTGATTTATTTATTTTTATGGGGCCTTTGGCTACTCTAACATTCCCCCCTCTGAAGAGGTAACCCTAAAATCTTTTAAGGATTAGATGCATGCTCCCAAATACTTTCAACAGTTTTGGCCTTTGGAACAGTACGTTGCTAAGAGGCCCAAGGACATTCTACCTTTTAGCCAAGAAACTGGCTACTTTTCTTTGGGGACTTTTTATCCTAACTGCATAGTCAATTCCTACCTCCTATTCTTATCACACCATCCTCTAAAGAGGTTACCCAAATTGCGGACAGGGAATCAGGACACAGACTGCTCTGGCTTCTTCCATGCTGAACAGGGACACAGGGTAAGGCAATTGGGGTATCCCTTCAGTGGGTCTATCTAAAAGACTCCCAAATTGTATAACTCTTATCTCTAAGGGTAAAAGAAGAAAGTATTGAATCATGAATAGGAGATGTGAAGGAGATGTAAAGGCAAGAGTATTTAGCATTACAAGTTCTAGCCAGGGAACTAGAAAAAAGTCAGAACAGGGCAATTTTCAAATGTTCATATGAGTCCATTGGAATTTCTTGACAAGGGCTTCCAGAAGCATCCTTCTATTGGGTTCCTCCTCATTATTCTTTTGTCTTCCAAGGCTGGACTCTAGAGTGATGGATTTGGAATTTGCTTTCAGGTATTTTGATAGCTGTTGGAGTGGTTGGAATCAGTGTCAGTTCCCTCTCAAAGGCTTCTAGATAGGGGGAGAAAACAAATTTATCCTTCATTTTAGAGCAATATCTGTTTATCTTCCTTAGCTACAGGTGGGCACTACAGAATTGGAGATCAAGATTTGAAGTCTTACATCTGAGCAGCACTTTCTGGTTAGGGACAAAATCATCAATGAGAAATAATTGTCTGAAAAACTTTTTATATAGACTTAAGCCTAATGTCTGGGAAGTGTAAACCCTTGAACTTTTAAAGAAATATACTGATGACTTAACTGTTTGGTTATACTTTACTTTTGGGTGTTTAAGACCATACAGTTGGCAAAATTAAATCAATTTATTTTACACTTAAGGTCATTTGAGGATCTGTTCCTCAGGGACATGGGCTTTGGAGGAGCTCCTGGCTCCTTTCTTTTACCTGTTCCATCTATGTGAAGATAAGTCAAAGGTCCTGCTCAACCATGTCTGGCTTCACTTGGAAGCATGAATGAGATGTTTTCTCTGAGTTGACCCTCCTCTTTGTAGACTGGACACTAGTTCAGGTCCATCTTGTGGGGTCTCCATGTCCTCCCTGAACAAGAGGACAGGTGACTCAACACAGTTACAGGACATTTTGAGAGATGTTCCATAGTCCCCTGGAACTTAATCAACCCTGAAGGCAAGGGGAAAAAACTGTCCTTTAAGTCCCTCTGGCCACATTAGTATAGGCCTCAAACTATAGCTGTTAAACATCTAATAAGGTTAGTTCCACCAGTCTGGTACTTTTAATTATCATGTGCTATGTAGATAAGGCTTGGGTAAAAAACCAAATATTCTCAGATAAACCTTGACTAAATATATATTTTGGCACTTAAATTAGTTGACTAAACTATGACCATAGAAAATTTAAGATTATATGTATATTATTTTTATTTCATCCTTTATATAGCATAACAAACCTAAGCAGACCTTCATGATTTGCTAAGGTTTTCTCATTTTCTCTGTATATTTTGGAAAATATCTCAATTTCCCTTATCCTTTTAACATCTTTTACACTCTCATTTTTTAAAAATAATTATGAGACACAATAGCATTAACAAATTAATTTTCCATCTGTTGTGAGACTTCTTTTTCTGGGGATGCTAAGCAATGCTTATTCCCTTTTAAGGTTCTAGTGTCAAGCCAATAGTTGATTAAAATTTTACTGGGGAACCAATGAATTTATTGAGCTTACTTGCCAGATAACTGAGTGGTTGCTGAGGTACATGTATGACCTGAGGGTATGCACACTGGAAAGACTTAACCCAGCATGGGTCATGCCTTCTCTTCCTAGCCTTCTCCAGATTGTATACTTTAGACCTCCCCAAATTGAGGAGGCCATGCATGATTAGGGTCAAAGTACATACAGTTGGCTGGGAAGAGTGCCTGAATACCTCGGTGAGGGTCCAATGACCCTGCTTGGCCCTCCTTTAATGAATGAGCACAACTGCCAACAAGCCCAGTTGTGACAAGGTTTAGTGACAGGCTCAGATGAAGTTGTGATGATGATAGCTATTTCATGTGGACTGCTGTATAGCCTCATCTTATTAAAAGGATGTGGAATTTTAAAGGATTTGTTGCTAGGATCCACATATGAGGGAGAACATACATCATTTGTTTTTCTGTGTCTGTGTTACTGCACTTAGTATACCAGTTTCTAGATCCATCCATTTACCTGAAAATTTCTTTATTTCATCTTTCTTTACTGCTGAATAGAACTCCATTGTGTAAATGTGCCACATTTTTGTTAAACACTCATCAGTTGAGGGGCACTTAGGTTGCTTCCATCTATTAGCTATTGTGAAAAAACAGTAACAAACATGGTTTTACAAGTGTCTCTACAATAGGATGAGTCCTTTGGGTATATGCCAAGGAGTGGTATAACTGGGTTATATGGTAGGCTCATTCTCAGTTTTTTAAGAGATTGCCACAGTGTTTTCCATAGAGGTTGCACAAATTTGCAATCCCACTAGCAGTGAATGAGCATTCTCCTTTTTCCACATCCTCGCCAGCATGTAGTATCATTTATTCTCTTGATTTTAGCCAGTCTGATTAGTGTAAGGTGATACCTTAGGGTGGTTTTAATTTGCAATTCCCTAATTACTAACGATGTTGAACACTTTTTGAGAGGTTTCTTAGCCATCTTAATTTCTTCCTTTGAGAACTCTCTGTTTAGATCCTTAGCCCATCTTTTAATTGGGTCATTTGGTTTCTTGATTCTTTGTTTTTTGAGTTCTTTGTATATTCTGGATGTTAAACCTCTGTCAGGTGTGTCACTGATGATTTTTTCCCATTCTGTGGGTTTTCTCTTCACTTTTTTGATTGCTTCTTTTGCTGTACAGAAGCTTTTTAGTTTAATGAGGTCCCACTTGTTGTTTGCTGACCTTAATTCCTGAGAAACTTCTGTCCAATTTAGAAAATCCTTTCCTATGTTTTATAAGTTACTGCCAATATTTTCTTCTAATAGTTTTAGGATTTCCAGTTTCACATTGAGGTCTTTGATTCATTTGGAGTTGACTTTTGTGCAAGGTGAAAGATAAGGATCTACTTTCATTCTTCTGTAAGTGGAGATCTATTTTTGCCAGCACCATTTGTTGAAGATGCTTTCTTTCCTCCATTGTGTGTTCTTGGCACATTTGTCAACTCTCAGGTGGCTGAAATTGCATGTACTTGGGTTTGGATCTTCAATGATGATCCATTGATCTATGCAGCTATTTTTGTGTGAGTGCCATGCTGCTTTTAAGACTATAGCTCTGTAGTATACTTTGAGATCTGGTATAGTAATCCCCCAGCATTGCTATTTGAGCTCAGGATTGATTTGGATATCTGGGGTCATTTGTGCTTCCATATGAATTTAAAGATGGGTTTTTCTAATTCTGTGCATATGTCATGGAGAATTTGATTGGATTGCATTGAATCTGTGTGGCTGCCATGGGTGACAGCCGCTCCTCCATTCACATGAGTGCCGCTTTGTTCTCACGGGCACCATGGTTGCCCCTCTGCTCGCCTGGGGCTGAGGCTGCTCTTCTGCTTGCTCGGTGCTGCCTCCGATCGTCGCTGCTTCTGTCTGGTCCCGGACCCCAGGGCTGGTGAGGAGACTGTGTCAGTGGAGCCGCATTCAGACACAGGAGAACAGGTTCAGTGACACAGATCTACTTTATTGCAGGAAGGCACAAGCTTATATAGGGGTAGCAGTCCAAACATAGCACAGTGAGTAGGATACCTTATTAGCATAACAGGCTTAGTGTCCTATCACAGCATAGGGGGCCAGATGCCTCATTAGCATAATGGGTTTCAGATTAAAGAGCCTGGATTCCTGGAAACCATGTGACCCTGACTGTTGCAATATCTAAGTGTTGCAATTTGGAATTCCAAGGGTGGTGATTAAGGAGTGGAGAGCTCTAGGCATCAGTCTCATGATCTGCCAATGGGAGCAAATGTCACAAGGCATTCCTTGTGGCTCCAGTGGTCGTTCCTTGTGGCTTCAGGCCTGCTGTATGGCTGTCATTAAGACTTTCACCCTAGGCTCAAGCCTGTCTCCCACAAATCTGTATATTGCTTTTGATAGGATTGTTGTTTTCAAAATATTAATTCTTCCAATCCATGAGCATGTGAGTTCTTCCATCTCCTGGTGTCTTTCTCAATCTCTTTCTTTAATGTTTTAAAATTTTCATTGTAGAGATCATTGGTGTCTGGTCAGACTTATTCCAAGATTTTTTTTTTGCAGCAATTTTGAGTGGGAGCATTTCCCAGTATTCATTCTCAAATTGCTTGTTATTGGTATATAGAAAGGCCACTGGTTTTTGTAGATTGATTTTATATCCTGCCACTATACTGAAAATGTTGATCAGTTCTAGGACTTTTCTGGTGGAACATTTGGTATCTCTTGGGTATAGTATCATATCATCTGCAAAAAGTGATAGTTCGACCACTTCTTTTCCAATTAGTACTCCTTTAATTTCCTTCTCCTGTCTCCTTCTCCTTGCTCTAGCAAGAGATTCAAGCACTATGTTGAAAAGGAGTGGAGATAGTGGGCATCCTTGCCTGGTTCCTGATTTTAATGGGAATGCTTCCAGTTTTTCTCCATTTAGAAAGATGTTGGCTGTGGGTTTGTTATATATGGCTTTAATTATGTTGAGGTATGTTCCCTCCAGTTCACTTCCCTCTAGGACTTCGAACATAAATGCATGCTGAATTTTGTCAAAAGCCTTTTCTGCATCTATTGTGATGACAATGTAGTTTTTGTCTTTGAGTCCGTTTAAATGACTAATGGCATTTTTTGACTTGTGTGTATTGAACCATCTCTACATCTCTGGGGTAAAGCCTACTTGATCATGGTGAATGATCTTTTTGATGTGAGTCTGTATGTAGTCTTCAAGTATTTTGTTGAGAATTTTTGCAACTATGCTCATTGAAGATATGGGTCTATATTTTTCTTTCTTGGTTGTGACCTTACCCAATTTGGGTATTAGAGTGATGCTGGCTTATAGAAGGCATTTGGGAGTTCTCCCTCTGTTTCTAGAATAATTTAAGTAGTATTGGTTGGAGGTCTTCTTTAAATGTCTGGTAGAATTCTGCTGTAAATCCATCTGGGCCTGGGCTTCTTTTTTAGTTGGGGGTTTTGTATTACTGTTTCAATTTCCTTATACATTATGGGTCTGTTGAAACTGTTGATCTCTTCTTGGTTTAACTTGGTGGGCCCCATGATTTCAGATATCCATCCATTTCTTTTAGATTTTCAGATTTAGTAGTGTATAGGTTTTTAAAATATTCCTTTATAATGGTCTGTATCTTTTGGTGTCTGTAGTGATGTTTCCCCTTTCATCTGTGATTTTTTTTTATTCGGACTTGCTCTTTCTTTCTTTTGGTTAACTGAGCTAAGCATCTGTCCATCTTGTTTAGCTTTTCAAAGAACCAGTTCTTAGATTCACTGATTCTTTGTATTGTTTTGTTTGTTTCTAGTTCATTAATTTCTGCTCTGATTTTTTATTTCTTCTTTTCTCCTGGGTTTGGTTTCATTTGTTCTTGCCTTTCCAGTGTCTTGAGTTGCAGTGTTAGGTCATTTATTTGGGCTCTTTCTAATTTTTTAATGTAGGCACTTAGAGGTATAAATTTCCCTCTTAGGAAATTTCTGCTTTTAATGTATTGCAGAGGTTGTGTTGTGTTTTATTGTCCTTTTCATTGAATTCCAGGAATTCTTTTATTTCTTTCTTAATTTCTCCTTTCACCCACTCACTGTTTAGGAGTGTGTTGTTCAATTGCCACGAGTCCATGTATTGCCTAGGGCTTTGATTTTGAGTTTTATTGCATTGTGGTCCGATAGCATGCATGGAATTATTTCAATATTTTTGTATTTGTTGAGGTTTGTTTTGTGGCCCAGTATGTGTTCAATTTTTGAAAAAGTTCCACGGGGTGCTGAGTAGAAAGTGTATTCTTTGTTGCTTGGGTGGAATATTCAAAAGATGTCCATTAGGTCCATTTGATGTGTGGTATCATTTAATTCAGATGTCTCTCTTTTTATTCTTTGTCCAGTTGACCTGTCTAATGGAGAAAGTGTGGTATTGAAGTCACCTAGTATTACTACATATATGTTTAGGACTGTAATATCTTCTTGGTTAATTATTCCTTTGATCAGAATGAAGTGAGCCTCCTTATCTCTTCTGACTAGCTTTAATTTGAAGTTTATTTTGTCAGATATTAGATTTGCAACCCCTGCTTGTTTCTTAGTGCCATTTGCTTGGAATATTATTTTCCATCCTTTTACCTTAAGATAGTGCTCATCCTTGAAGGTGAGATGGGTTTTTTTGCAGACAGCAAAGAGATGGATTTTGTTTCTTAATCAATTTGCTTAGCCTGTGTCTTTTGACTGGGGAGTTCAGCCCATTGATATTTAAGGGTATTATTGAAAGGTGTGTATTTGTTGCCGTCATTTTGATTGCTGTTTGTGTTCTCTGTGTAATTTTGTGTTTCCTAGATTATATCTTTGTTTATTTTCTTTTGTTGCCCCAATGTATAGTTGTTTCTTTCTCTGCTCTCTGTATTGCTTCAAGTATTCTTTGAAAGGCTGGTTTTGTGGACATGTATTCTTTCAGGCTATTCATGTCATGGAAGATTTTTCTTTCCCCCTCAACTATAATAGACATTTTTACTGAGTAAAGTATTCTGGGCATCTGTTGTCATGTAGAACTGGAAATACCTTGGTCCAGGCTCTTCTGGATTTCATAGCTTGCATTGATAAGTCAGCTGTAATTCTGATGGGCTTTCCTTTGTATGTGACTTGGTTCTCTTTTGCTGCTTTCAGGATTCTCTCTTTGTTCTGTACCTTTAGTGTTTTTACTGTGATATATCATGGGGAGTTGCTTTTCTGATCCTATCTATTTGGTGTTCTATGTACTTCCTGTATTTGTATGGGGATGTCTTTCCTTAATTTAGGGAAGCTCTCTTCTACGATCCTGTTTAAGATCTGGTCAACACCATTAACCTGAAATTTTTCTCCTTCCTCTATTCCTATGATCCATAGATTTGGTCTTTTCATGGTGTCCCAAATCTCTTGTATATTCCATTTCTGTGCTTTTTAAATTGTCCATAATCCTTGATTGAGTGGTCCAATTCTTCAACATTATCCTCCAGTGTTGATAATCTGTTTTCTGTTTCATTAATTCCAGCAGTGAGGCTTTCCCCTGTTGTTTCAAGTTGGCTTATTGAGTTTCATACTTCCTTCTTCATTTCTGCCTGAATTTTCTTCAATGTTTCTATCTCTTTTGTGAATTCATTCAGAAGTTTATCCCTATCTTCTTTTAGTTCTTTGATTTGTTTGTTCATGTGTTCTTTAAATTTGTTAAATTCCTTGATCATGTTTATAACTGTTCTTTTAAATTCAGTGTCCTGGTTTATCTCTAGGGGGTTCTTCTTGTAGAACTCTTTTACAGGATTGGTGGAGTTTGTTGGGGACATAGTGTTTTGGCTTTCCATTTTATTATTCTTTTGTTGTGATTTTGGCATGTGAATTTCTTTTGTTGTTTATGATTTAGATATGAGAATTAAGTTGAAGTATGCTTTTGTTTGTATTATCTGGGTGCCAAGGTCATTACAGAGTTCAGGTTCTCTCAGGTTTAATTTGGAGGGAACGGATGGCTTCAGATCAGCTATTCAGGGGTACCCACAGAAGCCCAATTCAGGTTCCAGTCAGGTACACTCAGGCTTCCTTCAGCACATGGAGGCAGGATCCGGGGGTTTTCAGTTAGTCCCCTGCGTTCTCAGGCTGTTTGCCTCAAGGAGGCCAGAGGGAGAGCAGAACTCAGCACTCTCTGGTGGCATGCTGAAATCAGAGCTTCTACACCAATGGAGGTCCCAAATCACCCTCTTAGGCTGTCAGGATCCCCATAGTACTGTTTTTATGAAGTTGGGTACACCAGAGTTTGGTGCATATGTGTTCATGATTGTAATATCTTCTTGGTCAATTCTTCCTTTGATCAGAATGAAGTAGTCCTCTTTATCTCTTCTGATTAGTTTTAGTTTGAAGTTTATTTTGTCAGATATTAGAACTCCTGCTTTTTTTTAGTGCCAGTTGCTTAGAATATTTTTCCCATTTTTTCACCTTAAGGTAGTGCCTGTCCTTGAGAGTGAGATGGGTTTCTTGCAGGCAACAAAAAGATGGATTTTTTTTCTTAATCCATTCAATTAGCCTGTGTCTTTTGACTAGGGAGTTTAGTCCATTGATATTTAAAGTTATTATTGAAAGATGTGTAATGGTTCCTGTCATTTTAATTTTTGTTTGTATTCTTGGTCTAAATGTACATTTCCACTGTTATACCTTCATTTAGTTTCTTTCTTTTGTCTCTTGGGTATAGTTGTTCCTTTCTTTAGCTCTTTGTATTGCTTCAAGAATTCTCTGAAGGGCTGGTTTTGTCGAGATGAATTCTTTCAGCTTATTTATGCTGTGGAAGATTTTTCTTTCCCCTTCAACAATAGCAGACATTTTTGCTGGGTAAAATGTTCTGAGTTGGCTTCTCTGGTCATTTAGAACTGGGAATACTTTGGTCCAGGCTCTCTGGCTTTCATAGTGTGCATTGATAAGTCAGCTGTAATTCTGATGGGTTTTCCTTTATATGTGACTTGTTTTTCTTTTGCAGCTTTCAGTATTCTCTCTTTGTTCTGTATCTTTCGTGGTTTTACTATGATGTGCCGTGGAGTTTCTTTTCTGGTCCTGTCTATTTGGTGTTCCACGTGCTTCTTGTATTTGTATGGGCCTGTCTTTCTTTAATTTGGGGAAATTTTCTTCTAAAATTCTGTTGAAGATCTGGTTCATACCATTGCCCTGAGAGTCTTCTCCTTCCTCTATGCCTATGACACAAAAATTTGGTCTTTTCATGATGTACCACATTTCCTGCAATTCCATTCTTGTGTTTTCTAAAATTTTTCATAATCTTTGCTTCAGCAGTCCAATTCATCAACTTTATCATCCAGTCTTGATATTCTGTTTTCCATTTCATTCATTCTGTTGGTAGGGCTTTCTCCTGCCAGTTCTAATTGGCTTATTGAATGTTTCACTTTCTTCTTCATTTCAGCCTGAGGTTTTTTTGTTTGTTTGTTTGTTTTTTTTTTTTTTAGTATTTCAACTCTTTTGTGAACTCAGTCAGAAGTTTATCCTTATCTTCTTTTATCTCTTTGATTTATTTGTTTGTGTGTTCTTTAAATTTGTTGAATTCTTTGATCATGTTTATGATTGTTCTTTAAAATCTGTGTCCTGAATTATCTCTAGGGGTTCTCATTGTAGAACTCCTCTATAGAACTGTTGGTGTTTGGTGGGGACATATTATTTGGGTTTTTCATATTGTTATTTTTATTTTATGTGTATAAGTGTATTGCCTTCATGTGTGTAAGTGCACCTGTGTCATGCAATGCCCATGGAGATCAGAAGAAGGCATTGGATTCCTCTGGAACTGGAGTTAGGGATGGTTGTTAGCCACCATGTTGGTGCTGGGAATCGAACCTGGGTCCTCTGCAAGAGCAGCCAGTGCTTTTAATCACTGAGCCATCTCTCCAGCTCCCATATTGTTATTTTTTTGTTGTGATTTTAGCATGTGGATTTCTTTTGTTGTTTCTGATTCTGGAGACTCAAGTCTTCCTTTTTTGAGTTTAAGACTCTTTCTCTTTGTATACTTGATGTTCCTTGGTTGTTTTCTTTATGGGTATGAACCAGTTGTTTTTCTAGGCTTCAGGTCTCTTTTGATTTTATATTGGAAGGACCAGATGGCTCTAACCCAGCTACTCAGAAATTCCTACAGGGGCCCAAGTCAGATCAGATGCTGTCAGTTTTCCTCCTAAGGTCTGCTAGACATCAGGCATGGCACAATTTGGAAAGCTTGCTAGGTGGAGGTTGGAGTCAGGCAATCTTAGGCAGTTTGCAAAGGTCTGAGCCCCTACTAAAAGTCAGGGCAGACTAACCCTGAAGAAGTGGAAGGGGTTGGTGGTTCTAATGTTGGGAGGATGGACACAGCGCGTGGAAGGTGGTTCCAATGTTGGGGGATAGACACAGTGTGATTTGGAAACCTCACTGCCACTTGCCACTTGGAGGTATGAGGGTAATCCAGAGTTCTGGAGTGTTAAAAACAAAAGTGGGCCTGTGCCCAAGGCTAGAAGGAGAACATGATGTGGGATCCAGGAGATTGGAGTTGCTGAGGTTGTAGGGGAGTCAGGGGGCTATGGGTAGGATCAGACTTACCTGGGAAGAAGGCTGGTTTAGCCAATTCAAGGCAAGTTGGGGTTACCCACAGTCAGGGTAGAAGGCTGGCTGGTCTCAGGAGTGAAAAGGCTACGGGGTGGGGAGAGCCTGTGATGGTTCTCAGAAACCAGACTGAAAAATTGAGCAGATCTTAGTGCAGGGGAACAGGATGTAGTGGGTGGGTCTGGACTAAGAAGGTAGTCCAGAAATCTGGGTTGTGAAAGTGGGTCTGTGCCCAAAGCTAGAAGGAGAGAACAGGATGTGGCATCAGGGAGATGGGATTTTTGCAGGTTGTGGGGGAGTCAAGACATAGTGGCCAGGATCAGACTTACCAGGGAAGGCTCCTCTTTGGAATTCCAGGCAAGTTGGGTGTATCTCTCCAGTTTTTCAATGTAGGCACTTAGTGTTACACTCTCTCCTCTTATGTCTGCCTTCATTGCGTACTATGGATCTTTTGAGGGGGTGAGATAGGATCTCCCTGTAGTTTCACCTGGGTGAAACTCACTACATAGACTAGGCTGGCCTTCATATCCCAGAGATCCTCCTTCCTCTGCTTCCTGAATGCTAGAGTTAGAAGTGTGTGCCAGCACAACCAGGTGTCCTATAGATTTTGATATGTTGTGTTGTTATTTTCATTCAATTCTAGGAATTTATATATTTCCTCTTGACTTTTCCCTTAATCCAATTATCATTAAGTAGTGTGTTGCTCTGTTTCCAAGAGTTCCTGTGCTTTTCATTGTTCTTCATATCAAGCTCTGGTGTGGATTGAAAGAATGCAGGGTGTTATTTCAATTTTGCTATATTTATTGAGACTTATTTTGTGTCCTAATGTTTTGTAATATTTTGGTCAGTTTTGTAGAAAGTTCCATGGGCTACTGCTCTCTAGTGTTTGAGTAGAATATTCTATAAATATCTGTTAGGTCTCTTAAACTTATGTTATTTAATTCCAAAGTTTCTCTGTCTCAGTTCTTTCAGGATGACTTGCCTATTCATAAGAGTTGGGTTTGAAATCAATAACTATCACTGTGTTGTGGGTTATGTGTGATTTTAGCTCTAAAACTATTTCTTTTATGAAACTGGTTGCTCCTGTATTTGACATGTATATGTTGAGGATTGTAATAGCCAATCGGTTGATTTTTACTTAATGAGTATGAAATGCCCATTCTTTTAAAAAGTTATTTATTTAATAACCACATAATTAGAAGAAACATTTCATTACAACAGTGTTGACATGTTCAATAACAATTTCCAGAGCTAAGATGCATCTCTTTCAAAATTGGCTGTAAATTTTTAGGTTTAGAGTTGAATTAATAGTTATACAATATTGTGCTCAGTATAAACGCTATAAGACATAAAATTGAATGAGGTTTGAACCTTTAAAAAAGATCTCCATTTCATTATTAAAATACACAGTTTCATACAGAAAAATTTTTTTTAATGCAATTAACACTTAGATGTTTGCACATGCATTTCTAATCTTTATATATCTGATTATTACTAGTCACAGTCAGTTGAATTTTGAATTAATACAGTTATACAATATTGAACTCAGTATAAACCCTGTAAAACATAAAATTGAATGAGTTTTAACTCTTTAAAGATCTCCATTTCATTTTAAAATATGCTGTTTCCTGCGTTTTTAATGGTACTAACACTTAGATGTTTGCATATGTGTCTTTAATCTCTATGTATCTGATTATTACTTGTCACAGTCAGTTACACACAGATCCTTAGTACCAATATTGAACTCAGTATAAACCCTGTAAAACATAAAATTGAATGAGTTTTAACTCTTTAAAGATCTCCATTTCATTTTAAAATATGCTGTTTCCTGCGTTTTTAATGGTACTAACACTTAGATGTTTGCATATGTGTCTTTAATCTCTATGTATCTGATTATTACTTGTCACAGTCAGTTACACACAGATCCTTAGTACCTCAGTATGGATAGAAAATCATCAGGTAGATTTCACTGGTAATGTTAATTACCTCTACTATTTAACATGAAGTACATTTTCATGCTTCCTCCTCAAATATAAGTCTTTTTAAAACTTTGTTGATTTTTTTGTGTGTATATCACACAGAACATCCCACACAAACTCATTCACCTATATACCTACTTCCCAAATGGCACCCTCCCATAGTCTCCCCCCTCCCACACACTGGAGCCCGTATACTCTGTCATCCCTCTTACTGTCCACTGTTGTCAACACCTGCAGCCATTCTCCAGTGCTTGTCTATCTGCTAAATTTATTCAGCCTATCTAGAGATCCTTGTTTTAGGAAGATCAGCTGTTCCTCATCTAGCAGCAATCAGTTGTCAATATTCCTTTAGATAAGACTGGGGTCTGCTGTTCATTTTCTATCCTGGGGTTACTATCTGGGAGTTCCTTGGGGCCAAACTGGCCAACAACTCAAAAGAAGGTATCTTCTATCTGGCATTGTTTGTTATGTAGCCTTTAGCTATACATATGGACTCTTAAAAAATTATATTGACCCTATTAACCTTTGGCTATACTTTCCTTTTGGGTGTTTAAGTCCCTACAATTGGCCCAGATAAACCAATTTATTTTCACTCTTAAGGTCATTTGAGGATCTGTTCCTCAGGAGTGACATGGGCTTGGTAGGAGCCCCTGGCTCCTTTCTTTTACCAATTCTGTCTATGTAAAGATAAATCAAAATGTCCTACTCGACCATGGCTGGCTTCACTTGGAAGCATGGAGGAAATGTTTCCTCTGTGTTTATTCTCCTCTTTGTAGACTGGACACTGGTTCAGGTCCATCTGGTGGGCTCTCCACGGCCTCCTTGATCAAGAGGACAGGTGACTCACCACAGTTACAAGACATTTCGAGAGATCCTCATAGTTCCCTGGAACTTAGTCGACCTAGGAGGGCAAGGAGCAAAAAGTGTCCTTTATGTCCCTCTGACCAAATTAGTATAGGCCTCAAAGTATGGCTATTAAACATCCAAGAACGTTAGTTCCACCAGTTTGGTACTTTCAGTTATCATATGCTATGTAGATAGAGCTTGGTCAAAGACCAAATGCTCTCAGATAAACCTTGCCTAGGCATATATTACATTCTTTGATCTGGTTGTATGTATAATTTGTCAGTAGATTGTTGGACTAATATGTTTCCCTCTGGTTTTGTAAAACTAGGCATTATTTATCTCTCACATTGTCTAACCCTTCCACCATGGTTTCCCCATTTAAGGTGCCCCCATTTTTCCCATTTCTCCCTTAATAATACCCTTCTCCTATGTCCCTACCTCTCTTGAGCTCCTTCTTTCCATTTATCCGGTAGGTTCCTTGTATAACATTCCACCCCTTAAAATAACCCTATTTTTATCCACATCTCCCTTGTTAACACCTGTTTCCTACTGCTCTTCTCTTTCAGATTCTTTTCCTTTATCTCCCTGGTTCTTCTTCATTATCCTGGTTCCTGTAGTTACATCTGGATACATACTCATGGTGCTAGGATCCACATATGAGGGAGAACATATGTCATTTTTTTCTGAGTCTGTGTTACTTCACTTAGTTTAACAGTTTCTAGTTCCTTCCATTTAACTGCAAATTCCATGATTTCATCTTTCTTTACTGCTGAGTAAAAACTCCCTTGTATAAATGAACCACATTTTCATTATCCACTCATCAGTTGAGGGACACTTAGGGTGCCTCCATCTCTTAGCTATTGTAAAAAGAGCAGCAACAAACATAGATGTACAAGTGTCTCTGCAAAAGGATGAGTTCTTTGGGTATATGACAAGGACTGATATAACTGGGGCAAATGTTAGGTTCATTTTATAGTTTTTTAAGGGCTCTACATACTGCTTTCCATAGGGGTTGAACAAGCTAGCAGTCCCACCAGAACTAGATGAGGGTCCCCCTTTCCCCACATTCTGTCCAACATTTGGTATCATTTGTTCTCTTGATCTTAGCCAGTCTGACAAGGGTAAGATGAAATCTTAAAGTGCTTTAATTTGCATTTCCCTATTACTACTGATGTTGAACACCTTTTAAGATGCTTCTTAGCCATCTTTATTTCTTCTTTTGAGAAATCTCTGTTCAGTTCCTTGGCCCATCTTTTAACTTGGTTAATTCCTTTCTTGATACTTTGTTTTTGGAGTTTGTTATATATTCTGGATGTTAAAACCCTGTCTGTCAGATATGTCGCTGGTGAAGATTTTCTCCTATTCTGTGGGTTTTCTCTTCACTTGCTTGGTTGCTCCTTTTGTTGTACAGAAGCTTTTTAGTTCAATGAGGTCCCATTTGTTGATGCTTGACCTTGTTTCCTGGGCAGTTGATGTTCAGTTTAGAAAATCCTTTCCTATACCTATAACTTGTAGGTTATTGCCAAGGGTTTTCTTCTAACAGTGTACAGTTTCAGGCTTCACATTGAGGTCTCTGATTCATTCGGAGTTGACTTTTGTGAAAGGTGAAAGATAGGGGTTTAGTTTCATTCTTCTACAAGTGGAGATCCACTTTTGCCAGTACCATTTGCTGAACATACTGTCTTTCCTCCAGTGAATGTTCTTGGCCGCTTTGTCAAATATCAGGAGGCTGAAATTGTATTTACTCATATTTGGGTCTTCAATATTGTTCCATTGATCTATGGGTCTATTTTGTACCAGTACTATGTTGTTTTTATGACTATAGCTCTGTAATACAGTTTAATATCTGGTATAGTAATCTCCCCAGCATTGCTCTTAGTGCTCAGGGTTGATTTGGCTATCCAAGGTCTTTTATGCTTCCATATGAATCTTAGGACAGTTTTTTTCCAATTATATGAAAAATTTCATGGGGATTTTGATTGGCATTGCACTGAATCTATAAATGGCTTTTGGTGGGATGGTCATTTTCACATTATTAATTCTTCTAATCCATGAGCATGGGAGGTCCTTCCATCTTCTGATGTCTTCCTCAATCTCTTTCTTTAATGATTTAAACATTTCATTGTGGAGCTCTTTAAGGTCTTTGGTCAGGTTTATTCCATGATATTTTTTTTTGCAGTTACTGTACTCTTTCTTTGATTGCTTGTTATTGGTATATACAAAGGCTACAGGCTTCAGTAGATTAATTTTATAATCTGCCACTTTGCTAAACTTGTTAATTTCTAGGAGTTTTCTTGTGGAATTTTTGGCATCTCTTAGATATAATATCATATCATCTGGAAAAAGGGATAATTTGATCTCTTCTTTTCCAACTATTACTCATTTAATTTCCTTCTCTTGCCTTAATGCTCTTGCAAGAATTTCAAGCACCATGTGACAGAGGAGTGGTGATAGTGGCCTTGTCCGGTTCCTGATTTGAATGGGAATGCTTCCAGTTTTTCTTCATTTAGAATGATATTGCCTGTGGGTTTGTTATATATGACTTTAATTATGTTGAGGTATGTTCCCTCCAATCCAATTCCCTCTAGGTCTTTGAACATAAATGCATGTTGAATTTTGTCAAAGGCCTTCTCTGCATCTATTGAGATGACCATGCCTTTCTTGTCTTTGAGCCCATTTATATGATTTATGATGTTTATTGACTTATGTATATTAAACCATCCCTGCATCTTTGGGATAAAGCCAACTGGAACATGATGGATGATCTTTTTGATGTGTGTCTGTATGCAGTTTGCAAGTATTTTGTTGAGAATTTTTGCATCTATGTTCATTAAGGATATGGGTGTATAGTTTTGATTTTTGGTTGCATCTTTACCTGGCTTTGGTATTAGAGTGATGCTGGCTTCATAGAAGGAATTTGGAAGTTCTCCCTCCATTTCTATCTTTTTGAATAACTTAAGTAGTACTGGATGTAGATCCTCTTTAAATATCTGGTATTATTCTGTTGTAAATCCATGTGGTCCTGGTTTTTTTTAGTTGGGAGGTTTTGTATTACTGTTTCAATTTCCTTATGTGTTATGGGTCTATTTAAGCTGTTAAACTTTTCTTGGTTTAGTTTTGGTGATTCCCATGGTTTTAGGTCTCCATCCATTTCTTTTAGGTTTTCAAATGTAGTAGCATATAGGTTTTTAAAGTATTCCCTTATAATATTCTGGATCTCTTTGGTGTCTGTTGTGATGTTTCCCCTTTTATCTCTGATTTTGTTGATTTGGAGGTGCTCTTTCTTTCTTTTGGTTAACTGGGCTAGCAGTCTGTCAATCTCGTTTATCTTTTCAAAGAACCGGCTCTTGGAATTGTTGATTCTTTGTATTGTGTGTTTTCTTTTTTCCTATTTCGTTAATTTCTGCTCTGATTTTTGTTATGTCTTCCTGTCTGCTGGGTTTGCTTTTATTTGTTGTTGCTTTTCAAGTGTCTTGAGTTGCAATGTTAAGTCATTTTTTTGTGTTCCTTTTGATTTTTTAATGAAGGCACTTAGAGCCATTAACTTCCCTCTAAGGATTGCTTTCACCGTGTCCCAGAGGTTTTGTTGTGTTGTATTGTCCTTTTTGTTTAGTTCCAGGAATACTTTTATTGTTTTTCAGTTTCTCTTGTGATCCATTCATCATTCAGGAGTGTGTTTTTTAATCTCCATGTGTTCATGTGGTTACTGGGGTTTCTTCCAGTGTTGATTTTAAGCTTTATTGCATTGTGGTCTGACAGAATGCATGGAATTATTTCAATCTTTTTGTATTTGTTGAGGTTTGTTTTGTGCCCCAGTAAATGGTCGATTTTGGAGAAGGTTCCATGGGTCACTGAATAGAAAGTATGTCCTTTGGTGCTTGGGTGGAATACTCTGTTAATTCTCTGCCCTGTTGACCTATCTGCTGGAGACAATGGGGTATTGAAGTCCCCTGCTATTAATGAGTTGGGATTAATCTGGGTCTTAAAGTCCTGTAGTACTCTTTTTATGAAGTTGAGTGCACCAGAGTTTGATGAATATATGTTCATGATTGTAATATCTTCTTGGTTTATTGTTCCTTTGATCAGAATGAAGTGACTATCTTTGTCTCTTCTGATTAGTTTTAATTTAAAGTCTATTTTATAAGATATTAGAATTACAACAGCTGCTTTTTTCTTATTACCATTTTCTTGGTATATATTTTTTCTGTCCTTTCACCTTAAGATAGTGCCTGTCCTTGAAAGTGAGATGAGTTTCTTGCAGACAACAAAAAGATGGGTTTGTTTCTTAATCCATTCACCTAGTCTGTGTCTTTTGACTGGGGAGTTTAGTCCATTGATATTTACAGTTATTAATGATAGATGTGTATTGAATCTTGTCATTTTTTATTTCTGTTCACATTCTTGATATAGCTATGCATTTCCACAGTTATGCCTTCATCGAATTTCTTTCCGTCACCCCTTGTGTATAGTCATTCCTTTCTTCAGCTCTTTGTATTGCTTCAAGAACTCTCTGAAGGGCTGGTTTTGTGGACATGAATTCTTTCAGCTTATTTATTTCATGGAAGATTTTTCGTGTCCCTTCAACTATGATAGACATTTTGGCTGGGTAAAGTAATCTGGGTTGGCATCTGTGGTCGTTTAATACTGGGAATACTTTGGTCCAGGCTCTTCTGGCTTTCATAGTTTGCACTGAAAAATCAGCTGTAATCCTGATGGGTTTTCTTTTATATGTGACTTATTGTTTTTCTTTTGCAGCTTTCAGTACTGTCTCTTTGTTCTGAACGTTTAGTGTTTTTACTATGATGTGCTGTGGAGAGTTTCTTTTCTGGTCCTGTCTATTTGGTGTTCTATATGTTTCTTCTATTTGTATGGTCATGTCTTTTTTTTATTTTGGGAAATTTTCTTCTACAATCCTGTTGAAGATCTGTTCCATACTATTATCTTGAGATTCTTCACCTTTCTGTATGCCTATGATTCACAAGTTTGGTTTTTTAATGGTGTCACTCAATTCTTGTATATTCCATTCTGGTGTTTTCTTAAATTTTTCATAATCTTTGCTTGAGTGGTCTAATTTGTCCACTTTATCTTCCAGTCTTGATATTCTATTTTCCATTTCATTCATCCTATTGATGAGATTTTCTCCTTTCATTTCTAATTGGCTTACTGAGTGTTTCACTTCCTTCTTCCTTTCAGCCCGAGTATTCTCCAATATTTCTAACTCTTTTCTGAATTCATTCAGAAGTTTATCCCTGTCTTCCTTCAGTTTTTTTATTTCTTTGTGTGTTCTTCAAATTCACTGAATTCTTTTTGTCTTGTTTACAATTGTTCTTTTGAGTTCCATGTCCTGTGTTATCTCTAGGGAGTTCTCATTTTACTCCTCTAGAGGACTATTGGTACTTGATAGGGATATGTTATTTTGGTTTTTCATGTTATTGTTTTTTCTCTGTGACTTTGACATGTGATTTTCCTTCATAGTTTCTGAGTCTTGCATGAGACTCAAGCTTTCCTTTGTTGAGTTTAGATCTGCTTTTTTTGGGTAAACTTTATTTGCCTTTGTGGTTTACTTGTTGGGCATGAAAAGCTGATTGGTCTAGGCTTCAGGTTCTCTCTTTTGATTTTATATTGGAGTGGCCTAATTGCTTTTGCCTTCAGGAGTTCCCAACAGAGGCCCAAGCGAGATGAGGCTCAGATGCTCTCAGGCTTTCTCTGAATGTCTGGGTCCCTTTAGGAAATATGCTGCCCTCAGGAATTTGGGGGCGGGGCTGGCCTGGGATAAGGGCCCAGGATAGATTCTGTTCTCAGGAACAGGAAGCTGTGACTGTGCCACCCAGGGAAGTAAAGGGAGGTTAGGGCGGGACCAGGCCCAGAGGTTTCCTGGAGGCTGCAGGGAGGAACTGGGTTGGTCCAGATGCAAAGGATCAGGAAGCAGTGGTGGCTCTGGGCTGAGAGGTTAACCCTGTTGTTTGGGGTGCCAAGACAAGAAATGGGCCTGTACCCAGGCTAGGGGGAGAGATGTGGTGGGGGAGCTGGGAGGGTGATAGAGGCTGGGGGAGTCAAGGCCATGGGTGTGGTGGACTTACCCTAGGAGAAATGCCCATTATTATCTTTTCTGGTAAGTTTTGGGTTGAAGTCTGTTTTCTAAGATACATGAGGAATTATGTCTGCTTGTTGTTTACTTCTCTTTGCTTAGAATTCATTTTTCTTTTCTTTTAGGTGTCTATCATTGATAATTGTGTTTCTTGGAGGCAGCAAACAGACGATCCTGTTTTCTAAACTAATAGTTTAGATTTTGTGTTTTTATTGGTGAACAGAAACTATTAGTGTTCAGTGTTATTATAGAAAGATGTGTGTTCATTTCTTTCAGTCTGTTAATTTTGTGGTGTTTCCTCAGCTGTGTTTTCTTTACCTGTTTTGGCACTGTTCATTCGTTCCCTGTAACCTTTTGAATATATGTTTGTCCTTCTCTTAAGAATGAAGTATTCCTTCTAGTATTTTCTCTATGCCTGGCTTATGAGTCATACATTGCTTTGGTTTCTTTATATCAGGGAAAGTTTTTATTTCTCCTTCAATTTTAATTGACTTTTTATGGGGTATAATATTCTGGGATGACAGTTGTTGTCTTTCAGGGCTTAGACTACATCTTTCCTGCCCCTTCTGGGTTTAAAGGTTTCTGTCAAATAAATAGGTATTATTCTAATGGGTCTGCCTTTACAAGTGATTTGACATTTCTCTGGTGCAGCTTTCAATGGCCTTTCTTTGGAATTTTGTTTATTTTTATTGTATGTGTATGAGTGTTTGTTTGCATGTATGTAAGTACATAACACATGCAATGCCTACAGAGGCCTAAAGAGGGAACCGGATCCCCTGGGACTGGACTTGTGGATGGACAGTTGTTAGCTGCCATGTGGGTGCTGAGAACTCAACCCAGGTCCTCTGTAAAAGCAGCCAGTGCTCTTACAAAGTGAGCTATTTCTTCAGTACCTAATACCCTTTCTTTATTCTGTGTTTTTAATGTTTTAACTATAATATGCTGCAGAAAATTTGTTCTATAGGCTCCTGGAACCTGGATAGGCATCTCTTTGTTTAGATTTAGAAATTTTTCTTTTATGATTTTACTGAAGGTATTCAATATGCCTTTGCCATGGTATTCTTCCATGCTCATAATTCAAAGTTGCTTTCTTTCCCTTTACCTCCATGGTTCCTTTCCATTTTCCTGGCCTCTGCTGCTGTATCAGGATATATACTCACATGTAGGGATTGGTGCTAAGATCCACAAATGATGGTGAACATATATGCTACTTGTTTTTCCAAGTCTGTGTCACTTCACTTAGTATAACAGTTTCTAGTTCCATTCATTTACCTGCAAATTTCATGAATTGGGATTTCATTAATTCGGAGGTTAGGCCTTTTCACAGTGTCCCCAAACCCTTCAATGTTCCATTCATATTTCTTAAGAATTTCTCATTGAGCTTCAGTGAGTGATCCAGTTCCTCTACTTTGTTTTCCATTGGTTACTCTCTGTTTTTGACACGATCCACTCTTTTGGTGGAGCTTTCCACCGAGGTTTTGCTGTGGCTTGTTGAGTTTTTCATTTCCAGCATCATTTCAATTTGGCTATTCTGTGCTTTGAGCTGTTTGCACTTGGATTGACTTATTTCCCTCATCTCATTTTTTTGGTCACCTTTGTTTTCACCATAGCTATAAACATTCCTTTGAACTGTTTGCCTGGGAGTTCTTCTGGGCAATTTTCATTGTGGGCCATTACTATGGGATTTATACTTTTGTAGGACATTTGCTATCTTAGATTTTGGTGTTGTTTTTATTTCTAAGTTGATATTTGAACATCTTTTGTTAGCTGGTTGAGTTTTCCTTTTTGTTCAATTCGCTTTTTGTTTTATTTATTATTTTTATTTTATGTGTATGAGTGTATTTTACCCACATGTATATGAGTACACCCATGTCATGCAATGCCCACAGAGATCGGAAGAGGGCATCAGATCCTCTGGAACTGGAGTCACAGTTGTTAGCTGCCTTGTGGGGTCTGAGAACTGAACCCAGGTCCTCTGCAAGAGCAATCAGTGCACTTAACCATTGAGCCAACTCTCCAGACCCTACTTTACTTCTTTTAGAAGAGGTGTTTATAATATTCAGAAGGTGGCTAATTCATAGCAGGTTTGTGGTATGTATTTCCTCTGTTTGATATCTAGGACTACAGTTTCTATCCCAGATCTTCTTCTTGTCAGTTATAGTCTGTTGGATGCAATTGGCACTGCCAAAGATCTTGGGACATGTATCCCTTGGCAGCGAGGACATGTCCTAGGTTTCAAGGCCAGATGGGGTAGATGGAAGGTTCCAGTCAGGCAGCTGGCAGACAGGACTCTGGTGAGTCCTGAGGGAAGGGTGGATCTGGGTTTCCCTGTGTAGGGCAGCTGGAGGAGTCTCTGGCATGGATTAAAGAAATCTGGAGAGTCCCAAAGGGAGGAAGAAGTGACAGTAGCAGATGACAGTCATCCCCAAGAATGTACTGGGCTCTGCCTGCTTCCTTCTTCCATACCCAGATAGACACCCATTGTTATCTTAGTGGTGAATGAGATTTTTGTAGAAAAACTTATTCCATGATCATGTGTTGACAATGGAGATGTTAAAAAGTCAAAGTAAGGTAAAAGAAAACCACTCCTGGTGTATTTGCCTGGCAGAAGTAAGACATCCTAGAGAGACACTAGTGCCCTTCCTTTCTGCTGGCTCTCAGGTTATTTTGACGGTGGACTCCATGGAATTGGAATTTCCCCAGGTAACTTATGCTGGGGAAGGAAAAGGCTGGAGTCTCATGCCAGGCAGAGTGGGAGTTTGCCCCCAAGAAGGAGATTTCACACAGTACTGACAACTTGCAGGTCAGGCCTGCAGCCTGGAGCACAGTGATGGCCCACACCTTGACCAGAACTGCTTAGTTTGGATGTGCACTTCTTGCATTTGGAAGGAAAAGGCTGGAGTCTCATGCCAGGCAGAGTGGGAGTTTGCCCCCAAGAAGGAGATTTCACACAGTACTGACAACTTGCAGGTCAGGCCTGCAGCCTGGAGCACAGTGATGGCCCACACCTTGACCAGAACTGCTTAGTTTGGATGTGCACTTCTTGCATTTAAACTTACTTTTTTTTCTTTTATTAAAAATCTTTTATTTATTATTTTTATTTTATTTTATGTTTATGAGTACATATATGTAAGTGTACCCATGTCATGCAAAGCCCTTACAGAAGAGATTCTCAGATCCCCTGGAACTGAAGTTACCAATGGTTGTTAGCTGCCATATGGGTGTTAGCCCTGGTTCAAACCCAGGTCTTCTGCAAGAACAGCCAGTGCTTTTAACCTCTCAGTCATTCCTCCAGCCCCTCCATCTTTTTTAAGTAACATCTCTTTCTACTGTTACTGATTATTGTATTCTTTTATACATGTATATAAACAGGCTATTTGAAGATGTAAGTTGAAACTAAAACATTTCCTGAAGTTGTTTAACTTAAGTTAAATT
>NW_008341457.1:42891-47752 GCF_000622305.1 Nannospalax galili | reverse complement strand
CTGAGGATAGTAGTGCAGGCTAGGAGAGTTAGCCGGTGGTGCAGGCCCAGGGAAGCAGAGCGAGGTGAGGGCAGGGCCAGGACCAGAAGTGGTGCTCCTGGAGCCCAAGAAAGGGACTGGGTTGCTCTGGGTGAGAAGGGTCAGGAAGCAGTATTGGTTCCCCAGGTGTCTGGGGCCCCAAGACTAGGAGTGGCGCAGGGCTCAAACTAGGAGTATAGAACGGCGAGGGGGGGGATGGAAGGGTGAATGTGGCTTAGGGAGTCCCAGCACGGAGAGCTGCGCTATAGACTTACCCCAAGAGGCCTGAGGATAGTAGTGTAGGCTAGGAGCTAAACTTACTTTTTTAAAATCTAACCTCACATCAGGACCTGCAAGATGGACTTGAGATCCCCAGACTTCTTCATTTGCCCCTCTTCCCCGTGTAATCTCAATGGCAGTGGAGGCAGACACAGCTCCATACTGCACTCAGTAGCAGCCCAAGGAATCATTTTAAGAAATCCATTCATGTAAAGACTGATTGTTGACTTCACTGCAGAAAAGAGTTTTAGGATGAGCCAGTATGAAGCTGAGTCAGGGTTTATTAAGAGACACCTTTACAGATTTGCAGTACAGTGCTCAAATAGGTACTCAGGAGAAAAATACCTGAGTGTAGGTGTGGGTTTCTCAAAGGAGAGTAACACTTTATTGCCTTTAGAGTGGCCTTGTTTATTTTCTTGTTATTGTTGATTGTTTTTTGAAAGAGTCTCCCTAGTCACAGTCCACCTGGAAGTCACAATGTGTACCAGGGTGGCCTCAGTCTTACAGAGATTCAATGGCCTCTGCCTTCTGAGAGCTGGGACTTGAAGGCACATGCCACCATGCCCAGCTCCAAAGAGGTCATTTTATCCCCTGCTACTGGAGTTACAGTCAGTTGTGAACCTCCTGATGTGGGTTCTGGGACCTGAATCTGAGTCTTCGGCAAGAGCACTAGGTGCTCTTAACCACCGAGCCATCACTTTACAATGAATCAGTGGCTAAGAAACCAAAAATTTTCTCAGATAAGTTTTTAATTTGTTTTCTCACTGAAAATTCTAATTTCTTTAAATAAAAAATTGCTAATTTCAAAGCAATAATGGATTTTGAACATAAATGTCAAATCACTCATTTTGTCAGTGAGGTAATTAAATTCAAGGAAGGAAAGCGAGAGGACTTGGTAAAGGTTGCATACACAGCAAGCTGAGTGACAGACGTGGTGTAGAGTAGGAATCTCTGGTCCTCTGGGACTGAAACAATTGCACTCAAAGTCATTGCATTGTTGTTTAGCTTCCGGATCAATATTCTCTACTTCAATCCACTTTACTCCCTTGGCAAGATTAATCTATGCAGCATATTACTTTTCTCATAAACATTGCTTTGTGAAGCAGAAATTCTTTATCCACTACCTCAATATGGACAGAGTCTACCTTTCCAGTCCACTTTAAAAACAAAACTGTATCAATATCATTTTAACATTAACATAATAAAGGAGAAGTATGGTATTTTCAAGCAATTTTTGAAGCAGATTTGGAGTTTATTAACTGACATTTAAAGATACACTATAAACCTGAGGGTTAAAAGAAAGAGATACTTAGGAAGGAAGTAAACAGACTCGAGAATTTGTGGCAGGCTTCTCAAGGGAGAGGCATACTTCCCTTCTTTACATTAGCCACTTGTAGGATTTCGGTGATTTTTAAAGTTATATTTTCAAAGGGTCATAGGAATTTAAGGTGCTCATTAGGGGGGTTCTTGAGGTGTACCTGACAGAATTACAGTGATAAGACAAAGCTTTAGATAACAGGGATGTAGAAAGTGAGGATGTCTTCACTGTAAACAAAAGCTAGTAGTCTTGTTCGTGAAATTCCCAGAAGATATCCAGTAGAGGAATGCGTCTGTCCCCAAGGTCACATACATTCGGTTTTATGCCTGGTTTGTTGCTATCTTAACATTTTTATTTAGAAATATTTCTGTATAAAAGAAATATTATCTCTGTATTAATCACTTTTCTGTTGCTGTGATAGAAACACCATGACCAAGGGAACTTGTAGAAGGAAGAGTTTGGAAGAGTTCAGTTCCAAAGGGCAAGAGTCAGTCCATCACGGCATGTTGGCAGACGTGGCTGGATGTGGAGTGGAAGCTAAGCTCTCACATCTTCAAGCAGGCATAGGAAGCAAGAACACAACTGGAGCGACGGCAAGGCTTGAGAACTTTCTAAACCCACCTCCAGTGGCATACTTCCTCCAGCACCATCACAGTCACCAAGACTTCCCAAAACAACACCACCAACTGGGGACAAAATGTTTGAATACTTGGAGCCTATGGGGGGCATTCTTATTCAAACCATAATAATTTCTATGTTGGCAACTTTCACAACAAATGCTAATTGTGCTAGAATTCTTGATTCTCAGCTAGGAAGATGCTTCCATTGGACTTTGGGATGGGGGATTCCTTTTTACTTTCCACATCCCCATAATCATCCCTCTGTTTTGCCTCAGTTTGGCTCTGAACAGAATTCATGCCCATGAAGGAAACATAAACCTAGCTGTGTGGCCAGTTATGCTCTCCCTGATCAGCAAGACAGCAATGCCCCCTGCAGACTCTCATTGTACATAGGGTCCTCAGTCCCATCTTAGAGCAAAGGCAGTATTTGTTTTCATAGAACTGTTTCTCGAGTCCCATAGGCTAGGGAAGTGACTGAATGCCAAAGTGCAATTTAATAAAGGCAGGTCCTCAAGGGCCAAAATAATGTGGAGTTTATTCCTGGATAGTGTGGCTTAAGTCAAGGACAGAATTTAGAGACCTGGAGGAATGGATGATGCTGAGGCCTTCAGATACTTCTCCATACATAGTCAGTTCTAGATAAGAAGAGAGTTGGAGGTCAAGTGTTTGGGGAGTAGCTCTTCTGTGAAGCTCATTAAGGGAAGAGGCTGGGTGTTTTTGACAGTCATCTGTGCTATGGCAGCACTGGTGGCCTATGATGATGATGAATGTTGAGATGCTACATTTATTAAGCATCCCAGCATGCATACAGGGCCACCCTACCTCCCTAGTGAGATGAGCCCTTGCATAGCTGTGAATGGTCCAAAGGTCTTAAACCACCTCTACACTTTTGGCTAAATGATCTTTAATGGGGTTTATTAAATGTCTAATTCAGTCATACAATATTTCAAAACATCCAGTAAATTGGTTTTGAAATATGTAAATGTGCTGTCTAGTATAAGTTAGCTTTTATTTTACCACAATCCACCCAAAACTCTGGTGTCTGAAACCAATAGCCATTAACTTAGCTCAGAACTGCACAAGTTTGTAGGGTCCATCTGGGTATTTATCCTGCTCTCTTGTGGGCTTAGTCATGTGCTCACAGTTGGCTGTCAGTCTTTTCTGACATGAGAAATGTCAGAAAGACACCATCTAAAAGCAAAAAAAATCAGACACCATATCTTCATTAATTTTAGACATTTTGTCTTCAACTGTGAGTTGTACATAAATAGGTACAAGAAATTCGTACTTAAATTTGTACATAAATAGGTTCCAAACTTATGGAAATTTTAAAGACTTACTTTAATTATATGATGTGTGTGTCTGTGTGTGAGTATCTGCATGTGAGTGTACGTGCCTGTAGAGGCCAGAGGCTTTGGATCCCTTGGAGCTGGAGTTACAGATAGTTGAGAGTCACCGTTCATGGGTACTGGGGACCAAACTTGGATCCTTTGCAAGAAGTGTACACACTCTTAACTGTTGAACCATCTCTCCAGTCCCTAAATATGGAATTTTATTATAGCAACTCAATCAGAAGGCGATCCTATACCATGGAATACTAGTCAACAATAAAGAAGAAATGAGCTATTGATGCAGATAACACCTTGGATTAATCTCTAGAGTTCTACCCTAAGTGAAAAACTTCATTACCCAAATATCATTCTATGTGATTCCATTATTAAAAGTCAAAATTTATGAATGGAAAGCAGAGAGTGGGTGCCAGGAGTTAAAGAGAAGGTGAGGGAAGGTGAAAAATGGATGCAGTTATATGAAAATGGTAAGTTTTTCTGGTGATGGACAACTCTACATCTCAAATGGATCAATTTCAGGGTCCCAGACTATGCAATGTGCTTCCATGAGCCAAAGGACATAAGTAATCTCTATTATTTCTGATACATGCACATGAATTTATAATTATCTCAAAATTTAAAAGTTAATTTAAAAAGTACTGTAAAAGAATGTGGTAGAGGAAGCACCGGAAAGTGCCCTTCAGATGAGGATGTGAAACCCTGTGACTGTTGACTGGTTGAGAAAGAGAGCTGAAGTGATGGTACTGGGGTCAAAAATAACTGAACTCCAGAACTCTCTGAAGGGCTGGTTTTGTGGACATGAATTCCTTCATCCTATTTATGTCATGTGTGGGAAGTGAGCACGGCCAAGTCAGCCAAAGATGGCACCTTGGCTGGCTGCCAAGCCTCGTGCTTGTTTACTTCAGCTCTTGGCTGATTGCCAAGGCTCGTGACCCTCGCTTGTTTACTCCAACTCCCTGAAGCATGATGAGCCCGATCATGTGCTGCCTGCCTGATGATCTTACTATGTGGCCCAATAAGCTGCCCTTCTGCCTGCCTGCTGTGTGTGTGTGTATGCCCTGATTGGTCCTGGCTGGGGGGAGGGCTGTTGGGAACGCTATATGAAGAGCTGAAGTGTGTAATAGAGAGAGAGAGTGAGAAGAAGAAGCTTGAACCTCACCTTGGTGTCTGTGTCGTCTTTCCTCGGCTCTGCTGGACGGAGTCGTGGCTCGCGACAAGTGGTGGCCCGTATGGGGACCCTGATGCTCCGGAGTTGTAAGTAAAAGGCAAAACCATAA
>NW_008341457.1:40721-42435 GCF_000622305.1 Nannospalax galili | reverse complement strand
TGTTTTCGTGGTTTTATTTCATTAATATCTGCTCTGATTTTTGTAATTATAAACCTAAAACTTTGTTGAAATTCATTAAGGTGTATCCACAATACTTAACACCCAGTGATTGGCAACAGTTGTGTAGAGCAGTATTGTTAGGAGGTTATTATCAGGAGGTTATTATCTACTGTGGAGAGGAGAGTTCCAAGAGCAGGCTCTACAGGTGGCCCACGTTAGCGCAGGTGAGGGGAGCTGTTTGTGTTTACCCCCAGGTGCTGAACTGATCATCATTAGCATAGCCGTCACTTCTACTGCTGCCATCGCTGCTGGCATCGCCTGTCTCAGACTGCGGTAACAGCTTCCACGGTTGAAAAGTTAGTGAAGCCCTGCAAACTCAGAACTCAATCAGTGTAACATACAATTTGGACTCATGAACTTAAATCAACAAACTGCCTTGTTACAAGAACAAGTTGATGCCCTTTGGGCTATGTAACAGCTAACATGTTCTCATTTCTTTCATCATGTTTGTGTTACCCATTACCATGTACAAAATGCCTCCAATACTGTAAAACAATTGAATGCCTTTATTGAATGCCTTCCTTAAGAGACCATGGAATGTGAACTTTGCAAATTTTACTAAGGTTCTTACTTGATAAATTGTATAGTGCTGATGCCACAGGCCCGCTTCCTCTTGGCATGTTGAATTTGGTAAATCATGTTTGTTAGATAAAAGTGGCAACAAATAACACCCGAGTAGAGATTGCCACTGTGCAGCAGTGGCTGGAGGCTATGCAGGGCACCTTTAGCCTCCTCAAAAATTGGGGGGGGGCATGGTTTTTGGGGGGTTCCTTTTGGTTGTGGCATGTGGAGGTATGTTGTGGTGCATGATGCACATGTGGCGGCAGACAGTGGCCCAACGACAAATGCTCGTCCAAGCTATGGCAGCGCTGGAAGCAGGAGGATTTCCCTCCATTTGGCTAAATATGCTGGACCGGTAGTCAGTGACGGGTAAGACCATCTCATTCACACACCAACCTAAGACAGACTGACAACCATGACGTTGCCGAGTTGATGATGGGTAAGGATGCTAAATGAAAGAGGGCAACCTAAGCCAGGCACGGTCCCTTGGCCTCCCTTGGTTTTAATTAAACAAAAAGGGGGAGATGTGGGAAGCGGGCGCGGTCGAGCCAGCCAAAAGCCTTGGCTGGCTGCCAAGCCTCGTGCTTGTTTACTCCAGCTCTTGGCTGATTGCCAAGGCTCGTGATCCTCGCTTGTTTACTCCAACTCCCTGAAGCATGATGAGCCCGATCATGTGCTGCCTGCCTGATGATCTTACTACGTGGCCCAATAAGCTGCCCTTCTGCCTGCCTGCTGTGTGTGTGTGTGTGCCCTGATTGGTCCTGGCTGGGGGGAGGGCTGTTGGGAACGCTATATGAAGAGCTGAAGTGTGTAATAAAGAGAGAGAGAGTGAGAAGAAGAAGCTTGAACCTCACCTTGGTGTCTGTGTCGTCTTTCTTTGGCTCTGCTGGACGGAGTCGTGGCTCGCGACAGTCATGGAAGATATTTCTTTCCCCTTCGATTATAATACACATTTTGGCTGGGAATAGTAATCTGGGTTGGCATCTGTGGTCATTTAAAACTGGGAATACTTTGATCCAGGCTCTTCTGGCTTCATAGTTTGCACTGAAAAGTCATCTGTAATCCTAAAGGGTTTTCCTTATATGACTTGTTG
>NW_008341457.1:39892-40689 GCF_000622305.1 Nannospalax galili | reverse complement strand
ATGTCAGCTGTAATCCTAATGGGTTTTCCTTTATATGTGACTTGTTTCTCTTTTGCAGCTTTCAGTATTGTCTCTTTGTTTTGTATGTTTAGTGTTTTTACTATGATGTGCCCTGGAGAGTTTCTTTTCTGGTCCTGTCTGTTTGGTGTTCAATATGCTTCTTGAATATGTATGGGCATGTCTTTCTTTAATTTTGGAAAATTTTCTTCCCTGATTCTGTTGAAGATCTGGTCCATGCCATTATCTTGGGATTCTTCTCCTTCCTGTATGCCTATGATTCGTAAGTTTGGTCTTTTTATGGTGTCACACAATTCCTGCATATTCCATTCTTATGATTTCTTAAATTTTTCGTAATCTTTGCTTGAGTGGTGTAGTTCATCCACTTTATCTTCCAGTCTTGATACTCTGTTTTCCATTTCGTTCTTCCTATTGGTGAGGCTTTCTCCAAGTCTTGATACTCTGTCTTCCATTTCGTTCATCCTATTGGTGTCATTTCTAATTGGCTTACTGAGTGTTTCACTTCCTTTTTCATTTCAACCTGAATATTCTTCAATATTTCTAACTCTTTTCTGAATTTATTCAGAAGTTTATCCCTATCTTCCTTCA
Organism: Nannospalax galili; assembly: GCF_000622305.1. NCBI lineage: Eukaryota > Metazoa > Chordata > Mammalia > Rodentia > Spalacidae > Nannospalax > Nannospalax galili. The sequence goes on along the minus strand of NW_008341457.1, from coordinate 40,083 downwards.
GCTCTTTGATTACCTTGTTTGTGTGTTCTTTAAATTCACTGAATTCTTTTATCATATTCATCATTGTTCTTTTGAGATCCATGTCCTGCATTGTCTCTAGAGGATTCTCATTGTGCTCCTCTAGAGGATTACTGGTATTTGGTGGGGATATGTTATTTTGGTTTTTCATGTTATTATTTTTTTCTCTGTGA
>NW_008341457.1:6412-39770 GCF_000622305.1 Nannospalax galili | reverse complement strand
GCTGGTTCTTCTAAGCTTTCAGTTCTCTCTTTTGATTTTTATATTGGGGTGGCCAGATTGCTTTTGTTTTCAGGAGTTCCCACAGAGGCCCAATTCAGATGAGGGTCAGATGTTTTCAGGCTTTCTCCTAAGGTCTGGATCCCTCCAGGATAGATTTTGGCCTCAGGAATTTGAGGGTTGGACTGGCTTAGGAGCCTGGCCCAGGAAAGATGCTGGTCTCAGGCAGCTGGTGGCCATGCCGCCCAGAGATACAAAGACAGATGGGGCGGGAAGAGGCCCCAAGGACTCCTGGGGACTGCACTGAGGAGCTGGGTTGGTCTGGATGCAAAGGATCAGGAAGAGGAAAGGTCAGCTCCTGTGTCCCAGAAAAAGCCTGGCAGGTGGTGCAGGCCCAGGGAAGCAGAGGGAGGTGAAGGCGGGGCCAGACCCAGAAGAAATCCAATGAAGGTATAACTGTGGAAAAGTACAGCTATATCAAGAATGTAAAGAGAAATTAAAATGACAGGATTCAATACCCTTCTTTCATTAATAACTTTAAATATTAATGGACTGAACTCCCCAGTCAAAAGACACAAACTATGTGAATGGATTAAGAATCAAAACCCATCTTTTTGTTGTCTGCAAGAAACTCATCTCACTTTCAAGGACAGACACTATCTCAAAGTGAAAGGATGTTAAAAAAAATATACCAAGCAAATGGCACTAAGAAAAAATCAGGCATAGCAATTCTAATATCTGAAAAATTAGACTTTAAACTAAAAGTAATCAGAAGAGACAAAGAGGGCCACTTCATGTTGATCAAGTAACAATGAATCAAGAAGATATGACAATTATGAATATATATTCACCAAACTCTGGTGCACCCAACTTCATACAAACAATACTACAGGACTTTAAGACCCAGATTAACCCCAACTCATTAATAGTAGGCGACTTCCATACCCCACTGTCTCCATTAGATAGGTCAACAGGTCAGAGAGTTCACAGAGAGACATCTGAATTAAACAAAACCATATATCAAATGGACTTAACAGACATCTATCGAGTATTCCAAAGCACCAAAGGACATACTTTCTACTCAGTACCCCATGGAACCTTCTGAGCTACACAGTTCCAGGCCTTTGGGTACCTGAGTGTCCTTCCAGATTTGGATGTTCATTTTGGCACTTTCTTTCTGCAGACACTTTATTGTTTTATAAAAAGGATGTTCGTTTTTGGTTTTTTTTTTTTTGTCTTTTTGAGACAGGGTCACCTTGTAGCCCTATCTGTCCTGGCACTCACTATGTAGACCAGGCTGGCCTTGAACTCACAAAGATTCGCCTGCGTCTGCCTCCCAAGTGCTGGGATTAAAGGTGTACGCCACCACCCCCGGCCCAAAAAGGATGTTCTTTTAATGAAATTCAAAGATTAAAAAGACTATCATTGCCGGGCGTGGAGGCACACGCCTTTAATCCCAGCACTTGGGAGGCAGAGTCAGGTGGGTCCTCTGTGAGTTCGAGGCCAGCCTGGTCTTCAGAGTTCCAGGCAGCTGGAACTACAGGAAGCTGTGAGACCCAATCTCAGGAAGCCAAATAGAATAAAATACAGGAAATGAAACAGGTGAGCTCCGCCCGGCTGGTCACAGGCAGCTGAGTCTTTGGATGCTGTACACAAATAGAGTTGCTGTTTGCTAATAGAACAGCATTCACTATTGACGGGATGAGGCATACAGAAAACCAGGTGCACATAGCTGTACTCACAAAACTGCATGTGGAAGATGACTACTGGGAAAATAATGTACTGTCTTCTGAGCAACACTCTTGTACCTAATCCACCTGACTTCTACAACTTCGTTGCTTTTAGGAGCAGGGAAATTTCACTAGTTACTTCACTTAAGGTCTTTCCAACAAGGTGTCTTCATTCCTCCCAAATAATTAAAACTCATGTTCTAAGAAGGAGCATTTTATGTGTCAGTCACACAAGTCTGATGAAAGTCAACAGAATCGCCCAGGCGTAGTGGTGCACGCCTGTAGTCCCAGCACTTGGGAGGCAGAGGCAGGCAGGTGTCTGTGAGTTCAAGGCCCAGCCTGGTCTACATAGTGAGTTCCAGGACAGCTGGGGCTACAGGGAGACCCTGCTTCAAAAAGAAAAAAAAAAATCAAGAGAATCAAGGTATCAGCTTAGTTCATTCGAGACATTTCCTGTTGAAAGTGCCTGTGGGCTGTTAGCTGGTAATTTCAACTTCAAGCAGCTGCTTCTCTGGTGCTAGAAATTCAAAGCTAAAACTTCCTTTATTGATTCCCTTCTGACCACTTTCATAACCTGAATTCCATGATCTAGAGAGAGTGAACTTAAAATAGCTTGGGCTTATTGCCACAAAAATAGTCCTGTTGCCCTGTGCTGGGAACACCCAGAAATACTAGCTAGTGGGCAAATACTGCTTACCTTCTAGTCAATTCATCAAAGTAGTTTTTCAAGGTAAAGTTACTATTTTCAGAGAAATACTGTTTATCAGGTTGTCAGTAAAATATAACTTACGGCATATCCTTGATTCTAAAATTAGGTATTTCTTCCTAGTGTGCTAGGGTTACTTACTTTCTTTTTTCAACAGATTATTTTTCCTAATTTTGTTTTGTTTTCCACCTCACTTTTTAGTCTCTAAAGAAGCTCAACCATGCCAATGTAGTAAAATTAAAAGAAGTCATCAGGGAAAATGATAATCTTTATTTTATCTTTGAGTACATGAAGGAAAACCTGTACCAGCTCATTAAGGAAAGGTAAGGTTTGGTCATTACATTCTTTTTATTTTTCAGTTGTTTGTCGGGTTTATTTTTATTTTTAATTATGCGTGCCCGTGTGTATCTTTGTGTGGGTATGCACATGTGTGTGGGTGCCCTTGAAGGCCAGAGGCACTGGATCCACCTGGAGCTGGATCTACAGGCATTTGTAAACCACCCATGTGCATGCTGGGAACTTCTGAAGGAGTAGTACATGCTCTTAACCCCTGAGCCCCATGGTCATGCCATTCTTGTGCATTAACATTCCAGAGTAGGTATGTTCCTTGCTTTGTTTATTCCAGTTCTGGTTTCTTCTCTAGTTATTTAGTGGTCATGCTTCTGCATTCTGATGATGAAACCTAGGTGAGAGGCCCAACCACACTCCCGTGCTCTAGGACCCTGGGATAACTTCAGGGAAGAAGTTTCTTTCATTCATTTTGTTTTTCTGAGAAAGTGTCTCATGCTATAGCCTATGCTGGCTCTGTAGCCTAGGCTGACCTCAAATTTGCTGGGTAGTTGAGACTTGTTTGGAACTCAAAAATCCTTCTGTATTTACTTCCTGAATCCTGGGATTACAGGTATGTGCCACCATAGCTAACTTATTTTTGGATATTCATCTGCTATGTAGGGCAATTTCTTTTTTAATTATAAAAATGTTTACTTTTTTTCTTTATAATGTAATTGAATGCACTTTGTATTTATTAGTTAAGTCCTCTCTATGGACAGATGATTATATTTCTTTGGTATTTCCAAAAGAATTTGGCTAAAAAAATTTTTTTTTTACTCAGAATAACACAAACACAAGAGATTTTGATATCTGAACTTGGATTTATAACTTTGTTTTCTTCTGGCCCATACAGAAATAAGTTGTTTCCTGAGTCTTCTATAAGGAATATAATGTACCAGCTATTACAAGGACTTGCATTTATTCACAAACATGGTAGGTAATTTGGAATATAGTGCTTTGGATAGCAGTGAAATATCATCAGGTAGCTGGTGTAGGAAGTACTGACTTGCTCTGTAACTAACTGCAGACAGCACTGTAGTGTGACAAACTGACTGACAGTGGTCTCTTTGGACCTTGATTTCTAAAATTCCCTTATTTACCTGTGTATGTGTTCATGCTGTAAGCTTTAGCATTAAGGTACAGATAGAATGCAGAATATTTCTCACCATTGGCTGATGTATTTATAAGCAACCTAAGATCAGAATTTTGAGGTATTTCACGTGTTATGTCTAATCCACTAACTAGTATCCCTCCACTGTGCCTCTCATTTTTCTAAGTCATTTATACTTCAGTTTTTTTCAAGGAGGTTAATAGCAGCCTAAAAATTTATGTAGCATAGAAACATAAATTAAAATTTAGCAATACTAAAAAAAAAGAGAGAGAGAGACAAAGGAAAACCAAGGTATGGGTATAGCCAGGAGTTATGTAAAGTTAATTCTTTTCATTCCTTTTTTTGTTTGTTTTTAAGGGAGAATGGGTTTATTTTGGCTTACAGTTTAAGAAGGCATAAAAAACATGATGTCAGGAGTGTGAGGCAGCTTGTCACACTGTTTCCTAATTCTTAGATGCATTCTAACAAATTTTACTTCAGAAGAAGCAACAGATTTGTTTCTGAGTCTGTTGTCATACTAAGGAAATGTGACATGACCAGTTAGAGCCTATGTAGTTTCCTTGAGATAAGAATAGACTAGTTGGGGCTGGAGAGATGGCTCAGAGAATGAGAGCACTTGCTGCTCTTGCAGAGGACCCGGGTTCAATTCCCAGCACCCACATGGCAGCCAACAACTGTCCGTAACTTCAGTTCTAGGGAATCTGATGCCCTCTTCTGACCTCTGCAAGCATTGCATGACACAGGTGAATTTGCACACATGCAGGAAATACACTCATACATGTAAGATAAAAATAGTAAATAATTTTTTGGTCTTTTTGAAACAAGGTCTCCCTGCAGCCCCACCTGGCCTGGAACTCACTATGTAGAGCAGACTGGCCTTGACCTCACAGAGGTCTGCCTTCCTCTGCCTCCTGAGTGCTGGGATTAAAGGCGTGCACCACCACCCCTGGCATAAATAAAATATTTAAAAAAAATAGACTAGCTGCCCCAGAAAAACAGAACCATTACTTTTTTTATTATATTAAGGCCTTCATTTATTTACATTTGTTTGTGTGTGTGTTTAGTGTGGACGTGTGCGTGCTACAGCACATGGAGATCTCCAGGATAACCTGTGGGGGTCCATTTTCTCTCTCCACCTTTATGTAGGTTTCAGGGATTGAACTTGGGTTGTTATGCCTGGTGACAAGTGCCTTTGCCCACTGAGCCATCTCACTGGGCCCAGAACTGTTCTTGATGCCAAGACCAGAGAGACACTTTTCTCAAGGGCCCTTTGGAAGGAACAGTGTGTCAATGAGTTTATCATAAACATGGTGGCAGGCTGCATAGGCCAGTTTCATGTGATATCCTTCACTGTAGGTCAGTTATGTTGTCTGATCAGAGAAAGCAGTTCTAGTCACTCCAGAGATGATCTGAGTAGTCCACAGAGGGATTTAGAATATCCAAAGGGAAGCAAAGCCGCCTGCCTTCAGGAAACTCCATTTCTGTCTCTCCTTTTAACTAAGCTCCTGAAAAGTTGAAGAGCAATAAGGATGCAGCTCTGCCCTCCAGCAGTTGTCTGGAGCTTTGCTGGTCTTCAGTTCATTCTGCTTGTAGGGTACAGACCAGATAAGGCTGGATTGATAACCTATGGGGCGCACGGGGATCTCGGGGCACCAGCTCCTAGCGTGGCACGAGTCCCCTGCGTGCACCTTGGAAGCTGCGGCGGGAGAGACGTGGCGCAGGTCGCGCACGTCTGCCGTTTGGGTCCTGGATCTCCGCTCTGCTGGCGGGTCCAGCAGCGCGTCTGCTTCTCTGGTCGCGTCCCGCGTCGCTGTCCGCCACTGAGGTGCTGTCCGCCGCTGAGGTGCTGGATCACGCGGGAAAGTGCGGGGGCGGCTAAAGCTAGGTGTCCGTGAGTTGATGACGGAAGGATACTGCCCCCTGGGGAGACTGGATCACAGGCAGGAGACACAGGACTCAGTTCAGTCAGATTCAGTGGTACAGCTCTTTATTCTCCAAGTCTCAGTGATTGCCGCTCCAGCTCCTAGCTATCCAGCTCCAGCTCCGTTTATTGAGGGGAATCAGGAAACTTTATACCGTGGGGGTAGTGGTAAAAGCTTTAGCTGATAGGTACTTTGTGAGATACCCTATTTGCATATGGAAGTGGGCTCCTGCCAGGTTGCCAGACTGCCAGAAAAAATCACACAGGAAAGCATGGCATTTCCAGAGCCAGAGGCTATGTTTATGGTAGGACATCTGTGGTGGTCACTTCAAAAGAGAGTCAGATTAACTGAGCTCCTGAAAAGTTGAATAGCAATAAGGATGAGGCTCTGCCCTCCAGAAGTTGTCTGGAGCTTTGCTGGTCTTCGTTTCATTCTGCTTGTAGGGTACAGACCAGATAAGGCTGGATTGATAACCTTCCCATGAGTACCTAGCTAACAGATGTAGGTGAAGTCAGAAGTTCTCTGAGAAGGTCGTTTGAGGTCATTTTAACATATAGAGGAACAAAATGCCTGCCACTCAGTCTGTGGATGTTGTTGCCATTCTAAATATTTTACTAACAAATGGATTCATTACTCAGTAAGGAGACTGGGTTGAAACCTGTTAGCAATTCCCAGATGTCTTGTAAATTCTCAGTGAGTAGTAAAGTCTTGTGTTGCCCAAGGTGGCATGTTATACCCAGGGTCAATCTCTGCTTGCTCTTCACGTCTAACTAGTCTCTCACAGAGACCAAAGAAAACATACATAGACTATCTTTGCAAGTCCTTGGCAGCCTCCTGCATTAGCTGTGTAATCAATGAGCTAAGCAAGGATGTCAACTTGATAAAGAAGCTTAGTAAAAAACTTCCAGGATAAGTTATCTCTGATCCTTTGCCCTTGGGGGACTAACCCTTTAGCCTTATTCACAAGAATTCCCAGGGATGGTGTGAATTAATTAGTGTCTTAGGGACAACTAGGAGCCAGCACTGAAAAGCTCAAGGAAAAGGGGAAAGCAAAGGAATTTTCAACCAGCATGTTTTCAAAGAGGAAGCAATAATAGAGATTTAGTAATTCAGGCTGGTGCTCGATATTGGAACCTGAATGAACCTCAAAGAAAGAATGGAGGGAAGAAAAGAAAGGAGGGAGAGAGGAAGGAGGGAGAGAGGAAGGGGGGAGAGAGGAAGGAGGGAGAGAGGAAGGTGGAGAGAGGAGAGGGAGGGAGGAAGTGGAAAATATCTTTTGGTTTTCTCTTCCTTTTTAACTATTTTTCATCAGACTCAGATACTTGTTGCTAGGAAGAACTTGCAACATTTCTTCTGAGATTCTGTAATGAAGTGTTTATACATACACATAGACCACACCTGTGCACTTCTGTACATGTGCATAGTAAAGCAAAGCAAGGTACATAGCCATCCACATATACACATGCCCATGTGTATCATGCCTGTACAGCCAGCCACTTATCACACGCACATGTAAAAAACTGCAGGGGTATGTCCACACACAAATGTTTTAGGCAACAGTTTAGCACCCCTGAACATTCCCTTGGAACTCTGCACTGTTTATTCTCTTTCATGCCTTAGACATTCAGTGTGTGTGTGCACATAGTGCACAGGAAGATTGAGTTGTGGAGAAAGCCAGGCTTTTAGAACCTCATCGCTGCTATCACCAGAGGTGGCTGATGCCACTTTTCTTCAACAGTTACATGCCCAGTTCTAACTTTAGATAATTTTCCATTTACTTGCCAACGTCACAGGTAGGAAGAACCGATAGTGTCTATTCCTTTAAAAGAAGAGGAGACTGAGGCTGAGAGAGATTGAAACTCTGCCAGAAGCCCCACTGCAGCAGTGAGAGGGGGATCTGAGGGGACAGTCCGTGCTCATGTTCCACTCGTCTAGGAAAACTTGTCCTCAAAGAGAGCAAGTGAATCTGAGAGAGAGAAAAAATAGTGATGATTGTAAGGATGGACACTAAATTCACAGATCCTGTCTCATCATCTTTGATAAATGATTCTTTAAAACTTACAGGGTTTGGTGACAGCAAGATGGCTCAGGCACTAGCCGCCAAGCCTGACAGACTTTGAATATCTTAGGTTAGAAGGAGAGAGCTGACTCCTGCAAGTTGTCCTCTAATCTCTACATGCCTGCCCTGGTAATGCTCACAGACGCAGAAGCACAATAAATACATTTAATAAAATTTTGATACACAGGGTTGTATGGCAGTGACGTGACTTTGACTAAGGTCACATGTTCCTCTCTATATTACTTCTTTCCTGCAATAATAGAAAAACTATTGCGTGCACTTTGAGGAGTTGTCTTTTGAGTTTCAGCTCTTCACCATAGCTCTCTCTACTGTGAGAAGGTACAGCCTGCCCTGCGGGGTAGACTCCTTTGAGACCAAAGAAAAGCACGGCAGGTAGTTGCTATGGCTGTGCTCCTGTCACTGAGTCTTTTTCCCCCAGAGGGAATGAACAATGCCAGAGCTCACGTACCTGCCGGAATTTAGTGCAGATTGCATGGGTCATCTTTTACCCACCCTTACAAACATCCAGGGTACACTTACCTATGAAAGTACTAGAAAGGCACTCAATGGTTTGGAGGGCAGCATTTTGCCCCAAAGGTAGCTCTCTGCTTCTGAGTTTGACAACCGTCTGGAAGTGCATGATCTTGAGACAGTTCTTCGGCTGTTTGTGTGTGGCTGTTGCCATGGCCTACTTTTTATCTTGACATAAACACTGTAGGTTTAAATTCAAGGAAGAGAGGAAATGAGGGAAAGGAGAAGGGAAGGATGGAGAGAGAGAATTGTCTGAAACTACTTCTACATCAGGAAGATGTGCCGCATAAATTCATAATGCTTATTCTTGGGTCATTTCCATTTATTTATATCAAATTCATCAATAATAGAATGTGGCGTAGGGGAAAAAATCTTCCTTGAGGCTTGAAGTTTTTCTTTCTTCCTTGAAGTTATTAATGAAAAATAAGCACCATACTTTTTCTATCAGAATGAAAAAGAAAATCCCCCTATTATTCAGCAGATGGGAAGTGCCTGAACTTAAATTAAGGGTCTGTTTCTGTCTTCTGCAAGCCATTTTAAACAGGAAGTTTTTCACTGTAGCATCATACTGTTGTTGAATGCTCTCTAGATGGCCCAACTATGAGGATTTCCATTGTCAGTCAGGAGCCCAAAGGGAGGAGAGGGCTCATTGTTACAGCCACACCGCACATAGCAGCAGAGCACAGACCCAGCCAGGAATCAGATCAAGGCTCTGACGCCACCATCTCCTCACAGATGGTGCCTCTCAGTAGTCCCACAAGCCTTAATTCTAGTCCTCAAAAAATGGCTCCTTAATTGTCTGCCCAAGTTGACAGGTTTAGGGGAGAATAAAGGAGAGAACTTTCTAGTAGTCGTTTTAATACTGACTAGCTCTTTCAGGGTGCTGGTGTGCCAGCATTGCTGTCTTACAGCTTTACAGGTCGAGTGTGTTTCATTCTGCAAAAGAAGCCCATGAGGTAGAAGCTATTGTTTCTATTTTACAGATGAGGAAGCTGAGGCACTGAAAGGTTAAATGACTTTTCAGCCAGTGAGTGACATAACTGAGATTTGAAATCAGGCATCCTTGCTGGTCTACACACTCAGCTCCTAAGCTGCATTGCCTCATGTGTAGAAATAGTAATGTTTGACTAAAACAGATAAAGTATGAAAGGGAATTGGAATCTTTGTTCCCCTATTTGATTAGTGTGTATGCTCCCTGTGATTAAAGAGGACTAAGTAGTTGGGGAAAGGATAGGGCTTGGCTGTTGGGGAAGTGTGGTTGGTGCTTCATGACTCGTGGATGCAGAGAACAGATTTGGAGGGTATGAGTGATGTTTGTATGTGAGAACAAGTCAGTTTGATAGGATGAATTGAATGGGAGGATGGGAATTGGTGTGGGTGTTACAGATGCTGCCAGAGGGAGTTGCTGTGGGTGGAGGATCCTTGAGGACATAGGAATCAGTATAAGAGAAATGCCACCTACCTTTGTAAATAATAATGCCCCCATTGGAGGAAGGAAGAGGAGTCTTAGGAGAGTTGACAGTAATCTGGACTTGACAGGACTAAAGCCACAAATCAGGATTTAGTAATAGAGCCAAGAGGGAGAGGGTGGTGCATGACATTCTGAGACAATTGGTGGAATTGTGAATAGTTTGTTACCTCCTGCTCAGGACTCAGTTTCCTGTCTGTTCAGTCAGAAAACGATGCCTGCCATTTCTTCCTTCATTGGCATTTTCAGTGTTCTGAAAGCAGAGCCTCATCATTCTTATTTTTTCAAGGATCCTGGGAATCATCTTAGGACCATTAACTCTTAATAATTGCCTATGTTTTAATGCACTCTTAAGCCATTTCTAAGGTAGGTGTGCACAGACAGGCCTGGGAAATGGCAGGTGTTCTCAAGAATAGAGGTCCCAGTACAGTGACTCAGTTACACTAGGTCTTAGAACAGACCTCTCACTCTGGTGGGTGGATAATCTGTTTCATTGGGCCAATAATAAACCCTCTGAATTTGTTCATATCAGACTTTTTTTTTAATTTTAAAAGCCAGTCTTGACTAATATTGAATTACTCTGTGTTTCTTGTGCTGACAACCTCAAGTTTGGTTCTTATTATAATTTTTGTATGGTTTTCCACAAATTTGAGTAAGGATTCTTGAAGAAATTGGTCTATGGAAAGCCACTAGTACAGTGGCAGAATAAATATGGAGCAATGAGATGTGTTTTTTATATGTATTTCCACAGTATACATATAACATGCATATGGACAGCATGAATATATGTATAGCATGCATATGTGTATGCTTACAAATACACTTATGCATATACTGTAAGATAGCCAATTTGATGTGCCTATCTCTTGTCTAATCCAGACCTGACTCTGACTTCCTCAGTTCCTTGAGATATGCAAAACAAATAGCCCTGTGTTGTGAAGGAAGTACTTCTTCCTCTCATTTGTCGCCTACGGTCTCACATGTGCACGGGGTCCCAGGCTCTGTAATCATATTCCCTCTCCAGCTAAGGCAGCCCTTTGCCCTGCAGATCCATCATTATGCTATACAATTATGCATTTGGAGCTTGGCCTGGTGCTAAGCCCTGTTGTCTTCAGAATACTAATCAGAGAAGAGTGTCCTTTTATTAAACATTACCATTTTCCATCATACATGGCATGTAATGAATTTTCACATGCAAACACATCACAGTCACCTTTCTGTAGAGCAGAGATGGTCTTTGGAAAAGGGCCTTGGCTAGCTGATTGAGTCCTATGGGAGTGCCGTCTGTGATGCAGACATCCCACAATGAGCCCTCATTGCCCCACACTACTTCAGAGCCATTGCACTTTTCCCTCAGTTCTCTGTCGGTCTTTGGGTACTTTCTCTCTTTCACTGTCCCCACAGATCTGCTCTGGTCCCTTGACCCTGCCTATTTGACCCAGGTAGATTCAACACTGTTAAGTACCTTCATGCTTCCTACAAACATATCATTCCCTCTATTCAGTCAACAAGCCTGTGTCTTGAGATCATCATGTCTTTGCCTGCTGTGAGGCATTCAAAGGAAATGTAAAAGGTCTGTGCTGTTAAAGTGCTTCCCTCTAATTAGTGAAAAATGTGATCATATCCATAAATGATAGAGCTCTACACAAGTTCAGGGGAAGGGCCTGTTATGTCTGTAAGGGCAAGGGTCACGAACCATGGCCATTCAACTTGTTCTGAATCCACACAACCCAAACCATCGCCTGGCATGGCCTCTGAATATTTCTTGGCAGAATAAGAGAAGGAAAAAGAGCAATCACATGAAATGGCTTCTCAGACAAAAAGCAACTCAAAATAAGTCTTGGGGGTGGTAAAGATTGGGATCAATGCAGATAAAAGGGGCAATAGTAAGACATCGCTGATAGGAATAAATACAGTAAACTTAAATGTGATTAGTGATTTCACCTGAGTGGAGTGTGCCCTACACAACTGATGATAGGAGTTGGAGAATATAGTTTTCAGTAGTGGTGATTGAACCTCGGGGCCTTGTGCATGCTAGTCATGTCCTTCCCACTGAACCATCTCCCCAGCTGGAAAATACATTTACCTCTTTAGGTAGATCAAAGGATATCAGCTTTGTTAAACAGTTTAAAGAGGTGTGTGTGTGTGTGTGTGTGTGTGTGTGTGTGTGTAGCAAGAGTATTTAAATTAGTAGAATGTGTCCAGAGAAGATGAAGCAGGCTGTCTGTGAGAATGTAGTAGTACAGCCAGGTAGTAAGAGCAGCTTGGAAGGCAGTGATAGGTGAAAAGTAGCCGTCAGGACTATCTGAACCTTAACAGGCAGGTGAAAGGGAGGAAGGCCAGGACAGTCCCATCACTGTCAGGGAAAGGATGGATACAACTCCACCACAGAGTACTTGATAATATTATTAAAAGTGTGAGGAGAGAGAATCTGCAAAGGTAATTTGGGACAAGCTGGCACAGGAATGAAGGTGGCATCCAGTCATGATCCTGGTAACGTGGGTGCTGACAGCCCAGTAGTTGTCAAGGAATAGTGTAGGTCTTCAGTGATGCGATTAACTTCTTCTATAGTGTACTAATTAGAACGCAGTTTTCGCACCATTGGTAATGACAGCATCTCACTAATCAGTAATCCACCAGCAGCACCAACTAAGTTGTATTTCCTGTTTGGGTGTCCAGTGAGATTTAGAGGCACACTGAGTGATGCCCTTGTGATACTCAGGAACCAGGCAGTTTGGGGATTTCTGAGGCATCTGTATTGCCAATCACAGGGTGTCTGAGTGCGCCTGGAAGAATCATGCACTGAGCATCTCCTTGCTGCATCTGGAGAGCACTGCTGGAACAGAGACGTCTCATTTGATGATCTGTCTTTGCTTTTACAGTGTGAGGTACGTATTGGGCAAAGTACTAAGTACTGAACTTTCAAACATGTGTCACAACACGTACCAGAATCAAGCCAGATGTGGTGGTGCACACCTTTAGTCCCAGCACTTGGGAGGCAGAGGCAGGGGGATCTTTGTGAGTTCAAGGCCAGTTTGGTCTACATAGCATGTTCCAGGCCAGCTGGGGTTACAGGGAGACCCTGTCTCAAGAAGACAACACATATCAGAATCTCAGGTGTGAGTAGACCATATCCATCAAAACTTTGTCTCCTAAAAAAGTTATGATTTTTCCCCCTGTGGTATAAATTTAGTACCTATAAATTGATTGACTTTTGAAGAAGTTTTAGTCTCATCTTTCTGACTTGAGTAATGATATTTCTCCCCCTGAAGTAGTTTGGTTTGCACAGTTATCTCAGCCAAAGAGCTTCAATATCTTTAAAGAGTTCTTGGTCTTTTTGAGGCATGATTTCCTATAAATGAAAGGTATGGAGTTGAACTTTGGAATGATTTTGTGAACGAAAATGACTGAAGGCCTGAGAGAGGTCTGAGAGGCTATGCATTGTCCATGGGGGATTGCAGTCTGGTGTTGTACCTGGCAGGGTTTTAGGTTAGAGATGCCGTGAAAAGAGCAGAGCTGGTGCAGGGAGCACTAAAGTAGGACGCATGCCTTCAGATCCGTTCACAGTCTCTGCAGGCTTCTTCCACTGGGACTTAAAGCCTGAGAACCTCCTCTGCATGGGACCAGAACTTATGAAGATTGCAGACTTTGGGTTGGCCCAAGAAATCCAATCAAGACCTCCATACACAGACTATGTATCTACTAGATGGTGAATACTGTTTCTCTCAGAATTATTAAATTGCACTTCTTTAAGAAGATACCACTTTGCTGAGGACAGTATCAGTCATAAGCATTAATTTCTCACTAGTCTCAATGCTGTAGGTATATTGTTACTGAATGAGGATATAAGCTTGTGTTATAAACCATCTTAAAAAAGGAACTCCCCATGCTTCTCCACAGTAGAAGTAATTTTTATTTGAAAGCCTTCCTGGGGACAGTTTCTCCCCATCCCGCTTCCCTGCTCCATCTCTTTTCCCCTCCCAATTCCTTCCACTGTGTCACTGTTTTTCTGAACATGCTGGAGAGAACACTCCTGTGGCTGGAGAGGTGGCTCTGTGGTTAAGAGCACTGGCTCTTCTTGTAGAGGCCCTGAGTTTAGTTCCTAGTATCCACATAGCAGCTAACAACCACCTGTAACTCCAGCCCCAAAGGATCAAACACCTCTAGCCTCTAAGGGCTCAGAGGCATGTACCCACACAGACACACACGTAATTTTATTTTATTTTTTATATTAATTTTGATTGATTGATTGACTAATTGACTCATTGATTGATTTTGGTCTTTTTGAGACAGGGTCTCCTTGTAGCCCCAGCTGACCTGGAAATCTCTATGTAGACCAAACTGGCCTTGAACTCACAGAGATTCACCTGCCTCTGCCTCTCAAGTGCTGGAATTAAAGGCATGTGCCACCACACCCAGTTCATACATGTAATTTTAAAAAGAAGACTACAACTCCTCTGGGCAAATGCTCAGTAGAAAACTCTGGGGAGTACAGTCTATCTTTTTAAACTGTGGGTTGCAACAGAGGATCAAACACCTAAACGGGGCCAAGTAACTGAATGTGGGGTTTTTCACTGTGGCACTGTGAAAGGCAGAAAATGCACACAACTAATGAACCAACTACATAAGTCTGAGGTATTTCTGGCAGTGACCCTGTGTTAAATTGCACGACTTCACGGCGGCTTTGGTTCTGAACACACATCATGTGCACCTGGCACTGTGCATGCGCTCATGCCACACACCACCCGAAACAGCTCGGCTCAGGTTCAGAACTATTTCATGTTATGAAATGTAGCATATTTATATGTGAATTTTTTGCTCTTGCAGAAACATGCTGGTTTGATTGTGGAAAACAAAGACTTTTTCATGTTCCTACCATCATTCTTCAGCAAATTAGCATCAAAATACTATTTGTTTGGATTGTAGTTTGTTAGAATGTTTGACTTTAAAAATTGGCATTTGATTTACTGACTTGAATTTCATTGAAAAGATCACTAGGGGAGCTGGAGAGATGGCTCAGCGGTTAAGAACACTGGTTGTTCTTGCACCTAACAACTGTCCATAATAAAAAGATCACTAGGGGCTGTGATGGCTCACAGATGGCTCAGAGGTCAAGAGCACTGGCTGCTCTTGCAGAGGACCCAGGTTCAGTTCCCAGCACCCACATGGCAGCTAGCAGTCATCCATAATTCCAGTTCTAGGGGATCCAGTACCCTCTTCTGGACTCCATGGGCATTGAACACACATGTTGTAGGCAAAACACTCATGTATAAAATACAAATAAATTAAAAAGTTTTAAATTAAAATAATCACTAGATGGGGCTGGCTGTGTGGCTCAGTGAGCAGAGTACTATCTGTACACCACTTTACCTCTATACCTCAATACATGTATGTCTGAAGATGTATAAAAATTTTTCAAGTGAAAAGGTGTCACAGTGGAAAAGTTTAAGAAGCTCTGGAATAGATCACTACCTTCTCTCTCTCTTTTCTTTTCTCGTATATACGTATGTGTGGTTGGGGAGATGGGGAGGGGGCACGTACACGTGCACAGGAGTGTGTGGGTGTGCATATCCATAGGGAGACCATTGGGTGTCTTTATCATGTATTCCCTTGGAATAGGATCTTTCACTGATCTAGAACCGCACTCTTTTGGCTAGGCTGTTGACCAGTGAGCTCATGGAATCCACCTGTCTCTGCTCCCTAAGACTGGAGTGATGAGCATGTCGGCTTTTTTCTGGGTGCTAGGAATTCCATCTCAGGTCCTCATGTTTGCACAGCAGGTGCTCTTACCCATTGAGCCACCTCCCCAACCCTAACACCACTAACAATTTAACACCACCAATATTATTGGCCATAACAGTTGCCAAGTCCTTACATGTCCTTGTACCACATTAGATTAGAGGAAAAAACAAATCCATAAGGTTTTACTGAGAATTGCTTGATATGAACTTAATTTCTGACCAGTGGAAGTGATAGCTAGCCATGAACTCTGTCTTTCCAGGTATAGGGCTCCAGAAGTGCTCCTGAGATCCACCAACTACAGTTCCCCCATTGATGTCTGGGCTGTGGGCTGCATCATGGCAGAGGTGTACACCCTCCAGCCGCTCTTCCCTGGGGCCAGTGAAATTGACACAATTTTCAAAATTTGCCAAGTGTTGGGAACACCAAAAAAGGTAATGATATGAAGCAAAGGCCCATGGACCACAGCCAATAGCTGCTTGTGCCACCTCTTCCCAGTGCTAACAGCCATGGCATTGGCCTGTTCTAGAGTCTTTCACTTGACCTTGGCCGTTCTCCACTGCCACGTTCTCTGGCAAGGATTGTTTTTCTCCCTTTGCTCTTAAGCATGATATCTGGCTCCCTCTAACTCTCTCTCAGTACCATCTCACCCTTTACTGAGCTTCTCCATTCTTACAGCCACAGTTACATGCACTTCTCATGCAGTCTGCACTCCCCTCTCCCCCACCTTTATAACTCTGTCACAAATGTTTTAGGGATTTCCCTGACTCCATCACCTCAAACTTAACTCATCCGAATCACAAGGCTTTTTGTTTACGGGTTCTTTCTGCCTGTCCTTTCCTCGTAGTCCCTAGAGGACCAGTCTTCAGGCTAAGTTTCCACTTGGTCTTCTATCCTCTTGTCCTCTTTCCCTTTGTCCAAGTGGTTGGTCAGTAATCTATTGAATATTCCAGTAAGTCTATTGAATATCTCTCACGTAGCTCTCTGTGTTTTCAGATTCACTTCTGACTTTGAGCTTAGAATATCTTTGCAGTCTTTCTGCCTTCCAGTCTTTTCCCTCCAAGCTGCAGTCTTTGGCAGCTCTGGTTACAATCAAACCCTCCCCTCCTAAAAGTATTCATTCACTGCCTGGCTCCCTCCCACTCACTTATTCCTTCCCCTCTTTATTCCTGTGCCCTGCCTACCTGCATACCCTGGCATGTTCCCATCTCTGCAGAGTGCCCGAGTGAATGTCTTTTCAGTGACCAGATCCCTTTCTTCATTCTTGACCCTCAATAATCCTCCCCACTGTTTCTCCAGTCGCTGCATCTAGAGCTGTGTTCTGTGTTGTTAGGTTTGTGTTATGTCTGTTTCCCCAACCCACAGTATTGCCATTATGAATTAGATCTTTTTTCTCTTTTTTTTCTGTGTGGCCCTGGGGATCAAACATAGGGCCTCACACATGCTAGACAATGAACATTTTCTCTTAAAAAAATCATTTGAATGAATCAGCACTGCCAGTTCTTTAATAAGATTTCCCAGGCTCCCTGCTGGCCTCTCCCCTTCTCTGTGTATCTGTATCACCCCTCTGATAACCTTTGTCATTTGTTATCTTCTGTATTTTTATTGTATTTTTGTATTTATTTTTATTTTCTGTTTATGAGTATTTTGCCTGCCTGTATATAAGTGCACACATGTGCACACATGTGTGTGCAATGTCTGTAGATGCCAGAAGATGGTATTAGAGCCCCAGAAACTGGAGTTGGACATGGTTGTTAGCCATCATGTGGGTGTTGAAGCCTGGTCCTCTGCAAGAGCAACCAGTGCTCCTAACTGCTGAGCCATCTCTCCAGCCCCAGTATGACTGTATTTTAAAATAAATGTCCTGCTGGGTACACATTAAATCCCAGCACTCAGGAGGCAGTGGCAGGTGGATCTCTATGAATTTGAGGCTATCCTGGTCTACATAACAAGTTCCAAGCCAGCTGGGGCTACAGGAAAACCTTGTCTCAAAAAGCCCAAAAAGAAAAAAAGGAGAGGAAGCAGGTATGTCAGATTACGCCTTATAAACCAATTGTGTTAGGACTAGAGGGAGCCTTAAGCCCAGCTGTTGGGCATTTTCATCCTTCATTCTGCAGTTCATGCCCTGCGGATTTGCAGCATGAGCACATAGGCCCTGCAAGCAGGAAGAACAGCTCTGTTTCCGCCAATCTTCTCAGCATATGTAAAGTTGTCAAGTTGGGGCACAGTAACACATAAAGTCTCACAGATTTGCTTGATTGGGAATAGGTATTGCTTTATTTCATTCCTCCCCTCAAAAATATCTTATTAGTGGTTTCCAAAGCTCCCATGTCATAGAGCAAAGTTGGGCAAATGCCATGGGCTTCAGTCCCCGAATCCAAGACATGGACTGCCATCTGTTAAGGCTATAAAGCAAGCGGTGGCAAAACACCGTCTCGTCTGGCCATTTCTGATTTCACACTTGAAGTCTCTTCGTTAATGTAGCTCTGGCCTCATCACATAGCTGTCTAGTGAATGTCAGTGTAGTAATTGTAGGACCCCCAGACTAGGGTACCCTACGTTCTCGGGAGGTCGCACCCCAATAACTCAGTCCTCAAACCAGTAGATGCAATTGCAAGAGGATTTAATCGCCCAGGCGGACTCCCCCTTAATCAAAAAGGGAAGTCCCGATTCAGTTTAGAAGCTAGGTTATATAGACAGAAACCACAAACCACAAGAAGTGGGTCACAATAGAAGCTTGGTTACATGGTTACAGCAGAAATGGGAGGGGGGATTTTTCAGGTATTTTTCCAGCTTGATCAAAGGAGCATGAAAAGGTCAGGTCATCTTTTCTTTTCTATAGTTAGAATTATTTTTCTTTTGCTTCCTTGTACAGTTTCCCAGAATATAGCTTGGGAAACTTAGTTTTACTTTAATCTGGGGGGCTTTGATTTATGATTCCATCAGTAATGATAGAATTGCTTTTCTGTGATAGACACACATCTAACAATCCTAACTCAAGGTACAGCAACTTACTGAGCAAGATTTTCTATCTTCTTTCTCTCAGACTGACTGGCCTGAAGGCTACCATCTATCAAGTGCTATGAACTTCCTTTGGCCCCAGTGCATTCCTAATAACTTAAAGACCTTGATTCCAGATCCTAGCAGTGAAGCAATTCAGCTCCTGAGAGACATGCTTCAGTGGGATCCCAAGAAACGACCAACGGCTAGTCAGGTTTTCCTCTATTTATTTATTTTTTTCTGTTCAAAGCATTTCTTATGAAGTCTATACTGAACTCTGAAAATTTTCTATAAATTGCAAGGGAAATTTTTTATTTAGTATTATGGATGAAAAATAGTTCTGACTGCCACTTGTGGTGTATTCTATAAGGTATAAGAATTTTAAGGTAAACTGAGACTTACTGTATACAGTTAAAAGTAGTTATAATTGAAGAGTACATTTCCTTTAACATTAGCAAAATATAGTTCACATAATATATCACAATATGTGATGTATGGTGTGATATTTAATCTGGAAGTGAGAATAAACACAAATTTGTCGAAGAATAAATAAAAAATTTTACAAAAAGAAATCTTTTTGTGTTTGGAGATGTTTTAAATATACTGTCTAGGAGTTAAGATTATGTAGTATGTCAGGCTTGGTAGCACACGCTTTTAATCCCAGCACTTGGGAGGCAGAAGCACGCAGATCTCTGTGAGATCAAGGCCAGCCTGGTGAGTTCCAGGCTAGCTGAGGCTACCAAGAGACCCTGTCTAAAAAAAAGTTCAATGATAAGTCAGTATTAGCTGCTAAACTATTTCTTATGAATCGACTCACCCATTGTACAGATGGCATAAGACAGGAGACAGATAAGATGGAGCTAGCTAAGGGCTGCCACCAGCACT
The DNA here is from genome assembly GCF_000622305.1 of Nannospalax galili. NCBI lineage: Eukaryota > Metazoa > Chordata > Mammalia > Rodentia > Spalacidae > Nannospalax > Nannospalax galili. The sequence continues at coordinate 20,292 of NW_008341457.1, read as the reverse complement.
TTGCTGCACTTGGCACATAATATGCCTTAGTCTGTTGTATATGATTTCAACCTGACGAAGACTAGGAGCTCTTCATATTTTTGTTTTCACTTCTGTGGTGAGAGAAGTAAATCCCAGAAAGTTTGAATGATTTTCCCTAATCAGGTGTTTAGTAAATGATACAGCCCTGTAACCACCTATAATCCAGTTACATAGGTGTTAGGGCGTCTGAATGTCTTTGTGCCTCCCATCTTCTCTCCCACCCTCTCCCAGGCTACATTGATGAGGTAACACTGTAGCCCTGACCACTTGTCTAACCCCCTCACCAAAGCCTTAATTTGAAGGTTATGTTTGAACCTTTGTCTCATGAATAATTGCACTGCTTAAAGCATCAAGTAAATGAACAGTTCCACTCAGAGAGCATGATTTGTGATCTTGTACCATGAAAGTAAGAGCTATATGCAGAAAGTGCCAATGTGATGTTAGAATTTGCTGGAGAAGTGGCAGCTGGGGAATAATGAAGTGGGGTCAAAGAGCGCTTTCTCAAGGGCAATCTATAATCTGCTGTGTAAGACTCTGGCTGGCTCAAGAGGGTTTAAAGTTCAGAAATGCACTCCTGATGGTGAAATTCACAAATGGTTTCAGGGCAGAAAGGAGAAAATGTCTGAGGAGTCACTTAAAAAAAAAGCAGGTAAAAGATGAGATTAAAAAACAACAACAAAACTTCTATAACCAAGAACCAAGGAAAGAATAGTGTCAGGACAGCTAAAAGTACCCACATCAGACCAGATTTGCAAAACTGCCCAGAGTGACAAAGAATTCTTTTCAAGTTACATGCCAGAATGTAAGACCTCTGCTGGGGTACCCACATTATTTGATTCTGAGTTTGCACTTACATATAGTAATTACATATGTTTATAACTTATAGCCAGACTTCTTAATAAGTATTGTTATTGTCAATGGCTTCTACAAAAAAAAAAACTTAGGAGACTACATATCGTATTTAATAAAGAATTTTAATCCCTAAGCACTTAAGGTTTAGCCCTTGGTTATCCAGAAATCTTTGTCCAGAAAGCTTGATACCAATTGGCAACTAAACCTTGTCTTACTGGCGAGGCTTAAGTGTATCATGTATTGTGTTCTTGGTACTTTCTGAGTAATGACAGGTAAACCACCTTATTTTCTACTTGACTTTTCAGAGCCCTCCAAGATCCTTGTGTTCATCTCTTTCAGTGTTTTTCTTTTGTTTTTTTTCTTTGTTTGTTTCGGTGTTTTTCAGACAGGGTCTCCCTATGGCTACTGTCGGCCTGGAGCTTGCTTTGTAGACCAGGCTGACCTCCATCTCACAGCGATCCACCAACATCTGCCTCCTGAGTGCTGGGATCAAAGGTGTGCACCACTATGCCTGGCCTAGCTCTTTCAGTTTCACATTAATTTTTCTCTTTCAGTAGAATAAGAAAATGAGCTCAGAAAGGTGAAGTTTGATGTTTAAGACCCATGACAGCATCTTTGTTTAGCTAGACTACTTTGAGAAGTGGCAGACATGAGAGCAGTATAACTGTCTGCTTTGTTGTTATTTAAGAGCTAAGATCCTAGTAGTCCAGCCTGACCTTGAACTTACTGCTTAGCCAAAGCTGGCCTTTATCTTGTGATCTTTCTGATCCAGCCTCCACTAGTGCTGGGAATACATGCCCATACTTTATCAAATAACTTTTAAGTGCTTCAATTAATATGTAAATTTTATGTTGATATGGTAAAACAGAGGGGGGTTACCAGTGCAGAGTGCTGATTTATAGCTGGTTTGGGCTTAGAACCTGTCATAAACTGGTCACATGCTGGTCCAGTGACCGTCATGGTGATTCGTGTCCTGGCTAAGACTTTTCCTAATGTCTCATTTGCCATTCCAGGAACTTCGGTACCCTTACTTCCAGGTTGGACACCCACTGGGCAGTACCACACAGAACCTTCAGGATTCAGGAAAGCCAGAGAAAGACGTCCTGAGAAAGGCAGGCCCACCTCCTCATACCAAGCCAGCCCCTCCTGCCCAGCCCCCAACCAAGATACTTACACTGGTATCTTCATGACCACATCAAAGCAGTCAGTCTCCTCCACATCTTGTGTACCCCTATAAAGCTGAAGCTTCCAAGGCAGATCAGCTGACCCATCTTCAGGAGGACAAGCCAAGCCCACTCTTCCCATCCCTCCACAACAGGAATCCTCAGCCCGTAAGTGGCCAGGGTTTACCAGGGAGGTGTGTCTCACTTGTTTCTCTTCTAACCACAAGCATTGTGTGAAATGTTTTCTTTTTCAGTTCATAAGGTGTAATTCATTTATCTTTGCAATAGCATGGCATTGTGAAAAAGCCCTTGGTTCCAGGTCTAAATTCAGTTTCTGGCTTTTTCTATTAACAGTACCACTGCTGGTGGCAAATGTGTAGTAGTGAGTAGTGTTGGCCAGCTGGACCCTGTAACCAGGTTCTGCCCTGCAGTAGCCCGATTGCCTGAAGCAAGTTGCTTGGCCTTTCCCCACCAGAATGGGTTGTTCATGAGGATTAGGAAATCCTAATGCTTATGAAGATGCTTGAAAACCAGGAGGAGCTAGAACCTTGCTGACATCTGTAGACTAACATATTACTACTATAGATGGATGTGAATGCTGAGCTATTAATTCAGCACAGATCTTTCTTTCCTTGAGCTAGTTTTCAAGCAAACAATGTACATTAGTTCATAGAATCTATGCCAATAGTAACCTGTTGTTATTTTTTGCTTTGTAATGCTCTCCAGAGTCTGACTCTCTAAAACCTTATGCAAAAGAGATGCTTTTTCTGACAACTAACGATTCACCAGTCTCCCCCCCCAGTACCTATGGATGTCCCCAGAGGCTGTGGGCTCCTGTCTCTTGGCACTTTCCTCTTCTCACAATTGGGAAGTGGCCTTTTGGGAAATGTCCTGTTGTTAATTCCTGTACTTCAGAGATAGTTCCCAGGCCTGCTGAGAAGCCACGGGAGTCATTGTTTGCGCTGGTTTCCCTACAATAGCAGGGTGGCTAAAACTTGTCTCTATTGTAGCAATAAGAACCCTTTCATAAATGAGGCTCAAGTTAGCATCCAGCCATCTTCCTAGTATAAAAGTAGAATCTTAACTTTCTGTTATGGTTTTGATTCTTGACTTGACCTAATGTAGAATCACCTGGTAAGGGGATTCTATACCCTCAGTGTGAGCAGCACCATTTCATGGGCTGGGCACTGGACTTTATAAAGCAGAGGAAGGCATCTGAGCAGTAGTGCTCATGCATTAATTTACTGTCTGCTTTTGACGGTGGGTGTAATATGACGAACTGCTTCACGTTCCTATCATCTTGATTTCCCAGCTATGGTGAACTGTACTTAGAATTGTGAGCAGAAAACCCCTTTCTCTGTTAAGGCACTTTTGTTGGGGTATTTTATCATAGCAACAGGAAAATAAATCAAGATGCTTTCCTTTCTTATATCTTTGTTTCATGTAACAATGTTCACAAGAAATGTCATCGTTACAGGATACAGAGACAGAAGGCCTAGGTCTGCAGTTTGCACCGTTACACTGTCAAATAAGTGATGCCTTTCAGAGAGTGCTGTGCTCCAAGATCCTTCTTTTTGTAACAAAGGAAATTCAGAATAGAAATTACTGATGGAGGGATTGAGGTTGGTCATGGCTCAGTGTATCACCTTCAGTACAGCACCTGTCTTGTATGTGCAAGGCCAGGGATTCAATCCTCAGTGTGCACACATGTGCATGCCCACATACATACACACATGTACACACTCATACAGAGAGAGAGTGAGAGAGGACAGAAGAGAAAGAGAAAATGAGAGAGAGACTACTAGTAGATGAACTCTGTTAATATGCTTTTTTCTTTTTCTTCCCCTCTTTTTGTCTATACAGAAAATCCTAGCTGGCCCGGAACACAAAAATCGTGAGACCAAGCCAAAGAGTAGGAGAAGGTGGGGTCTAATTTCCTGGTCAATGAGGGGGTCTGATGATTGGGCTGATTTAGATGACTTGGACTTCAGTCCAGCCCTGACCAGGATAGATGTGAAAACCAAGAAGAGACAGAGCGATGACACTCTCCTCAGGCAAGTGCACTGCTTGTGCCTGCAGCAGACTGAATCTGGGTGCAGGTCCTCTGCACCTATCTGGGCGTTCCACACCTCTGTCCTGAAATTCTCTTGATTCAGATTTGAAAGCGTCTTGGATCTGAAGCCATCTGAACCTGTGGGTACTAGAACTAGTGTCTCCACCCAGGCTTCGTGCCAGAGAGGAGACACGCCGACCCTGCGGTCTGCGGCGAAGCAGCACTACTTGAAGCACGCTCGATACTTGCCTGGTAATAGGAAGGGCTTGCTGCACTTTGCTCACTCACATGAAATCCCATCCTTGCAATCACACACTTACAAAGGTTCTGTTTCAGGAGGTGAGTACTTCCTTGCCCCGCTTGACACACAGATATAGATGGCATCATGCCACTCCGGGTCAAAACCCTTTAAGCTTTCCATTCTTATGAAATGAAATCCAGATTTGTGACAGGGCCCCAAAGAGACCTCATGCTGTATTCTGCATTGCCTCCCTAGTTGTTATCTCTGCACACACTGGCCTCAAAATCGGGGGTTGGGGGAATTGGGGATGGGGACGCAGGATAGGAGAGTGGTGACGGGACATGATAGGATATTTGGGTTTTGCATTTTTTTCTCACATTGGCAACTGGAGATGATAAATCTGGTATAGAAGACTGAGTTTAGCCTCTAAGGATGAATTGGTAAGAACTAGGCAGCATGCCCGAAGCCTCTCTCTATCAACCCAGATATAAAAGAAATTAGCCAGGAAATCAGGGTAGGAGCTTAGTCATGCTTTCTGGGTAGTACCATAGGAACTAAATGTCAGTAGTATAATTTGATAACGGCCTGAGGCTCTCCAAATTCCTCATATCCCAACCTCATAGACTGATGGAGACTGTGTTCTCTGATGTTCATCCCTCCATAGTTCTTCCATCTGTCACCCTGTCCTCTGGTAACTACTTTTTCTCTTCTTTTGGCCTTTTTGAGATAGGGTCTCTCTGTAGCCCCAGCAGTCCTGGAACTCACTATGTAGACCTTAAAAAATTATATTTGTGTACTTGGGGTGTGTGTGTGTGTGTGTTTAGATTCCACATATAAATGAGATCATGCTTGTCTTTTCCTTTGTCTTACTTTGTTTCACTTGGCGTAATGTCCATGTCTTGGCAAATTGCAAGAACGTGTGCTGTTTAGGACAGAATAATATTCCATTGCATAAATGTACCATAGCCTCTGTCTTAATTTCTATTTTAAGCTCATTTCTTCTCTCTCTGCTAGGTATAAATATAAGAAATGGCATACTTCCAAATCCCAGCAAGGACTTTATTCCATCAAATCCATGGTCCAGTTCTGGTTTGTCTGGAAAATCTTCAGGGACAGTATCTGTAATCAGCAAAATAAATTCAGGCAAGTAATGATTATTAAGTCCTAAATGATGAAAAACACATGATCCGCATGTGGCAAGAGGAGCACAGAAGTCTTCGGAGGAGGTCCCCCAGGTGCAAGGCCCAGGCCTCCCTCGGCTGCCCTGCCTTTTGCTCCCTTTCTTGGCCCTTGGGGCTCACCCTGCCCCACATGGCTCTGTCCTCATAAGAGATAGGGAGTGGAGCTGAGTCTTCCCTGGCCCCAGGGAAAACAAAAGATAACTTTGCAGACTCCTGAGGTCCTACATCTGAGGCCCAAGGCCAGTGTTGAGTGTCTGTGTTCCAGCTGCTCCAGGGCATCAGAGTCCCTCCCAGTTGGAAGGTGGGCAGATTGCTAGACTCTCCCTACTCTTTGTTAAATAAGTCCTCTGTGGGGAGCGAGGTGGCCGAGTAAGCCAAAGATGGCGCCCTGGCTGGCTGCCAAGCCTTGTGACCCTCGCTTGTTTACTCCAACTCACGCAAGCGCTATGAGCCCGATCATGTGCTGCCTGCCTGATCACAGACATCACCAAGCATGACCCTGCTATGTGGCCCAATGAGCTGCCATTCTGCCTGCCTGCTGCGTGCGTGTGTGTGCCTTGATTGGTCCTAGCTGGGGGGATGGCTGTTGGGAACAAAATATATAAGAACTGAAGTGTGCAATAAAAAGAGAAGAAGCTTGAACCTCACCTTGGTGTCTGTGTCGTCTCTCCTTGACTCTGCCGGAAGGAGTCTTGGTTCGCGGCAGTCCTCCAAGAGGATGACCTTGTTCCCAGTAGACCCATCCCCCATCCTCTTCACAGGCCCACAGATGGCCGGCCCTTGCACCTAATAAACACCCAACCTTCACTTCCCTCCACCCTCTTCCATTATGGTTCGTTCTGTAAAGGAATACAGTACCCATATACCCATCATGCCACTGAAGAATTTTTCCAACACATTTGAAGCCCAGAGTACAGCTAGGACTATCTTTCCCCACCTCCATTCCAGCCCTGATTTGGATGTTAACTATTTCCATGCATTTAGAAAATACATATGAAACTCAGTGTGGTTTTGCTTTTTTTTTTTTTTTTGTTTTTTTGAGAAAGGGTCTCCCTGTAGCCCCAGCTGTCCTGGAACTCACTATGTAGACCAGCCTGGCCTTGAACTCACAGAGATCCGCCTGCCTCTGCCTCCCAAGTGCTGGGATTAAAGGCGTGCGCCACCACGCCTGGCCAAGTTTATATGGACATGATCCTGGATTGCCACTTCATTTTAATGAATATGTGTTTGCAATTGTATGTACTTATTGTTAGTTTAAAAAGTTGGGATGGAGAGGTGTGGATGGAGGAGGAGGCACTGAGGCACAGATAGAATTCTCAGCGGGATACAACCTTATTTCGCATGGAACACCTTTCCCTTGGGGAAGGGAAAAATGTCAGGGAAGGGAAAGATGTCAGGGAAGGGAAAGATGTCAGGGAAGGGCAGGGAAGGGAAGGGAAAGATGTCAGGGAAGGGAGAGATGTCAGGGAAGGGAAGGAGGGAAGGGAAGGGAAGGGAAGGGAAGGGAAGGGCAGGGAAAGGAAGGGAAGGGAAAGATATCAGGGAAAGATGTCAGGGAAGGGAAAGATGTCAGCCCACGGGTTGTGAGCTGGGACTTTATATCTGGGGGCTTTAAGGTGTGGAAGGGGGGAATGTTTGGGGAGAAATCAGGGAGGGGGAAGCAGGAAACGTAGGTAGGATTAGGGTCTGGAAGTGTTTACTTTTTCCCTCTTAAGATAAGAGAAAAACAGCTTCTAAAATCTCTGGTTATCAGGTAGAATCTGCTTATCTTATCTTTGGAGGTCAAAGGAAAGGTAGGCTGCTTCTCAGCAGAGTTTGTTTCCCTTGAATCCAAAGGTCAAGGTGAGGTCCCTGTTGGGGAGGGGGGAAAACTGCTGCTGTTTGGAACCCTAACACTTATCATAGATTATATAATAGAGTATCAGTTGCTATATAGCTAATACCATGGTTTATTATCTGTACTGGATCATTGCTTATTCCTTTTCTTCTTGGCAAGCACATACTGTGTTTAGTTTTAGCTTGTGGAAGGAGTGCTGACTGGACGTGACTGCAGCCCTGTTGCTGTGCACACAGGCTCATGTTTCTCTGGTGGACTGACTCAGCACTCTAGGTTAAAGGGCGGACTCAATTGACTTGGCATTTTCAGCCTGATGCTGCATAATTGCTCTCCAGCACCATATAGGTGTGGTGCTTCAGCCTTGGTGACGCTTGGTACTCAAGACTGAAATGGGCCCTAATCGTACCAGGTGTAAATCATATCTATGTCTGAACATGTCTTGTTAATAACGTTCGCTTTCCTTTCCTTGTGCTTATTAATTCTGGCTTTTCCCCTTTCCACTTAAACCCATTCAAATTCTCTTTTCATTTTGCTTCTTATCTCCTTCCTAACCAGTACAGGACATTGTATGCCACCTGGCCAACACATTTACTTATAGGTACCAGGACATATTCCCACTCTGCCTTAAGCTTTCCTGTAAAGACAAAGCAACTGCACCGCTAACACTTGCTCACAGGTGGAACTTTCATGTGTAGGGTAAATCCACCGACCTCACTCTTTGTTCCTCCTTGTATTTATCTTAAAGCCTCGATGATAAGCATTATCTTCATTCATCCATGAAGTGTTAACTGATTACCTGCTCTTTGTAAGTGCAGTTTCTTCCTTTAAGACATTTTCAAATAGAAATGATATAAATCAGCTGTGCTTGGTGGCAGTTGCTTGTAATCTGAGGGCTTGGGAGGCTGAAGCAGGAGAACTGCAAGTTTGAAGCCTGGGCTAGTGAAACTACCTCAAAAAAGAAAGGAAAAGAGAGAAAATGGGGAGAGGAAGGGAGAGAAAGAGGGTAAGGGAGCGGGGCTGGACATCAACAGGGAGGTTGAAAGGTATTTTTATTGGGAGATGGCAAGATGACTCAGTAGACAACGGTGCTTGCTGTACAAGGCTAGAGACCTGAGTTCAGTTCCTGGAACTCACATCAAAATGAAAGGAGAGAACTGATTCCACAAAGTTGACCTCCCCGTGTGCTTTGTGGCGTACACCCCCCCTCACGCCCACACACAGACACACAAAATAAGTACAAAACTTCTTTTATTTCTTGGCTTTTTGAGACAGGGTTTACGGGAAGGCGTGGTTTCACGTGGGCTATATGAAGGCCTGAAATGCTACGACTTTACAGATAGGTTGACGTCGTTCATCAAATTTCCAATTAACTTTTACTCAAGGGGACGATGAGCCCCGCGAAGGTTGAGGAGCAAGAGGATGATCTCGGGGACGATGAGCCCCGCGACGGTTGAACTGTTGAAGAGCGTGAGGATGATCTCAAGGGGACGATGAGCCCCATATATCAGGCACTGCATGTGGCAGTCTGCCCTCTTTTTTAACGAAAAACAAAATGGGACTTTTGTTTTAATTAAAAAGAAAAATCAAAAATCAATTTTTAACTTTATTTAGCCTTACACGATTATTTGAACACCCTTACAACAAATTGCAGACTTCTCCGTTTTCTACTTATTATGAATGTTTGCTTTATAGTCAAATGGACCTGTATTGAGACAGCTGAGATCAGAAGGCTTTATTCAGGTTTTAGTCAAAGTCACGTTATCAGTGTCTTTAATGATTTCCATGAAAACGTCATGACAATAAATTATACAAACACACAGTACATTTGGTTCGAAATTGTAAAAATAATTCTAAAAAATAGATAAGTGAACACATTGCTACAGTATGCTTAAACGATAGAAAACAGTATGTCAAATGTTTCTTTTGAAACATATTGCTTTTGGTCATACACTGAGTTGAAACAGTCTGTGTTCCTCTTTCTTCCCCTCTCCTAAACGGCACAAAGAAATGGGTTAACGGGAATATGATTTCATAGGAAAGCATGGTACCGATGAATTCCATTATATTTTCAGTTGATGAGGTATTTTTCAATTAAAAACATGTAGTGACCTTAGTTAACACTAGCTATAGAAATATGTTAATGATTCATTTGTATCTTTATGCAGTATCTATAATTTAAAGCCAAGTTTCCAGCAAGCTGAGCAAGATTTGAGCTTAAATTTATTTTTATACATAGTACAGAAAGAGAAAATAAATATTAACCTCACAGTAAAGGACTCATTTCTAAAAACTAATTTTGTTGGTCTCCATAATATGCGCTCAGGAAATAATACAGAAAAGCATTCAGTTTCAAGTTGTGCTTGCATATATAATTTCGGAAGTTTGGCTGCCAGCTTGTGAACGGGAAAATATTCCCTATGAAACGTGTCCATCACGTGCTTATCTCATGCCCCTCAGAGTCATCGTGCTTGGTCAAGTATGCCTTTGAGTCAGGTTCTCCAAAGCGTAAAATACTCCCTGATGTTAGGGTGGAGCCTTGGGAAAGTCATAGTAATTTGTTTAGGCCGCAACACATTCCTGATACACCAAAGCAACCGTTTACCAACTTACTAACTTGGACCACATGAAAATATATTCACCCTAACCTACCATTTCAACCTATAGAAATGATCATTTCTAATGGTTTGCTTTGCTGTATTCTGGAACATGTAACCAAAAGGGAAGTAGTCTGAGCCAGGAAAAATGTGAGTCAATTAACTATTGTACTGTTGCACTCACTGTGGCTACTGTCCCTTTTGCCTTTAAGGTAAGCATGAGTGCAGACAGATGTGCACTACAGATGCAGAGCGGACCTTCTCTCTTTCCTTGTCTGCAGACTAGCTTTGTTACCGGCAAAATTGCTGTAAACATTTCTCTCAATGGAACAGCCTTGAAAGAAACCACACAGGGTAGGATTCAGATGTGGCACACGAGAGACATAACATCGTGGTGACCGTGACTTCCTACATAAGTGGGAAACGTCCCCGATCTTTCTGTTCTTAAAATTGTCCTGAGAGTTTGGCTAGGAGAGATTATGAGGGGTTCCTAGCGAAGAACTGAGCTGAATACACCACTCACTCTGTTACAAAAAGATCTTCGAATGCCTTGAAACTTGATTTGTTTTTTGTTTTTTCATCTTGACAAAGGTTTAACAACCTGTTATTAAGAAGTGTTGAGCCCAGTGGAGTAACATAGGCCTTTAATCCCAGTGCTTGGGAGGGCAGAGGCAGGTGGATCTCTGTGAGTTCAAGGCCAACCTGGTCTACATAGCGAGCTCCAGGCCAGCTGGGGCTACAGGGAGACCCCGTCTCAAAAAACACTGAAAAGGGGAAAAAAAGAAAGGAGACGTTTTGACATTCAAAACAATTTAAAGGGTTAGAGATATGGGTCAGTGGTTCAGAGCAGTGGCAACTCTTTCAGAGGACCTGGGTCTGGTTCCCAGCGCCGACACGGTGGCTAACAATCACCCTTAACTCCAGTTCAACAAGTTCTGACACACTCTTCTGTCCTCCACAGGCACTGCATGACATGGGTACACTTACATACATGTAGGCGAAACACTCATACACATAAAATAAAAATAATCATTTATAAATTAAAATTTTTTTATAAAGGAACATGAAAAAGCTCCCCTTGTATTGGTGCTATTTTTTTTTTTTTTCGGTCTTTTTTGAGACAGGGTCTTCTAGTAGCCCCAGCTGTCCTGGAACTCGCTATGTAGACCAGGCTGGCCTTGAACTCACAGAGCTCCACCTGCCTCTGCCTCCCAAGTGCTGGGATTAGAGGCATGTGCCACCATGCCTGGCCCACAATTTGATTTCTTTTAAATATTTTATTTCTGTGTGTGTGTGGGTGTGTGTATGTGTGTTTCTGTGTGTGTGTGTGTGTGTGTGTGTGTGTGTGTGTGTGCAGGTGCCTCTTGGGGCGAGAAGAGGGTGTTGGATCCTGTAGAGCTGGAGTTGCTGAGCCATATCTCTAGCTCCTGATGTTTTTTAAAGGGGGGAAAAATGTGACAGCTCAGTATGATTATGCTTGGTTTTATTTCAATATCGGCGAATGTATTATAAAGTATAAAATTTCAAAAAATATTTATGAAGTTATTTGTTCTAGGGAACAAATATACAGCAAAAATGAATTGTATTACAGTGGATTTGGAATAGTATTAAAAATGGGGTTGTGGCTGTAGCTCATTTGGTAGTGCGGAAAAATGTGACAGCTCAGTATGATTATGCTTGGTTTTATTTCAATATCGGCGAATGTATTATAAAGTATAAAATTTCAAAAAATATTTATGAAGTTATTTGTTCTAGGGAACAAATATACAGCAAAAATGAATTGTATTACAGTGGATTTGGAATAGTATTAAAAATGGGGTTGTGGCTGTAGCTCATTTGGTAGTGTGCTTGCCTAGCATGCACAAAGACCTGGGTTTGATTCCCAGCACCTCATTAAACCAAGCACGGTAGCACACACCTGTAATCCTAGCACTCGGGTGGTGGAGGCACGAGGATCAGAAATTCAGTTATCTTCAGCTACAGAGCGAGTGGGAGACAAGCCTGGATGACAAAAGACCCTGTCTCAAAAAAACAGCAACAACAAAACAGCGCCCCACCCCCAAAACAGCCAATGCAGGCTGTGAAGAGGAGCAGTGGGTCCCTTTCCCAACGACAGTCCAAGAAAGCCCAAGGTTCCTAATAAGTCATGTGTGTAAAAGGCAAACATTTCACAATATTTCATAGGTTGAGTAAATAACTCTTTATCACACTGCCTGGAATTGCGCCCTGTTGCAATACTGCATCAACATTATCCCATTCTGCTAAATCTGTATTAAATATTATCTGGACCCACAAAGGAAAATCACTTAATCTTTGAAAAGTTTAGTTACCAAGTTGACAGTGTAAAATGCCGAAACGTAATGCATATATACAAAATACTGTTGTTTAAGAAAATAATGAGACCCAGTTTTAGAATAAAATAAGTTTATACAAAAAGAGGTTATTGCATTCAAATCCATATTTAAAAAAAAAATTTAGAGAGAAAGAACATTGAAATGTGTCTGTTTAGAAGAACAGCTCTCGGCGTTCGTGCTTTCATAGGACCAATGGCTCTGTAGGCGGGACAGAGTCATCTGAGAGAGAATGGCCTTGAAGCTCAAGAGTCATCGATGGGATGGGTACTTGGAGGCCCAGTCCATCCTGCCTTGCACGGGCTGGGCAGCTGGAGGCCGTGGAATCAGCCCAGGAGTGCTTCTAGGCTGGGTGTGGAGAAAAGGCCGCCCAGGATGAGGTCTCACAGCCTTCAGGGAAGAGTAACCTGCAATGGAAGAGAAACACTAAATGGACTGGCAGGAGACCCAAGCAAGCAAGGAGCAGTTGCATGCAGTGAGTGCAGTGACAAGAAAGTCTGAAAACACGACGCGGGCAAGAGCATCTGCAGCCCGTCTCTCCTTCCTCAGTTAAGGAGAAACCCCGCAACTAGACTCGTCTGACCAAAACTACTCGTGTTCTCCTTGACCTTCTTCTCTTACTGACAATCTGTCAGAATCCTGTTGGCTCTACATCCCATATACACTCACCATCTGGTGAAGTTTTTACCAGCTGCTACATCCCTGGTCCAGGCCACAGGGTGGGTCTCGCTTCTAACATTGTTTGCATTCTAATGAAAGCAAGCAGCCCCAGGGAGTCTACGGAAATGGCGTTCAGATCCCTTTGCTCCTCTTCAGTGGCTCCAAAGATGTTCAGCAACAACATGCTCCAGTGACCTGCTGCAGAGTCAACCCCGCCCCCGCCCCCTGCAACCTCAGCCTGTCCTCATCCATGATCTCCTCTCAAGACTCTCCCTGTCTCTCTCTTGCCCTACCCACACAACATTCTCGCAGGTGCCTTCCTTACCACTTCCTGAATTTGTCAGGCCTGACCCGCCCCAAAGCCTGTGCACTCAGGAATCCTAGACACTCGCACTAGGTGCTTGCCCCTCAGCGCCTTCAGATCTTTAGTCATTGACTCCTTTGGGGTGAACCTTTTTGGGCTTCAATCCCCATTCCCCAAGACGTCACTTCCTGCCTATTTATATTTTCCTTAGCATTTGTAAGCATCAGATTTAGTCTATATTTATACATATTCAACTCACTTTAAAAAACTTTTTAAAATGATTTTTATCTTATGTGTATGAGTGTTTTACCTGCAGGTGTGTAAGTGCACCCACGTGTGCAGTGTCTTTGGTGATCAGAAGAATGTATTGGATCCCCTGGAACTGGGGATATGGATGGTTATTTACCAACATATGGGTGTTGGGAACTAAACCCAGGTCCTCTGTAAGAGCAGCCAGTGTTCTTAACTGCTGAGCCATCTCTCCAGCCCCCTTACTTTTTTTTTTTTTTAATGAACTATGTGACTGAGTAAACCATATAGTATTTGAAGGAAAGTATTTATTTATTTTAATTTTTCTCTCACTTTGTAGACCAGACTGGCCTTGAAATCAGAGATCCACCAGC
>NW_008341457.1:1749-3692 GCF_000622305.1 Nannospalax galili | reverse complement strand
TCACACCCAACAAAGTTAGCAGTCCCTTATTATCGAACAGTCCGATTGTCTCAAGCAGGCTTTTTTAGTAGTGTGTTCCAGTACTGGAACGTAAACAAGGTCTGCAGGTTGCACGTAGTTGTGCTTTCTTCCTCCTGTTTAAAGAGAATCTGTGTTGGGGTGGGAAAGGTGGCTCAGCGGTTAAGAGCACTGGCTGCTCTTGCAGAGGACTGGGGTCACATCCCAACCTCCACATGCTGGCTAACAACCATCCTTAACGTCCAGTTCCACAGAATCGGATGCACTCTTCTGACCTCCACCAGCATTACACGCGCTTGTGGTACACAAAATTTGTTTCCTGCGGGACGTGGGACCACACACCTTTAATCCCAGCATTCTGGAGGCACAGGCAGGTGGATCTCTGGGAGTTCCAGACCAGCTGGGCTACTGGGAAAAAAGAACCTGTTTCCTTTGTATTTTAAAAAGACACAAAGAACTTTACAATTGAGAATCACTTTCGATTTATAGAAAAAATGTGAAATTTTGCCATATAACCCTCAGTATTCCCTAGTGATAAACATTTTACACAACCGTGTCAAACTAAGAATCCCCGCTGGTGCTTGAATAAACTGCAGACTTTGTTCTGATTTCACTGTATTTTTCCATCAAGGTCTTTTTACTATTTCAAGAGCCATTTAGTTATGTTTTCTCAGGTGTCCTGAAGCCTTTCTTTCAACTCCTTGATGGTGCTGAGAAGGATTTCTGTAGAATCCTCCATTTTGGTTTTGTCTGATGTGTTTCTCAAGATTAGATGGCTTTCTGAGTTTAGGTGGAAGAATACCAAAAAGGTAAATGCCTTTCTCCACATTCTCTCAGGGTCACAGAGTGTCACATGAATTGTCCCTATTGTGAAAGACCCTGTCCTTTGGTTTATAGCTGTTCCCCCAGTGTCACATAATTGTTTTTCTCAGTGCTCTTGGAAGCAGATTGTTAAGCCCAGCCCACCCTTTTAAATGATTGGAACCCTACCTCCTCCTCCTGGGGGAGAAAGGATCCTCATTTGGGATTCTTATCTCCCCCCCACCCCCCATTTAATTACTGCTCTAGTGGTTGCCACTCTTTTCTGGCCACAGAGGCTTTTCCTCTTTTTCTTAGCACTTCATTACTTTCTGAAGTTCAAGGTACCCTAGGCTCATCAGGTATGTTGCTGCCAACTGTAAAACCAGGCTCCAGGGAGCCCTGACCCCTCTATAGGAGACTGTGTTAGAAGCCAGGGTCTGGGTGCTAGGTGTATGCATTGGTTTCAGCTCTGTTCATGTGTGAGAGAAACTGTCTAGTAGAATGTCCCCCATTCTGGGTTTGGCTTCTATGCCTTTCTCAAGGCAGCATCATAAAATGAGGTCCCCCTCAGGTTGGTACCCTTCCCTTTTCTAGTCTCCATATCTCCTGCAAACTGCCTGTTGGACCCAGAGTGTGATCAGATTTATCCTCCTTTTTTTCTCTTTTTGTCTATTTTTTTTTTCTCCCTGCCAGATTGGTTCCATTAGAGGAGATACTGGGAATGAGCATTCTTGTGCTCTATGAGATCAAAGATTGCATGATGTCTGTGGCCTGGTTTTCAGTGATGCGGAGCTTAGCTACCACATTTCTGTGATGTGATGTCAACCTGCACAGTGTAGTCTCCCCATCTCCTTTTCAACTAGAGATTTTAACAGTTAGTACCTCGTCATATCATTAAGGATTACAGAGCTACCATTTTCAACTTCTGTCTTTTCATGTAAATTTATTTATAATTCTCTTTAGTAGCATATTCCAGTTTTACTCTAAACAAGATCTACACATTGCATTTGCTTACGTTTTCTTCCCATTATTAAAAAATCTGTATCACTCTTTTCCCATTTGATCACCTTGAAGTACAGCAGTTTATATAGGGAAGCTTAGCTACATTTTGAGTCTCTTTAGAT
>NW_008341457.1:0-823 GCF_000622305.1 Nannospalax galili | reverse complement strand
ACCTTACCCAGAATGCTTTGCAAGTACGTGGGCCATACTAATAAACATAGTCGCCAGGATCCGTGAGCTCTCCAGGGTCCCTGCCCGCCCGTTTTCGCCGGCGCGGTTGTGCGGCCAGCGCTCTGGGCTCTGGGAGCCGCCCACCTGCCCGCGCTGCCGCCCTCCTGCCCACCCTCCTCCCTCCCCTGGCCTCTGCATTCCCGCCCCGTCTGGCCCGCCGCTTGCGGGCGGCGGGGTCCACTCGGCTCGGTGCGTGCTCTTTTTCATTTCATAGGTGGAAGGCAGGCCTAGAAAGTCTCCAGGCCCGGCGGGATGTCCCCGGGGCGCCCCCTGGCTGCTCCTGCCAGGCCCTGGGAGACACCGACGTGCGCAGGGCCGTGTCTGGTCCAGCTGGGAGATGACGGGGATCCATCCTAGTTGCTTCTCAGCTGACAAGAGGCTTCTTTCAGATTCCAGGCTGAGGGGCTTCCTTCCCTTCTCAAGTTCCCTAATTTCCCTGTCTTTCTACCTTGCCTCAAGTGCTCACTTGACCATTCTAGACCATCTGTGTGTTAAAATGAATGTGGAGAATGCTGTTACCCTAAGGTTACTGCTCTTGAGTCTCTACTGGAGAGCCTCTGGGGTATCTGAGGCCACACTTGTACTGTGAGGCCTCTGGTAACAGAAGCTAAGTTTGTACCCCCCGCCCCCATCCTTGGTTCTAACCTGAGGCACAGTCTCTTGATGCTGTGCTACCCTGTTCTGGAACCTGGAAATGCAAACCTGGCCCAGTCACTGATAGGGACTCATCCTGGGATTCTTTTACGACATGTTTTCTTAAAGA
>NW_008341456.1:5476-6450 GCF_000622305.1 Nannospalax galili | reverse complement strand
TCAAGAGGACAGGTGACACACCATAGTTACAGGACATTTTGAGAGATGCTCGTAGTCCCCTGAAGCTTAGTTGACCTAGGAAGGCAAGCGGAAAAACTATCCTTTAAGTCCTTCTGACCAGATTAGTATAGGCCTCAAAGTATGGCCGTTAAACATCCAAGAAGGTTAGCTCCACCAGTCTGGTACTTTTAATTACCAAGCGATATGTAGATAAAGCTCAGACTAAAACCAGACTTTCTCAGATAAATTGCCTAGACGTGTATTATAGTCCTTGAACTAGTTCTATGTATAATTTGTCGGTAGGTTGTTTGATTAATATGATTCCCTCTGGTTTTTTAAAACTAGCTAGGCATTATCTCTCACATTGTCTCACCACTCCATCATGGTTTTCCCACTAAAGGTGCCCCCATTTCCCCCCTTTCTCCCTTAATAATACCCTTCTCTTATGGACAGTACCATCTTTCTTGAGCTCCTTCTTTCCCTTTATCCCCTGGTTCCTTGTATAACCTCCCCTCCCCCCTCCACTTAAAATAACCCAATTTTTATCCATATCTCCCTTATTAACGCCTGTTTTCTACTGTTCTTCTCTTTCAGGTTCTTTTTTTTTCCTTTTCCTCCCTGGTTCCTTTTCATTATCCTGGTTCCTGTAGTTACATCTGGATACATACTCACTTACAAGGATTTGGTGCTAGGATCCACATCCACGTATGAGGGAGAACATACTTTTTTTTTTCTGTGTCTGTGTTGCTTCATTCAGTATAAGAGTTTCTAGTTCCATCCATTTTATCTTTCTTTACTGCTGAGTAAAGCTCCATCGTATAAATGAACCACATTTTTATTATCCACTCGTCAGTTGAGGGACATTTAGGTTGCTTCCATCTCTTAGCTATTGTGAAAAGAGCAGCAACAAACATGGATGTACAAGTGTCTCTGCAATAGGATGAGTTCTTTGGGTATATGCCAAGGAGTGGTAT
>NW_008341456.1:0-902 GCF_000622305.1 Nannospalax galili | reverse complement strand
TCCCACCCTTCTGTAGTCCCAGAACCCCCCCAACTCTTCTATAGTCCCAGACCCCCCCACTCTTCTATAGTGCCAGATCCCCCCACTCTTCTATAGTCTGAGATGCCCCACTCTTCAATAGTCTGAGACCCCCCCCAACTCTTCTGTATTCCCAGACACCTCCACTCTTCCATAGTCCCAGACCCCCAACTCTGCTATTGTCCCAGATGCCCTTCCCACCCTTCTGTAGTCCCAGAACTCTCCCAACTCTTCTATAGTCCCAGACCCCCCTCCCACCCTTCTGTCATCCTAGAGCCCCCAACTCTTTTATAGTCCCAGACACCCCCCACTCTTCTATGGTCCCAGACTCCCCACTCTTCTATAGTCCCAGAAACCCTACTCTTCTATAGTCCCAGACTCCCCACTATTCTATAGTCCCAGAAACCCCACTCTTCTATAGTCCCAGACCCCCCACTCTTCTGTAGGCCCAAATCCCCACTCTTCTGTAGTCCCAGAACCACCCCCACATACGTTTCTATAGTCCCAGACCACCCCCAACCCTTCTATAGTCCCAGACCCCCCTCCCACCTTCTGAATCCCAGAACCCCCAACTGTTCTATACTCCCAGAACCCCCCACTCTTCTATAGTCCCAGATGCCCCTCCCACTCTTCTATAGTCCCAGACCCCCCTAACTCTTCTGTATTCCCAGACCCCCTACTCTTCTATAGTCCAAGAACCCCCACACTTCCATTGTCCCAGACCCCCGACACACTCTTCTATAGTCCTAGATCCCCCCACTCTTCTATAGTCCCAGCCCCCACCCCCATACACCTAAGGAATGATGCTTCACACGGTAGTCTGGATCTTCCTGCATCATTTAATTAAAACATTTCCCCACAGACAGCTCACAGGCTACCTAATG
>NW_008341455.1:34879-37088 GCF_000622305.1 Nannospalax galili | reverse complement strand
CCCAGGAAGGTAATGGGGGGAACTGATTGTATTTTATTTGTGGCTATCATAGAACCTTTTGTCTCTAGGATGTTTATCATAGTATCTTTTAGGTCTTTTAGAGAGGAATCCTCATCTTGCCAGACCAAGAGGTCATCCATGTAATGATAAACGTGTAGGCCTTTTTTTAAAAAGGGGTGCTAGTGCATATTGTAGGGCTATTTGCCATACCATGTGGCAGAGCTCGACATTCATATGGATCAGCTGGCCCAGAATTGTTAATTTTTGGAACTGATAAGGCAAAAGGTTGGCAATCATTATTGTGTAAACGGATGGAGAAAAAGCAGTCTTTTATATCTAGGACTAACAGGGGAGTATTAAGGGGGATGGCAGAGACCATGGGCAGGCCTCTTTGGGGTGATTCCCATACTTTCATGGTTTTTTTTATGACTCTGAGGTCTTGTAGCAGTCGCCATGCCCCTGTCTTTTTCTTTATTACAAAGACTGGGGTGTTCCATGGGCTCCTGGAGGGCCTAATGTGACCCAGCTGTAACTGTTGTTCTACAAGTTGTTTGTAAAATTAGCAATTTCTCCCTGGGTAATGGCCACTGTTTCACCCAGACTGGTTCCTTTGTGATCCAGTCAAGGCAGGGAGTCTGGTAATCAACAGTGGCCTTTAGAATTGGGGGTTCTTTTGTTTTAGGAACCTCATATGATCATTTATTTTAAGGCAAATTTTTTGAGACCCACTGGCAAGAACTACATTGAGGTCTTCCAGGATATCTCATCCTATGAGATTTGTGGCTATATCTGCAATCAGGGGTCTTATTGTGCCAACCTCTCCATCAGGATCCTCCCATTTATAGAAGTTTTTAGGGATGAATGATGGAGAGGGCCCCCCTACTCCCATTAATTGAGGTCCTGGCATTAATTCCCAGTGTGGGGGAACCTCAGATCACCTTAAGATGATTTATCAGCCCTGGTGTCAAGTAGGCATTTGAAAGGTTTATTGTCTATTTCTATGGTTAATTTTGGATGGGTATTTTCTGTAATACCAGTTACCTATAATGTTTGTGGCTTTCCTCTAGTTAGTGGGGCTGAGGGTTGCCCCGGAAGGAGTTTAAAGGTGGCAAAGGTTTGCCATCTCTGTCATATTTAGATTTACAATCTCTTTTCCAGTGAAAGCCCCTTTTACAGCGAGGACAGAGGGTTTTAGGGGGTCGAGTGGCAGCCGAGCCATTTTGGGGGCAATTTTCTTTCCAGTGTCCAGTTTCTCCACATTTAAAGCATTTTGAGTTGGGTTGGGTTGCAACTACAAAGGCTTGGGCAAGGGAGGAGGCCTAGTACGTGGCAGTCCCAATGTCATGGGTGGCCACAATCCATTTGTCGTAAATTTCCAACCACATTCCAGTCCCTCCAGTCACCGCGTCCGGGACCACCTCTCCAGCCAACACCGTCTCCTTGCGGTTAGCTCCACACTGCCCATCAGGATGACCTCTCAGATCCGTCAGAATTATTCCACCGAGGTGGAGGCTGCAGTCAACTGCCTGGTCAACCTGCACCTGGTGGCCTCCTACACCTACCTCTCCCTGGGCTACTATTTCGACTGGGATGACATGACTCTGGAGGGTGTGGGCCACTTCTTCCACGAGTTGGCCGAGGAGAAGCACTAGGGCATGGAGTGGCTGCTCAAGTTGCAGAACCAGCGTGGCAGCCGCGCGCTCTTCCAGGATGTGCAGAAACCAGCTCAGGATGAGTGGGGTAAAACCCAGGAGGCCATGGAAGCTGCCTTGGCCCTGGAGAAGAACCTGAACCAGGCCCTCCTGGATCTTCATGCCCTCGGTTCTGCCCGCACAGACCCCCATGTAAGTACCTTGGTCATCCTTGGTCCCTGTTTTTTATTTTTAATGATTAAGTTTATTCGAGACTGGAGAGCTGGCTCAGTGGTTAAGAGCATTGGCTACTCTTGCAGAAAACCCGGGTTCCAATCCCAGTACCTACATGGCAACTAACAACCGTTTGTAACTCCAGTTCCAGAGAAAACCCTCTTCTGATGACCTCCGTGGGTATTGCACGACGTGGGTGCACTTGCGTGCATGCAAGCATTAACATTGATACGCATAAAAAATAATTTCTGTAAAAAAGATTTATTCTTATTTTATGGGTCTGAGTGTTTGCCTTTGATCCTGAGTGCAGGGATTAAATGTGCACCACCACCCAGGGCTTTTTT
>NW_008341455.1:34066-34869 GCF_000622305.1 Nannospalax galili | reverse complement strand
GGTGTTAAGATAGAAAAGGAAAGTGGGGTGAAACGCTGATTTCTAAGGGAACATGCCTGGGATCAAAATCTCAGGTGATTCCACTCAGTCCACAGCGCAAGCTTTCCCGCAAGTTTAAGAGATCACGACTGCTCTAAGAGCATTTAACTGGTCATTGCATTACCGATTTTTGTATTAGAAAGATGTACAGATAGGAGGTCTTGTCTACACCTGTGCAGGCAGTCGGAGTCCGTTAAGAGGACTAAGAGCCTTCAGCTAACATCAAGGAGTAAACTTGACCTTTTTTTTTTGTCTTTAACGGTCCCACGCGAAGACTCAGACTGAAAATGAAAGGAGGAAAAGAGGAGAGACTGCCAGTCCCCAAGGGAGGGGAGGCTTGGAGGCAAAGCTGCCTTTTACCTCCTTATGGGAGGTGACAGGAAAAAGAGATTGCCGATCCGCAAAGGTGGGGATGGCTTAAAAGCAAAGCTGCCTTTACCCTCCTGGTGGGAGGTGATAGGAGAAAGATTGCCGATGCCCTCCTGATGGGAGGGATACTCACGAACTCTGCGTGTTCCAGGAGCCGCTCATTGGGTGCCAGCTGTGGGAGGCTCGGGCCAGCTGCGGGAGGCTCTACCTTTCTTCACGGGGCGTTGGCCACCGGCCCACGAGGGCAGGGAGAACAGAAGCTGCAAACGGGGTCAGGATGGCCAGTGAGCGCTGACGGAAGACAGCCCTTCTGGGGAGACTGGTCCCAGGTGCAGTGAGACAGCAATGATACAGCTCCAGACACAGTGAAAACAGCTCCTTCTATTAGTGGGAGA
>NW_008341455.1:32182-34027 GCF_000622305.1 Nannospalax galili | reverse complement strand
TGCTCATAGTATGCTTTATTTACATGTGGCAGTGGGCTCCTATCTTCCAGAGTCTCAGACAATGCCTGATTATCATATAGAAAAATCCTGGGGGTAGTTTTTACTCCAGGTAACTATGACAAAGGTCATGTTTCAGATAAGGTCAGGCATCCGTGCTTGGTGGCACTTTCCAGGTGAGCCACCAGGAAGAGAGCTGGAGGCCCCCTACTGAAAAGGGGAGTTCTTCCATTTGGCGCCGAGCCCCTCAGGGCTATCCGGACATGGAGAACTGCAACTCCAACAGCACGGTTTCCCAACAAATGTTGCCACATTGGAGCATTATGATTTCACGTTGGAGCATTGTGATGTAACAATGGATCATTGTGAAGTCATATTGTAACATTGTGATGGCACCATAGGTCATTTTGATTTCACATGGACTGACACTGTTGGCACATTGAAGCATTTTGATGGCATATTTGAGGATTGGGATGTGACAAGGGAACATTGTGAAGGCATATTGTAACATTCTGATGACATATTGGAGCAATATAATGGTACTTGTTGAGATAGTGTTGGCAAACTGGAGCATTGTGCTGTCATATTAAAGCATTGTGAACTCAAAATTGAACATGGTGAAGAAGATATTCAGGCTTATGTCTCCCGAGCTGGTCAGTCAACAGCCTCTACTAGAACTGCAACTGCGGTTTCTGATAGAGTCATTTCTACCACAACAGTTAATTTCACCCCTTCAGCCCAGGACTCAGCTGGAGGTGGACTCTGTCACAGTATAACGGCACATGGGGGGATTCTGAGGGGACATTTATCACCGTGTATGCGCATTGAGAATGGTGATGAAACAATGGGTCATGGTAATGACACAATTGCGCATTTTGATGGCAAAATGAGCATTGTGATAGCACAATGAAACATTGTGAAGAAGTATTGTAACATTGTGATAGCACATTGGAGCAATATAATGGCACATGGGGCGACAGTGTTGGCACATTGAAGCATTGTGATGTCACACTGGAGAATTGTGATGTCACATTGGAGCATTTTGAAGTCAAATTGTAACACTGTCATGACATATTGAAGAATTTAATGTCACAGTGTCCTTAGTGTTGAGACTTTGGAGCATTGTAATGGCACATTCGAGCATTGTGATTTCACAGTGGAGCATTATGATGACACCCTGGAGCATTGTAATGACATATTCGAACATTGTGAAATCAAATGTAACATTGTGATGGCACAATGGAGCACTGTGATGTCACAATGCAACACGGTGAAGACATATTGTAACATCGTGATGGCATATTGGAACAAAATAATGGCACATGTGTCGATAGTGTTGGCACTGGAGCATTGTGATGTAAGATTGGAGCATTGTGATGTCACACTGGAGAATTGTGTTGTCATATTGGATCACTGTGATGTCACAATGCAACACGGTGAAGTCATATTGTAACATCGTGATGGCATATTGGAACAAAATAATGGCACATGTGTCGATAGTGTTGGCACTGGAGCATTGTGATGTAAGATTGGAGTATTTTCATGGCAGAATGGAACATTGAGAAGTCATTTTGTAATATTTTGATACCTCATTGGAGCAATACAATATCATATGGGGCAATAGTGTTGGAACATTGAAGCATTGTAATGTCACAATGGAGCATTGTGACGTGAGAAAGGAATACTGTGAAATCATATTGTAGCTTCGTGATGGCACATTGGAGCAATGTAATCGCTCATGTGGCAATAGTGTTGTGACATTGGAGCTTTGTGATATCACACTGGAGCATGTGATTTCCCAGTGGGACATAGAGAAGTCATGTTGTTATATTGTGATCACACATTGAA
>NW_008341455.1:23055-31892 GCF_000622305.1 Nannospalax galili | reverse complement strand
CAATGGAACATTGTGAAGTCATATTGTAACATTGTGATGGCACCATGGAGCATTGTGATGTCACATTTGAGGATTGTGGTGTGACAAGGGAATATCATGAAGGCATATTGTAACATTGTGATGACATATTGGAGCAATATAATGGTACTTGGGGAGGTAGTGTTGGAACACTGGAGCATTGTGATGCCATATTAAAGCACTGTGAAGTCAAAATTGAACATTTTGAAGACATATTGTAACACTCTGAATGGCGAATTGGAATATTGTGATGTCACATTGGAGAATTGTGATGTCACATTGGAGCATTGTGATGTCACACTGGATAATTGTGATATAACAATGGAACATTGTGATGGCACATTGCAGCAATATATTGGCACATGGGCCGATAGTGTTGGCACATTTGAGCATTGTGATGTCATATTTAAGCGTTGTTACATCACAATGGATTATTGTGAAGTCAAATTATAACATTGTGATTACACACTCGATCATTTTGATATCACATTGGAACACTGACCAGTCAAATTGTAACATTTTCATGAAACATTGGAGCAATATGATGTCACACGTCGTGTTAGTGTTGGTACTTTGGAGCATTGTGATGGCACATTGGAGGATTGTCCTTTCACATTGGAGCATTTTGATGATACCCTGGAGCATTGTGATGAAAAAATCGAACATTGGGAAATTATAACGTAACATTGTGGAGCATTGTGATGACACAATCGAACAGAAAAGAACATTCAGAAGTCATATTGTAACATTGGTGGCATATTGGAGCAATATATTAGCACATGGACCTATGGTGTTGGCAGATTAAAACATTGTGATGTCATATTGCAATATCGTGATGACAAAGTCTAGCAATATAGTGCACGTGGGGTGATAGTGCTGGACACTGGAGCATTGTGACCTCACAATGGAGTATTGTGAGGTCACAATGGAACATTGAGAAGTCATATGTTATGATTGTGATGGGACACTGGAGCAATATAATGGGACATAAGATGACAGTGCTGGCACATTGGAGCATTGTGATTTCACAATGGAACATTATGAAGTCATATTGTATCATTGTGATGGCACCATGGATCATTGTGAGGTTACATTGGGGGACTGTGAGGGGACATTGAGCACCATGTTTCCATATTGAGCATAATGACAACACAATGGATCATTGTAATGACACAAATGTGCATAGTGATGGCTCAATGAGCATTGAAATGTCACAGTGGAAAATCGTGTATTTATATTCTAACATTATGTTGGCAAATTGGAGCATTGTGGTTTCAATTTTTAGATTTGTGTTGTCATATTGGATCACTGTGAAGTCACAATGGAACATTGTGAAGTCATATTGTAACATTGTGATGGCACATTCGAGCAATGTAATCACTCATGGGGCAATAGTGTTGGTACATTGGAGCATTGTGATATCACACTGGAGCATTGTGATTTCCCAATGGAACATTGAGAAGTCATATTGTCACACTGTGATCGCGCATTGCAGCAATATAATGGCACTTGGGGAGATAGTGTGGGCATATTGGAGAACTGTGATGTCACATTGAAGCATAGGGAAATTACATTGGAATATTGGGAAGTCATATTGGAACATTGTGATGGCACCATAGGGCATTGTGATGGCACATGAAGCATTAGTGTTGGAACACTGAAGTGTTGTGATGTCACATTGCAGCATTATGAAGTCATATTGGAGCACTGTAATGTAACAATGGAACATTGTGAAATCATATTGTAACATTGTGATGGCACAATAGAGCGTTTTGATTTCACACAGAGCGATAGTGTTGGAACATTGAAGCATTGTGATGTCACATTTGAGCATTGTGAAGTCACACTGGAACACTGTGAAGTCATATTGTAACATTTAGATGGCATCATGGAGCATTGTGATGTCACATATGAGGGTTGTGATGTGACAAGGGAACATTGTGAAGGCATATTGTAACACTGTGATGACATATTAGAGCAAAATAATGGTACTTGGGGAGATAGTGTTGCCACATTGGAGCACTGGGAAGTCATATTAAAGCATTGTGAAGTAAAAATTGAACATTGTGAAGTCATATTGTAACACTCTGAATGGAAAATTGGAATATTGTGATGTCAAATTGGAGCATAATAATGTCACATTGGAGCATTGTTATGTTACACTGGATAATTGTGATGCCACAACGGAACATTGTGATGGCATACTGGAGCAATATACTAGCACATGGACCTATGGTGTTGGCAGATTAAAGCATTGTGATGTCACATTAGAGCATTGTAATTGTACATTGGTACATTTTGCAGTCACATTGTAACACGGTGATGGCGTCAAAGAGCTTTGTGATGTAACAATGAAACATTGTGATGTAATATTGTAACATTGTGACAGCACATTTGGGACAATAGTGTTAGAACATTGGAGCATTGTAATGCTATAACGGAACACTGAAAAGTCATATTGTAGCATTTTGATCGCATATTGGAGCAATATATTGGCACCTGGGGCAATAGTATTGGCTCATTGGAGTATTGTGATATCACAAAGGAATACTAAGAAGTCATAGGTTAACACTGTGATGGCACATTGAAACAAGAAAATCGCACATGGGGTGATAGTGCTACACTGGGGCATTGTGATGTCACACATGAACACTGTGAATGCATATTGTAATATTTTGATGGCGCTATGGAGCAGTATATAGGCACATGGGGCAATAGTATTGGAATATTGGAGCATTGTGATATCACCTTGGAGCATTGTTATGTCACAACGGGACATTGTGAAATCTTATTGTAACATTTTAATGGAACATTGGAGCAATATAAGCCCATGAGGCAATACTATTGTTACACTGGAGCATTATGATGTCACATTGGAACATTAGAATTCCTACTGTGATATTATGAAGGCATATTAGCACAATATAAGGGCACACAGTGAGATAGTTTTGGCACACTGGAGAATTAGGGTGTCACATTGGAGCACTGTGATATCACGATGGAACACTGTAAAGTCATATTTTAACACTGTGATGGCACCGTAGAGCATCATGATGGCACATGGGGACATTTTGCTGGCATATTGGAGCAATGTGATGTCACATTGGAGCACTGAGAAATCATACTGTAACATAGCGATGTCACATTGGAGCAATATAATGGCACCTGAGCTGATAGTGTTGGCACATAGGGGCATTGTAACGTCACATTGGAGCATTGTGAGGTCGCAATGGAGCATTTTGAAGTAATATTCTAACAGTGTGATGGAGCATTGGAGGAATAGAATGGCACATGATGTAATAGTGTTGGCAAATTGCAGTATTGTGATATCAGATTGTAACGTAATATTGTTACATTGTGATGTCACATTGGAGCAATATAATGGAACATGGGGAGATAGTGTTGGTATATTGGAGTATTGTATTTTCACAGTGGAACTTTCTGAAGTCATATAATATTTTGACGGCACTATGGAGGAATATAATAACACATGGGGCAATAATGTTGAAATTTTGGAGCATTGTGATGTCAAAATGTAACATTGTGAAGTTATATTTAACATTGTGATGGCAAATTGGGGCAATATAATGGCATGTGGGTCGAGAGTATTGGCATATTGGAGCATTGTGATATGTCACATTTGAGCATTGTGATGTCACAAGGGAACATTCATAAGTCATATTGTAATATTGTTGGCATATTGGAGCAATAAACTAGCACATGGACCTATGTTGTTGGCAATTAAAGCATTGTGATGTCACATTAGAGCACTGTAATTGCACATTGGTACATTTTGCAGCCATATTTTAACACAGTGATGGCACCATGGAGCATTGTGATGTCACAAAGGAACACTGTGAATTCATATTGTAACATTTTGATGGCTCTATGGAGCAATATTTAGGCACATGGGGCAATAATATTGGCATACTGGAGCATTGTGATGTCACCTTGGAGCTTTGTGATGTCACAATGGAACATTGTGAACTCATATTGTAACATTGTCATGGAATATTGGAGCAGTATGAAAGCACATGGGGCATCGGCATTGTTACATTGTAGAATTGTGATGTCACATTGGAATATTAGAAGTCCTATTGTAACATTTTGATAGCATATTAGAGCAATATAAGGGCACACAGGGTGATAGTTTTGGCACATTGGAGAATTGGAATGTCACATTGGAACAGTGTGATATCAGGATGGAACACTGTAAAGTCATACTTTAACATTGTGATGGCACCATAGAGCATTGTGATGGCACATGGGGCCCTACTATTGGCACACTGTTGCATTGTTATGTCACATTGGAGCAATATCATGGCACATGAGGTGATAGCGTTGGCACATTGGAGCACTTTCATGTCACATTACAGGACTTTGGAGTCAAATGGAACATTGTGATGTCACAATGGAACATTATGAAGTCATATTATAACACTGTTCTGTCACACTTGAGCAATATAATGGCACATGTGGAGTTAGTGTTGTGACATTGGAGCTTTCTGATTTCATATTGGAGCACTGTGATGTACAATAGAACACTGGGAATTCATACTGTAATATTTTGATGGCACCATGGGGCAATATATAGGCACATGGGGCAATAGTATTGGCATACTGGAGCACTGTGACATCAAAATGGATCTTTGTGAAATGACAAAGCAACATTGTGAATTCATCTTGTAACATTTCGATGGCATTATGGAGCTATATAATAAAACATGGGGCAATAGTGTTGGAATATTGGAGCACTATGATGTCACAATGAAACATTGTGAAGTCATATTGTAACATTGTCAGGGAACATTGGAGGAATATAAAGGCACATGGGTCGATAGTATTGTTACATTGGAGCATTGTGATGCCACATTGGAACGTTAGAAGTCCTATTGTAACATTGTGATGGCATATTGGAGCAATATATGGGGACACAGGGCGTTAGTTTTTGCTCATTGGAGAATTAGGATGCCACATTGGAGCACTGTGATATCACAATAGAACACTGTAAAGTCATATTTTAACCCTGTGATGGCACCATAGAGCAATTTAAAGGCACATGGGGACATAATGTTTGCACTTTGGAGCATTGTGATGACATATTGGGGGATTGTGAGGGAACAATTAGAACCGTGTTTACATAATGAGTATGGTGACAACACAATGGATCATGGTGATGACACAGTTGCACAGAGTTGAGGGCATAATGAGCATTGTGATGTCACAAAGGAACATTGTGTTGTCATATTGTAATAGTGTGATGGCAAATTGGACCACTGTGATGTCACATTTCAGCATTGTGATGTCACAATAGAACATTGTGAAGTCAAATTGTAACTTTGGGAAGGCGCATTGGAGCAATAGAATGGCACATGGGGCAACGGTGTTGTGATATCATATTTTGAAATCATATTCTTACATTGTGATGGCACATTGTAGCAATTTAATGTCACATGGTGCAATACTGTTGGCACATTGGAGCATTGTAATGTCACAATGGAATATTGTAAAGTTATAATGCAACATTGTGATTCCAAATTGGGGCAATATAATGGCACGTGGGCAATAATTTTGGCATATCGGAGCATTGTGATGTCATATTCGAGCATTCTCATGTCACAAGGGTACATTCAGAAGTCTTATTGTAATATTGTTGGCATATTGGAGCAATATACTAGTACATGGACCTATGATGTTGGCAGATTAAAGCATTGTGATGTCACATTGGAGCATTGTAATTGCATATTGGGACATTTTGCAGTCATATTGTAACACGGTGATGGCACCATGGAGCACTGTGATGTAACAATGAAACATTGTGAAGTCATATTGTAACATTGTGGTGGCACATTTGGGACCATACTGTTAGCTCATTGGAGCATTGTGATGTTATAAGGGAACACTGAGAAGTCATACTGTAGCATTTTGATGGCATATTGGAGCAATATATAAGCACATGGGACAATAGTATTGGCATACTGGAGCATTTTGACATCAAAATGAAGCATTGTGAAATGACAAAGGAACGTTGTAAAGTCATCTTGTAACATAGTCATGGAACATTTGAGCAATATAAAGGCACATGTGATACTATTGTTATGTAGGAGGATTGTGATTGCACATTGGAACATTAGAATTCCTACTGTGACATTGTGATGGCATATTGGAACAATATAAGGGTACACAGGGGGATAGTTTTGGCACTTTGGAGAATTGATATCTCACATTGGAGCTCTGTGATATCATAAAGGAACACTGGAAAGTCATATTTTAACATTGTTATTGCACCATAGAGCATTGTGTTTCACATGGGGCAACAGTGTTGGCATATTGGAGCATTGTCAGGTCACATTGGAGGACTAGGAATTCATATTGTAACATTGTGATGTCACATTGGAGCAATATAATGGCAAATGAGGTGATAGTGTTGGCACATTGGAGGATTGTGACGTCACATTGGAGCATTGTTATTTCACAATGGAGCATTGTAAAGTCAAATTCTTGCAGTGTTATTGCACCATGGAGTATTGTGATGTCACATTTGAGGATTGTGATGTGACAAGGGAACATTGTGAAGGCCTATTGTTACATTGTGATGATATATTGGAGAAATATAAAGCACTTGGTGAGTTAGTGTTGGCACATTGGAGCATTGTGGTGTCATATTAAAGCATTGTGAAGTAAAAATTGAACATTGTGAAGTCATATTGTAACACTCTGAATGGCATTTTGGAATATTTTCATGTCACATTTCTGCATTTGACGTCAGGTTGGAGCATTGTGATGTCACACTGGAAAACTGTGATGTCACAATGGAACACTGTGATGGCACATTGGAGCAGTATAATAGCACATGGGGCGATAGTGTTGGCACATTGGAGCATCCTGATGACATATTCAAGCATTGCTACACCACAATGGATTATTTTGAAGTCATATTGTAACATTTTGATGGCATATTGGAGCATTCTGATGTCAAATTTGAGCCTTTTGAAGTCACAATGGAATATTGTGAAGTCATATTGTAACATCGTGATGGCATATTGGAGCAATTTAATGTCACATGGGGTGACAGTGTTGGCACATTGAAGCATTGTGATGTCTCACTGGAGCATTGTGATGTCACATTGGAACATTATGAAGTCAAATTGTAACACTATCATGACACATTGGAGCAATATAATGTCACACGTGGCATTACTGTTGGAACTTTGGAACATTGTAATGGCACACTGGAGCATTGTGAGGACACCCTGGAGCATTGTGATGACAAAATCGAACATTGCAAAATCATAATGTAACATTGTAGAGCATTGTGATGACACAATTGAACATTGTGAAGTCATATTGTATCATTGTCATGGAAAAATAGAGCAATATAAAGGCACATGGGGTAATAGCATTGTTACTTTCGAGCATTGTGATGTCACATTTGAACTTAAGAAATCCTATTGAAACATTGTGATGGCATATAGGAGCAATATAAGGGCACACAGGGTGATAGTTTTGGCACATTGAGAATTGGGATGTCACATTGGAGCACTGTGATATCAAAATTGAACACGGTAACATCATATTTTAACATTGTGATGGCTCCATAGAGCATTGTGATGGCACATGGGGCCAAAGTGTTGGCACATTGCAGCATTGTGATGTCACATTGGAGCATTGTGAAGTCACGTTGTAACACTATGATGGCACAATGTATCAATATATTGGCACATGAAGTGATAGAGTTTTTCACATTGGAGCATTGTGATATCACAATGCAACAATGGGACGTCATATTATAACATTGTGAGGGAACATGGAGCACTGTGATGTCACATTGGGGGATTGCGAGGGGACAATTAGCACCGTGTTTGCATATTGAGCATGGTGATGACACATTGGATCATGGTTATGACACCATTGCACAGAGTTGAGGGCACAATGAGCATTGTGATGTCATAAAGGAACATTGTGAAGTCATATTGTTACAGTGTGATAGCACATTGGAGCACTGTGATGTCACCTTGGAGGTTTGTGATGTCACAATAGAACACTGTGAAGTCAAATTGTAACATTGGGATGGCACATTGGAGGAATATAATGCCACAAGGGGCAATGGTGTTTGTACGGTGGAGAATTGTGATGTCATATTGGAGCATTTTGATGTCACAATTGAACATTGTGAAGTCATATTGCAACACTGTGAAGGCACCATGGACAATTGTGATGTCACTCTGGAACATTTTGAAGTCATATTCAAAGATTGTGATGGCACATTGGAGCAATATACTGTCACGTGGGGCGATAGTGTTGGCACATTGGATCAATGCGACGTCACATTGGAGGATTTCCTTGTCACAATAGAACATTTTGAATTCATATTCTAACACTGTGATGTCACATTGGAGCAACATAAGGCCGATTCGACAACATTGTTGGCACATTGGATCATTGTGGTGTCACAATAAAACATTGTGATGTCATATTGTAACACTGTGATGATAAACTGTAGCAATATAATGCACATGGGGTGATAGTGCTGGACATTGGAGCAATTTGATGTCACAATGGAGTATTGTGATATCACAATGGAACATTGAGATGTCATATTGTAACATTGTGATGTGGTATTGGAGCAATATAATGGAACATAAGAAGACAGTGTGGGCAAATGGAGTATTGTGATGTCATATTGGAGCATTGTAATTTCACATTGGAAGATTGTGAAGTCATATTGTATGATCGTGATGGCATATTGGAGCAATACATTGGCATATGGGGAGATAGTGTTGGCATATTGGAGTATTGTGATGTCACACTGGAGCAGT
>NW_008341455.1:10120-21790 GCF_000622305.1 Nannospalax galili | reverse complement strand
GTCATATTGTGACATTGTGATGGCACATAGGAGCATTCTGATGTCACACGGGGACATGGTGATGTCACATAAGAGCATTGTGATGTCACAATGGAACATTTTGAAGTCATATTGTTACATTGTGATGGCTCCATGGATCATTGTGATATCACATTGGGGGATTATGAGGGGATATTGAGCACTGTGTTTGCAAATTGAGCATGGTGATGACACAATGGATCATTGTAATGACACAATTGCACATAGTGATGAAACAAAGAGCATTGTGATATCACAATGGAACATTATGTAATCATATTGTAACATTTTGTTGGCATCATGGAGGATTGTGATGGCACATGGGGCGATTGTGTTGGCAAATTGGAGAATTGTGATGTCACAATGGAGCATTGTGATGTCACATTTTAATTTGGGAAATCATATTGTGACATTGTGATGGCCCATTGAAGAAATACAGTGACATGTGAGGCGAAAGCTTTGGCACATTGGAGCATTGTGATGTCATATTGGAGCACAGCAAAGTCAAAATAGAACACTGTGAACTCATATTTTAATATTATGATGGCACAATGGAGCATCTTGATGTCACAATGGAACATTGTTAAGTCATATTGCAACATTTTGAGGGCACATTTGAGTAATATAATGACCCATTGGGCGATTGCTTGGCACATTGGAGCATTGTGATGTTACAATGGAGCTTTGTGATGTCACATTGGAATTTATGAAGTCATATTGTAACATTGTGATTTCACATTTCAGCAATATAATAACAGGTGGGGAGAAAGTGTTGGCGCATTGGAGAATTGTGATGTCACATTGGAGCACTGTGAAGTCACAATGGAAGTCATTGTGAAGTCATATTGTAACATTGTGGAGGCACCATGGAGCATTATGATGTCATATTGGAGCACTGTGATGACACGATGGAACATTGTGAAGTCATGTTGCAACATTTTGATGGCACATTGGAGCAATGTAATGGCCCATGGGGGGAGAGTGATGGCACATTGGAGCTTTGTGATGTCACATTGGAGCACTTTGTCATCATAAGTAAGATTGTCATGGCACACTGCAGCAATATTATCGCACATGTGGAGATAGTGTTGGCACATTGGAGCATTGCGATGTCACATTGGAACAATGTGAAATCATATTGTAACATTGTGTTGGCACATTAGAGCAATATAATGTCACGTGGAGCGATAGTGTTGGCAGATTGGAGCATTTTGAAGTCAAATTTTAACATTGTGGTGTCACATTAGATTAATACAATGACATGTGTGTCAAAAGTCTTGGCCCATTGGAGCAATGTAATTCCACATTTGAGCATTGTGAAGTCACAATGGAACATTGTGAGATTATATTTTAACATTGTGATTGCACATTGCATCAATATAATGGCACGTAGGGCTATAGTGTTGGCAAATATGAGCAATGTTAAGTTACATTGGAGCATTTGATGCCACATTGGAGCATTCTAAAGTCATACAGTAAGAATGTCATGTCACATTGGAGCATTGTGAAGTGAAAATGGAACATTGTGAAGTCATATTGTAACATTTTAATGACACATTTTAGTAATGGCCCATTGGGCGATAGTTTTAGCACATTGGAGCATTGTGATTTCACTTTGGAGCATTGTGATGTCACATTGGAACATTGTGAAGTCATAGTGTAACACATTGATGGCACATATGAGCATTGTGACGCCCCTTTGGAGAATTGTGATGTCACACTGGAGCAATGTGATGTCACAATAGAACATTGTGAAGTCATATTTAACATTGGGATGCCACCGTAGAGCATTGTGATATCATATGAAGCTATAGTTTTGGCACACTGAAGGACTGTAATGTCAAATTGGAGCATTGTGAAGTCATATTGGAGCAATGTGATGTCACAATGGAACATTTTGAAGTCATATTGTAACATTATGTTGGCACAATAGAGCATTGTGGTATCACATGGGGTGATAGTGTTGACACATTGAAGCATTGTGATGTCACATTGTATTATTTTGAAGTCACAATGGAACATTGTGAAGTCATATTGTAAAAATTGTGATGGCACATTGAACGATTGTGATGTCACATTGGAACAATATAATGGCACATCGGGAGATAATGTTGGAATATTGGAGCATTGTGATGTCTCACTGGAGCTTGGTGATGTCACACTGGAGAATTGTGGCATCAAAATGGAACATTGTGAAGTCATCTTGTAAAATGGTGTTGGCAAATGTAGCGTTGTGATGTCACAATAGAACATTGTGAAGTCATATTGTAACATCGTGATGTCACATTTTAGCAATATAATGGCACATGGGGCTATAGTGCTGGCATATTGTAGTATTGTGATATAACATTGGAGCATTGTGATGTCACAATGGATAATAGAGAAATCATATTGTAGGATTTTGATGGCACATTGGATCAATATAATGGCACATGTGGCGATAGTTTTGGCAAGTTGAAGCATTGTGATTTCACATTGGAGAACTGTGATGACACAATGGACCATTGTGATGTCATATTTTAACATTGTCATGGCACATTGGAGCAATATAATGGTACATGGGGCAATAGTGTTGGCACATTGCAGTATTGTGAAGTCATATTGAACAGTGTGCCCGTGCATTGGAGCAATAGAATGTCACATGGGCAGTAGTGTTGGCACATTGCAGTATTGTGAAGTCATATTGAACAGTGTGCCCGTGCATTGGAGCAATAGAATGTCACATGGGCAGTAGTGTTGGCACATTGCAGTATTGTGAAGTCATATTGAACAGTGTGCCCGTGCATTGGAGCAATAGAATGTCACATGGGCAGTAGTGTTGGCACATTGCAGTATTGTGAAGTCATATTGTAACAGTGTGCCCGTGCATTGGAGCAATAGAATGTCACATGGGCAGTAGTGTTGGCACATTGCAGTATTGTGAAGTCATATTGTAACATTGTGATGTCACATTTTAGCAATATAATGGCACATGTGGCGAGAGTGTTGGCACATTGGAGCATTGTGACATCACGTTGGAGTATTGTGACTTCACAATGCAGCATTGTGAAGTCATATTGAACAGTGTGACCGTGCATTGGAGCAATAGAATGTCACATGGGCAATAGTGTTGGCACATTGCAGTATTGTGATGTCACATTGTGAAGTCATGTTGTTCCATTGTAATGGCACATTGGAGCAATATAATGGCACATGGGGCAATAGTGTTGGCACATTGGAGCATTGTGACATCACGTTGGAGTATTGTGACTTCACAATGCAGCATTGTGAAGTCATATTGCAATATTGTGATGGTAAAATGGAGAATTGTGTGGCCAAATTTGCTGATTGTGAGGGGACATTGAGTACCATATTTGCATATTGTGCATGATGACAACACAATGGATAATGCTTATGAGACAACTGCGCAACATGTTGGCACAACGAGCATTGTGATGGCTATAGGTGCGTTGTGATGGCACAAGGGAACCTTGAGAAAACATATTATTGAAATGTGATGGCACATTTGAGCCATATAATGGCACAAGTGGGGTTAATGCTGGCACATTGGGGAACTGTGGTTTCACATTGGAGCATTGTGATGTAACAATGGATCATTGTGAAGTCATGCTGTAACATTGTGATGGCATCATAGAGCATTTTGATTTCACATGGAGCGATAGTGTTGGCACATTGAAGCATTTTATATCACATTGGAGCATTGTGAAGTCACAAAGGAACAATGTGAAGTCATACTGTAACATTGTGATGGCCCAATGGAGCATTATGATATCACATTTGAGGATTGTGATGTGACAAGGTAACACTGTGAGGGCATATTGTAATATTCTGATGACAAATTGGAGCAATATAATGGTAATTGGGGAGATAGTATTGGCACATTGGAGAATTGTGATGTCATATTAAACATTGTGAAGTCAAAATTGAACATTGTGAAGTCATATTATAACACTCTGAATGGCAAATTGGAATATTGTGATGTCACAGTGGATAATTGTGATGTCACAATGGAATATTGTGATGGTATATTAGAGCAATATATTGGCACATGGGAAGATAGTGTTGGCACATTGGAGCATTCTGATGTCATATTCAGGGTTTGTTACATCACAATGGTTTATTGTGAAGTCATACTCTACCATTGTGATGGCACACTGGAGCATTCTGATGTCAAATTGGAGCATTCAGAAGTCACAATGGAATACTGTGAAGTCATATTGTAACATTGGGAGGGCTCATTGAAGCAATATAATGGCACATGTGGTGATAGCGTTGGTACATTGGAGCATTGTGATGTCACATTGGAATATTGCGAAGTCAAATTGTAACATTGTCATGACATATTTGATCAATATAATGTCACACGTGGATTTAGTGTTGAGACTTCAGAACATTGTAATGGCACATTGGAGCATTGTGATTTCACAGTGGAGCATTGTGATGACACCCTGGAGCATTGTGATGACATGATCGAACATTGTGAAATCAAATGTAACATTGTGATGGCACAATGGAGCATTGTGATGTCAAAATGTAACATTGTGAAGTTATATTGCAACATTGTGATGCCAAATTGGGGCAATATAATGGCACGTGGGGCCATACTGTTGGCATATTGGAGCATTGTGATGTCACAGGGGAACATTCAGGAGTCATATTGTAACATTGTTGGCATATTAGAGCAATATACTAGCACATGGACCTAGGGTGTTTGCAGAGTAAAGCATTGTGATGTCCTATTGCAAAATTGTGATGACAAACTCTAGCAATATAATGCACGTGGGGGAATAGTGCTGGCCATTGGAGCACTGTGATGTAACAGTGGAGTATTGTCAGGTCACAATGGCGCATTGAGAAGTCATATTTTAAGATTGTGATGGGACATTGGAGCAATATAATGGGACATGAGATGACAGTGTTGGCACATTGGAGCATTGTGATGACATAATGGAGCATTGCAATTTCACATTGGAAGATTGTGAATCATATTGTAACATAGTGATGACACCAAGGAGCACTGTGATGTAACAGTGGAACATTGTGAAGTCATATTTTAACATTTTGATGGAACATTGGAGCAAAATAATGGCACATGGGGCTATAGTGTTTGTGATGTCACATTGGAGCATTGTGATTTCACAATGGAATATTATGAAGTCATATTATACCATTGTGTTGGCACCATGGATCACTGTGAGGTCATATTGGGGGACTGTGAGGGGACATTGAGCACCATGTTTCCATATTGAGCATAATGACGACACAATGGAACATTGTAATGACACAAATGTTCCTAGTGATGGCACAATGAGCATTGCAATGTCACAATGGAACATCGTAAATTCATATTGTAACATTGTGTTGGCAAATTGGAGCATTGTGGTGTCACATTGGAGAATTGTGTTGTCATAGTGGATCACTGTGATGTCACAATGGAACATTTTGAAGTCATGTTGTAACATTGTGATGACACATTTGAGCAAAATAATGGCACATGTGTTGATAGTGTTGGCATTGGAGCATTGTATGTAAGATTGGAGCATTTTTTGTCAGAATGGAACATTGAGAAGTCATGTTGTAATATTTGTAATATTTTGATGGCACATCGGAGCAATGTAATATCACATGAGGCAATAATGTTGGCGCATTGGAGCATTGTGATGTCACAATGGAGAATTGTGATGTGACAAAGGAATATTGTGAAGTCATATTGTAACTTCGTAATGGCACATTGGAGATATGTAATCGCTCATAGGTCAATAGTGTTGGAACATTGAAGAATTGTGATATCACACTGGAGTATTGTGATTTCCCAATGGAACATTGAGAAGTCATATTGTCATACTGTGGTCACACATTGCAGCAATATAATGGCACTTGGGGAGATAATGTTGGCACATTGGAGAATTGTGATGTCACATTGAAGCATAATGAAATCACATTGGAACATTTTAAACTCATATTGGAACACTGTGATGGCACATTGGAGCACTGTGATGTCACCTTTGAGCATTGTGATATCACAGTGATATCACAATGGAACACTGTGAAGTCATATTGAAACATTGTGATGGAACCATAGAGCATTGTGATGGCACATGAAGCAATAGTGTTGGAACACAGGAGTATTGTGATGTCACATTGGAGCATTGTGAAGTCAAAATGGAATATTGTGAAGTCATATTGTAACATTGTGATGGCACTATGGAGCTTTGTGATGTCACATTTGAGGATTGTGGTGTGACAAGAGAACATTGTGAAGGCATATTGTAGCACTGTAATGACATATTGGAGTAATATAATGGTACTTGGGGAGATAGTTTTGGCACATTGGAGCATTGTGATGTCATATTAAAGCATTGTGAAGTCAAAATTGAACATTGTGAAGTCATATTGTAACACTCTGAATAGCAAATTGGAATATTGTGATATCACATTGGAGCATTGTGATGTCACAGTAGATAATTGTGATGTCACAATGGAATATTGTGATGGCATATTGAAGGAATATATTAGCACATGGACCTATGTTGTTAGCAGATTGAGGCATTTTGATGTCAAATTAGAGCATCGTAATTGCACATTGCTACAATTTGTAGTCATATTATAAGACGGGGTGAAGTCATATTGTAACATTATGATGGCACATTTGAGACCATAGTGTCAGCACATTGGAGCATTGTGATGTTATAATGGAATATTGAAAAGTCATATTGTAGCATTTTGATGGCACACTGGAGCAATATATTGTCACATGGGGCGATAGTATTGGCTAATTGTAGTATTGTGATGTCACAAAGGAACACTGAGAAGACATAGGTTAGCATTGTGATGGCACATTGAAACAATACAATGGCATATGGGGCATTAATGTTACACTAGAGCATTGTGATGTCACAAAGGAACATAGTGAATTCATATTGTAACATTTTGATTGCAGTATGGAGCAATGTATAGACACATGGGCAATAGTATTGCCATGCTGTAGCATTGTGATGTCAC
Organism: Nannospalax galili; assembly: GCF_000622305.1. NCBI lineage: Eukaryota > Metazoa > Chordata > Mammalia > Rodentia > Spalacidae > Nannospalax > Nannospalax galili. Next base: position 14,770 of record NW_008341455.1, on the reverse strand, counting down.
AATGGAGCATTGTGAAATGACAAAGAAACATTGAGAATTCATCTTGTAAAATTTTGATGGCACTATGGAGCAATATAATAACACATGGGGCAATAGTGTTGGAATATTGGAGCACTGTGATGTCTTCTTGGAACATTGTGATGTCGCAATGGAGCATTTTGAAGTCATATTGTAACAGTGCAATGGCGCATTGGAGCAATAGAATGGCAATGGGGAAATAGTGTTCTCGCATTACATTATTGGGATGTCACGTTTTGAAGTCATACAGTTATCTTGTGATGGCAAGTTGGAGCAATATAATGGCACATGTGGAGATAGTGTTGGAATGTTGGAGCATTGTGATGTCACATTGGAGCATATTGACTTCACAATGGGGCATAGTGAAGTTATATTTTAACAATGTGATGTCTCATGGGAGCAATAGGTGGCACATGGGGCAACAGTGTTCTGATGTCACATTTTGAAGTCATATTGTACCATTGTGATGGCACATCGGGGCAATATAATGGCACATGGGGAAATAGTTTGGCACATTGGTGCATTGTATTCTTACAATGGAACAATGTGAAGTCGTATTTTAATATTTTGATGCCACGTGGGAGCAATGTAATAACACATGGGACAATAGTTTTGAAATATTGGAGCATTGTGATGTCAAAACGTAACATTGTGAAGTTATATTGTAACATTGTGATGCCAAATTGGGGCAATATAATGGCACGTGGGTCGATAGTGTTGGCATATTGGAGCATTGTGATGTCACATTCAAACATTGTGATGTCAAAGGGAACATTCTGATGTACTGTAATATTATTGGCATACTGGAGCAATATACTAGTACATGGACCTGTGGTGTTGGCAGATTAAAGCATTGTGATGTCATATTAGAGCATTGTAATTGCACATTGGCATATTTTCAGTCATATTTTAACACGGTGATGGCACCAAGGAGCATTGTGATGTAACAATGAAACATTGTGAAGTCATATTGTAACATTGTGATGGCACATTTGGGACTACAGTGTTAGCACATTGGAGCATTTTGATGTTGTAACGGAACATTGAAAAGTCATATGGTAGCATTTTGATGGCATATTGTAGCAATATATTGGCACATGGGGCAATAGTATTGGATCATTGGAGTATTGTAATGTCACAAAGGAATACTGAGAAGCCATAGGTTAGCAATGTGATGGCACATTGAAACAAGAAAATGGCACATGGGGTGATAGTGTTACATTGGAGCATTGTGATGTCACACAGGAACACAATGTGAATTAATATTGTAATATTTGGATGGCGCTATGGAGCAATATATAGGCACATGGGGCAATAGTATTGGCATACTGGAGCATTGTGACATCAAAATGGAGCATTGTGAAATGACAAAGGAACATTGTGAATCATCTTGTAAAATTTTGCTGGCACTATGAAGCAATATAATAACACATGGAGCACGAGTGTTGGAATATTGGAGCATTGTGATGTAACATTGGAGCATTGTTATGTCACAATGGAACATTGTGAAATCATATTGTAACATTGTCATGGAACATTGGAGCAATATAAGCACATGAGGCGATACTATTGCTGCATTGCAGCATTGTGATGTCACATTTGTACATTAGAATTCCTACTGTGACATTATGATGACATATTGAAGCAATATAAGTGCACACAGGGAGATAGTTTTGGCACACTGGAGACTTAGGATGTCACATTGGAGCACTGTGATATCACGATGGAACACTGTAAATCATATTTTAACATTGTGATGGCAACATGGAGCATTGTGATGGCACATGGGGCCATAGCATAGGCACATTGGAGCATTGTGATGTTACATTAGAGCATTGTGAAGTCATACTGTCACATTATGATGTCACATTGGAGCAATAGTGGCACATGAGGTGATAGTGTTGGCACATTGGAGCATTGTGACATCACATTGGAGCATTGTGATGTCGCAATGGAGCATTGTGTGAAGTGAAATTGTAAAACTGTTATGGCGCATTGGAGTAATAGAATGGTACATGGGGCAATAGGGTTGGCAAATTGCATTATTGTGATGTGAGATTGTGAAGTAATATTGTTACATTGTGATGTCACATTGGAACAATATAATGGAACATGAGGAGATAGCCTTGGTACATTGGAGCATTGTATTGTCACAATGGAACATTATGAAGTCGTATTGTCATATTTTGATGGCACTGTGGAGCAATACAACAACACATGGGGCAGTAATGTTGAAATATTGGAGCACTGTGATGTAAAAATGTAACATTGTGAAGTTATATTGTAACATTGTGATGTCAAATTGTGGCAATATAATGGCACGTGGGTCAACAGTGTTGGCATATAGGAGCATTGTGATGTCATATTTGAACATTGTGATATCACAAGGGAACATTCATGAGCATTTTTGTAAATTTGTAGGCATATTGGAGCAATAAACTAGCACATGGACCTATGTTTTTGGTGGATTAAAGCATTGTGATGTCACATTGGAGCAATGTAATTGCACACTGGTACATTTTGCAGCCATATTTTAACACGGTGATGGGAACATGGAGCATGATAATGTAACAATGAAACATTGTGAAATCATATTGTAACCTTGTGATGGCACATTTGGGACCATAGTGTTAGCACATTGGAGCATTGTGATGTCACAAAGGAACACTATGAATTCATATTGTAACATTTTGATAGCTCTATGGCACAACATATAGGCACATGGGGCAATAATATTGGCACAGATAAGCATTGTGAGTTCACAATGTCACATTATGAAATGACAAAGGAACATTTTGAATTCATCTTTTAACATTTTGATGGCACTATGGAGAAAGATAATAACACATGGGCTTAAACAGGAAATAATGGAGAAGAGCACCATGAATAGTTGTGGCTATATTATGGAAAACAGGGTAAATAAAACTGTGTCATATGGAGCTTTATGACTTTGAGGGCAGACCTCTGAGACTCACACGAATTGTGGAGAAGTGACAGAAAAATAGTATGACACTTTCATTGCTAAACTAGAGCAGTAATGCTTTTACCCCTTTTTCTTTTAAATTTCTTTTAAGAAATAATTGAAAAAGAATTATGGCTTTAAAATTTTTTTTAAAAAATCCTACACATATGTGATTGTTTGAATGAAAACGTCACCCATAGGCTCCAAGTGTTTGGACATTTTGTCCCCAGATGATGATGCTGTTTTGGGGGTTTTCAGAAGGTGTGGCTATCCTGGAGGAAGCACGTCACTGGGGGACGGCTTACAGAGTTTTTAAGCCTGGCCAGATCTCCAGTCAGTCTCTCGCATCTTGTGCCTGCATGACGATGTGAGAGCTTCACTTCTACTGCTCCTGATCCAGCCACCTCCAGCCACCATGATTCCCTGCCATGATGGACTGTAATTCCTCTGGAACTGAAAGCTCAAACAAACTCTTCCTTCTATAAATTGCTTTGGTCAGTGTTTCTATCACAGCAAGAGAAAAATGACTAATACAACATACATAGTATCTTCAGCAATAAGGTCTTTCCATTAGGTTCTTACGAGTAAGCAAGAGCAATAGCAATAGCCAGTATTGTGTGAGGGTCTATGAGAGCACCCCTGGTCAAATTTTCCCAAAAAGGAAGCCCATTCCTAGTATTGGGATCTTTATTTGTTAACCTATGGTGTCTGTGTGGAACTGGCCCCTGTTATGGGCTGATGCCGTTTAAATTATTTTTATATTGCATTTGTAAATACTTTAAGAAGCTTCTATAGTGATAAATTTCCATTTGACTTTTTCAAAACGCCATTAGTGTGAGTTATTCCCCCCTTAATCCCTTTTCTACCCTGCCCTACCATTCCAAACCCTATTTAACTCTTCATATTCCATTGCTGCCCTTTCTCCATTTATAAAATTGTATTCTCTGTCCCCTTACAAGAAGCCTCCCCCCATGGACACTTACTAGTTTCCTGACCACTATGGATTTTCCAGTTGATACACACCTATCTAAAGATTCAAAGCTAGCATCCAATTATGAGCGAAAACATAAAATGTACATTTTCCTGGGTCTGGATTACCCGACTAAGGATGATTCTTTCCAGTTCTATCCATTTTCCTGTGAAATTCATAATTTCAACTTGCTTAATAGTTGAACAATATTCCATGGTGTAAATGTACCACTTTTCATTATTCATTTATCATTTGATTGATTCCTAGGTTGCTTCTAGTTCCTGACTATTGTGAATAGAGCAGCAATGAACAAAGATGGGCACATATCTCTGTAGTAGAATATGGAGTTCTTTGAGTATGTGCACAAAAGTGGTTCAGCTGAATCATGTGGTAGATCTATTTCTACCTTTTTGAGGAATCTCCACACAGATTTCCATAGTAGCTGCAGCATTCTGCAATCCCACCAGCAGTGAAAAAAAGTGTTCCCCTTTCCCAAAACCTTGCAAGCATTTTTGTCTGATTTTTGGAAATTAGCCATTCTGACTTGCTAAAGATAAAATCTCAATGTACTTTCAATTTGCATTTTCCTAATAGCTAATTACATTTATCATTTTCTTTTGTATTTTTTGATGAAATTTTGCAATTTTCAAACAACACACTTTGATGGCATTCAGAGACACTCCCCTCTCCACACCTTACC